>NC_057864.1:310935324-311242824 GCF_019393635.1 Dromiciops gliroides
ATGTCCTCCCAGAAATCTATCCAGGGGTCTATAGATCATGAGTTAATAACCCCTGGTCTAAACAGACAAAGACTCAAATCCAGATGGTTTCAGCTAAAACATTAAGGAGCAAGTAAAAATAGGTCAAGGCAGACGTTCAGAGTCTAGGAATTAGAAAATCAACCTGAGCTGCAATTATAGAGCAGGCCTGAACTCTGAACCCAAAGGAGAGATTGTTGGCACTCTGCCATTTGAAACTACCTGCTGTTTAGCCAGATGGAGATTCATCAAAGGTTTCCAAGTGGGTCCCACTGCTTAGAATCCAGAGCAAAGCAGACAGCAGTATAGAGGGTTAAGTATTTGTGGAGCTGTCTACACCTACTGATCACCTCTCATTTCCCAGTAAAAGAGTGCCAAGTTGTGGAAGCAAAATCCATCCTCTGGGTCATGGGGTGGTTGTTGAATGAGTGAAATAAGAACCTGAATGTGTTTGTGATAAAACTGAGTGGAATATGAGTAAATAGTTAATGTCATTGTCTATAAAAAGACTATTTGTTGCAAACAAGTAAGGAAGAGTAACTACATATAGGAGATACATGGCCAGAATGGAACCTTGGAATTTGGAAAGTCCTAGAATTGGGAGCTGATGCCTAAGGGGTTGTAGAAGTGCAGAAAGAACAGGCTGGTGAAGACTGCCTTGCTCCACTGGTACCTCAAGCCCCATGGCGGTCTGAAATTTAAGATTCTGATGCTATTACATAATGCTATCAGCATTTGGAGAGCAGTGGCTGGGATGTTTCTGAGCCCTTAGGAATCTCCACTTGGAAGGGAAGCTAATGAACCTATAGTCTGGGGGTGAGACCCTATAGGTAAGTCCATGTCCCCTTCCCCTGCTTGTAGCTGGCACAGAATTTCGAGGATTATGTCAAAACTCCACATTAAACATTTTAGGGAATTGGCTAAAACCAAGGTTGCATCCTCATGTATATTTTTCATATCTGTACTAAGGGGCTTGCTAGGTTGATGCTTATTTAGACCAATGGTGCTGCTAACCATTATCAATATTGTGCATGTCTCAGAACTGCTCTATTGAACTATCTATCCTTTCCCTACCCAAGAATTTTTATCTCATTTAAAAAAAATAAAGGAATAAGCATTACCTACTGCTTTTGAGATTTGTCATTGTCAATGGTGATTACCCACTTTTGTGGTCTCATGGTGGTCATGCCTCAAGAAAAAGTAGATCTGCTAAATACACGTTAGATTGGAACATTATCCAAAGGGTCAAGGCCTTTTCCCTAGGTAGAGTAGAAATCTGTTATAATATGATTTATTGCATGGAGTCTTATTGCATGCTTTGTCCTCCACCATCCTGCCTATAATAGAACTTCATCCAGCAAAACCAAATATGCCACAGTCAGTCTATAAGGATGCTTAATCTTTATACTACACCTAGCACCAGTGTTATAAATTGATGTCACTGTAGAGAACTCAATGGATCAGATCATAGCTTAGAGAGGAAAGGCACCACAAAGACCTTTTAAAGATGAGGAAACTGAGACACGGAAAAGTGAAGTGACTTGCCCAAGGTCATGCAAGTAGTAAGCATCACAGGAAGTAGTTTAACCTAGCTCATCTAATTCCAAAGTCAGTACATTTTCCACTGGAACATGTTACTTTCCCTAGTTCAGAAGCAGCAATTTATTTCATGTATTCTATATGCAGAACTTTGTGCTAGGCATAAAGAATGACCTTGAGTAAGTTAATTAACCTCACTGGCTTCAATTTCCACATAAGTAGAATAAAGGGTTTGAACTAGATAACCTCTAAAACCCCTTCTAATTGTAAAGTTAGGATCCTATGATGAAAAAATGACACAGCTATTATCTTCAAGGGGCTTAGAACATAATTGGGGTGGGGGATGGGGGAATAGATGAGACATTTTGGCAAATAATTAATATAGTACAGAATATGTTAGGACCACAAGGTGGCAAAGTGGATAGAGCACTGGGCTTGGAATCAGGAAAATTCATCTTCATGAGTTCAACTCTAGCCTCAGACACTTACTAGTTGTGAGACCCTGGACAGGTCACTGAACCTTGTTTTCCTCAGTTCTTCATCTGTAAAATGAGCTAGAGAAGGAAACAGCAAAGCATTCCAATATCTTTGCAAAGAAAACACCAAACTGGGGTCATAGAGAGTTGGACATGACTGAAACAACTAAACAATAAAAAGCAGGGACTAGTACATAAGGGTTTATAAATTAAAACAATTACTAAAAAGTTTATAGAGATGACACAAGCCCCGACATCATAGGCTGGCATTCTACAGGTTGACATCTCTGCAGACTTGGATCATTTTCAAAAGGGAATAGTAGCAATCACATCTAAGAGTTGAGGATGTCCAGGATTTCAGCAATCTTTCTAGGACTTCAAAAGATTCAAGAAAACCTCATACTTCGTTTTAAGAAAAGGAAGAACTGGCCAAAAATATTCAAGGATTTTCTTCACAATATCCTCTTTATATACAGAGAGACAGACAGACAGAGACAGATACAGGAATGAAGATGGTATTTCATTCTTGAAGGTTCTGCCAAGGGATTACAAATTCTGGTAGATTCAACCAGGATGGAAAGATTTTGAGTACAGTCCTGAGTATTCAAGCACCTTGTGAGAATTGGAATGACACCCTCTGCTGGGAGGGACATTATGAGCTCTGGTATACTCGAAGCACCAGACTACTAATGGTAAGGTCATTACCAGCAGCATTTGGCTACTGTCAACTCTGAAACAAAGAAAAAATTTAGATGGACCTCAGTTTTGCAAAGATGTCCTTCATCTTCTACAGTAATGGTAGCAGACTGATGGGAAAGGGGGCATGGTGTACTAAAAATCAGTTGGTTTTTTTCTATTTATAAATATAAGCAGAAGACTGCTCAATGAGAGTACATGAGATGTTTTGTAAGTCCTGGGAGAACATGGATGTTTGATAAGCCAGCTTCCAAAAATGAGTAATGGAAGGTCCTATTCTCTACTTGGTAATTCTCATTTTGGTTCCAAAAAAGAAAGCAGGTACAGAATCAGGCTCACTAACCATCCATATATTTTCAGGTCTAGGCCCTGATTCTTAGTGCCCTGTAACAAAAACCTTCATTTAGCTGTGAGTACTGTAAATGTGGGAGGCAGTTAGGTGGCACGGTGGATAGCATGGGACTGGAGTCAAGAAAATTAGTCTTCCTGAGTTTAAATCTGACCTCAGATACTTACTAACTGTGTGACCCTAGGCAAGTCATTCAACCCTGTTTACCTCATGTGTAATATGAGCTGGAGAAGGATATTGCAAACTGCTTTGGGATCTTTGCCAAGAAAACCCCAAATGAGGTCATGAAGAGTTGAAGACAACTGAACAACAAGAACAACAGTGAAATGAGTCTGGAGCTAGGCTAAGACATTTATGTTTTATCTACTAGACAATAGGAAGTCCAAAAGAATAAATTCAGATGAAGAATTCTTTTTTCTCTACCCTGTTCCACACCCCATTTGTTTCCCTCTGGATAGAAATGATTTTTCCCTTGGAAGTAGTCTTCCCCATTACACTAGCACAGTGTCAAAGGAAAGCCTCCTCTTCTCTCCTGCCAATTCAAATCATATATTTTAAGCTGCAACAGAATTTAGAGGTCATCTAGCCCAACCCCCTCTTTTTACATACCCTGAAGTGTAGATTTTTCCAAACTGTGATTTTTCCAAGTTCTCACACAAAGACGTCAGAATTGGAACTTTAACTCTGATCTTGTTGACTCCTTGTCCAGTATTCTATATGGAACACCATGTGCTGCCTCTTCAAGAACTATTTATTATGTGCAAATTACCTCTTATGTACAAACCACTTATACCTGACTCAGGCTTGAGTAAGATCTTGTCTATGCCACCTTTCTAGGGCCATGCAACAGGTGAGCTAGGTGTAGACTCAGGATCCTTGGCTGCATGACAACCTATGGCAGCAAATAGAAAAGATGATTCTGCCTCCCAAAAGGCAATGGGAGATTTGCTTCCAACCAGCCAGAAGAAAGAGGAAAGTCCAAGGGTGTGTGTGGGGTGGGGTGGGGTGGGGTGTGTGTGTGTGTGTGTGTGTGTGTGTGTGTGTGTGTGTGTGTGTGTGTGTGTGTGTAAATGAGAGAGAGGGAGAGGGAGGGGAGGGAAAGGGAGAAAGAAAGAGATAGAGAAAAAGAAAGGAGAGGAGGAAGGAAGGAGGGAAGGAAGGAAGGAGGGAAGGAAGGAAGGAAGGAAGGAAGGAAGGAAGGAAGGAAGGAAGGAAGGAAGGAAGGAAGGAAGGAAGGAAGGAAGGAAGGAAGGAAGGAAGGAAGGAAGGAAGGAAGGAAGGAAGGAAGGAAGGAAGGAAGGAAGAAAAGAAAGGAAAAAGAGAGAAACAGAGAAGAAACAGACAAAGACAGACAGACATATAGAGAGCCAACAAAGGACTGTTAAATATTATAACCAATCAAGAGAGAGAGAACAACTTAAGGGTGTGTGTGACAGACAGACAGACAGACAGAGATAGAGCCTACTGCCACAGGGCAGAACCATTCATTTCTCCAGAAAGGGATTTGGGAGTACAAGCAACTATCCCCCTTCCCACACAGATGTTTGAAATGTCTTAGGGAGTGGATAAGGAGCTGCTTGGCTCGATGACTTGTGAATCAATAAGACCAATTTACTTAAAGAGAGGAAAAAGAATATTTAATGAGGAATTGGAAGCACATGGACTTTGAAGGAAATCTTCCAGTTCAACCTTAATAAGGAAACCCACCAAAACCTCAAATTCCAGATTTCCTATTTAGGACTGTCTGACCTTGGCATATGACCTAACTTCTTTGAACCCTAATGTCTTCATCTACAAATCTTAGAAGACTGACCTAGATGAACTCTGAGGTCCCTTGCAACTTTAAACCCGATGAACCTATCAGCCTATATACTGAAAACAAACATAATTCTTAACAGCAGGGGTGTTGTAAGACTTGAATGAGATAATGGATGTAAAGTACTTTGCAAATCTTAAAGAACTATTTTAATACCACTTATTATTATTATTATTAGTCTACAGTCACCAGGCCTCCATTCTGATGACTTCCTTTGCTGAGCCTTCTACTGCACTCCTGCTGTTCTCAAGCAATGTTTATAGAACAATAGAGGGGTGTGCTGGTAAATATTTAACAACCAGGCTGGTAGGGGGAAGGCAGATGTGTGCAACCATGCTTTTAAGTATATTATGCATTATTAACACTTTCTTAAGTCTAGACAATCAATAGAACATTAAGTCAAACCCCAGTTTGTCGGGATTATTAGAGTTTTATTAAATATTATTGTTTATAATTTATATTGTATTATTTATAATTATTAAATATAAGCTATTATTAAATAGCCTCTTGAAAGTCAGTTAGAGGTAGTTCCAATACACCCTGCTTAACAGTTATTCTAAAGATAACAAGAGGGCAGAGCCAATATGGTGGAGGAGAGGCTGTGACTCCCACAAGCTCCAGATAAACCCGTCCATTCACGCCCAAATAATGCGGTAAAAATCAAAACCAGAACAGCCTAATGCACATAAGAACAGAGTGAAACTATTTCTCCACAAAAGAGGGCAATTCTGATCACCTACTGATCAGGCTGAATAGCTCAGCACACGGTCTGGACCCAGCCAGCGACACTGCTTCCAGCGCATGTCAGTCTTCAGCACCAGCAGCTTCTGAGGCTCAGATTACGGACCGGACCGGTCAAAGAGAAAGTGGCTGTGATTGCTCAAGCCAGGCAGGCTGAGAAGAAGCCCAATCACCCCCTGCGCCAGGCTCTACCACGAACAGTGTGTCCTGGAAGCAGCGCTACACTTTAGGAAGGAGTAAAAAGCCAAGAAATAGTAAGCCAGGATGAGTAGGTAGAGAAAGCAGAAGACCATCGAAAACTTCTTTGGGGGAAAGGTAGATGACAATACATCCTCAGAAGAAGAAGATAATAATAGGGTCAAAGCTCCAACATCCAAAGCTTCCAAGAAAAATATGAACTGGTCTCAGGTCATGGAAGCTCTCAAAAGGAACTTTGAAGAGAAAGTAGGAGAGATAGAATGAAGATGTAGAGAGAGAGAGGAAGGAATGGAAAGAGAAATGAGAGCGATGCAGGAGAGTCATGAGAAAAAAGTCAACAGTTTGAAAAGCCAAATGGAAAAGAAGATTAAAAAACTGTCTGCTGAAAATAATTGCCTAAGAATTAGGATTGAACAAATGGAAGCTAGTGACCTTATGAGAAACCAAGACACAGTAAAGCAAATCCAATTGAATGAAAAAATAGAAGGCAATGTGAAATATCTCCTTGGAAAAACAGCTGACCTAGAAAATAAATCTAGGAGAGATAATTTGAAAATCATTGGACTACCTGAAAACCATGACCAAAACAAGAGCTTAGACACCATCCTCCAAGAGATTGTGAGGGAAAATTGCCCTGATATTCTAGAAGCAGAAGCTAAAATAGAAATTGAAAGAATCCACCAATCACCTTCTGAAAGAGATCCCAAAAGGAAAACCTCCAGGAATATTATAGCCAAATTCCAGAACTCCCAGGTCAAGGAGAAAATATTGCAAGCAGCTAGAAAAAAGGAATTTAAATACTGTGGAGCTCCAATAAGGATAAAGCAAGATCTAGCAGCTTCTATGTTAAAGGACCAGAGGACATGGAATATGATATTCCAGAGGGCAAAGGAACTGGGACTACAGCAAAAATCACGTACCCAGCAAAACTAAGCATCATCTTTCAGAGGCAAACATGGAACTTCAAGGAGAAAGAAGACTTTCAGGCATTTGTTATGAAAAGACCTGAACTGAATAGAAAATTTGACTTTCAAATACAAGACCCTGGAGAAGCATAAAAAGATAAACAGGAAAAAGACTTCATGAGGGATATTAAAAGATCAAACTATTTATATTCCTACATGGGAAGATAATACTTCAAACTCATAAGAACTATCTCAGTAAGGATTTAACAGAGGACACAGGTCTGAACTGAATACAAAGGGATGTTATGTTTTGTTCTTTGTGGGGTGTCTTATGTCTGGGGCCAGATTTGGGCTTGGGGCCTCCTCGGTCCAGGGCTGGTGCATTGTCCACTGTGCCACCTAGCTAACCCATAATGACATCCTTAAAATAGGGTTGAGGTGTAGGAGAAATAGACTGGGGGAGGGGGAAGGGGAGAGATGGTCTGGGGAGAGGTTGTTCACGTGAAGGAAACAAGGGAAAAAGCTTATGAAGAGGAGGGGAAGAGGGGGAAGGAATTGGGGAATGAGTGAACCTTAATATCATCAGAATTGACTCAAAGAAGGACTAACATAAATACTCAAGTGGGTATAGTAATATATTTTTGCCCTGGGGGAGGGGAGGGAGATAAGGGGGGGATGAGGGAAAGGAGGGAAGGGCAGATTGGGGGAAGAGAGCAGTAAAAAGCAAAATACTTTCAAGGAAGGTAAAGATGTTCTGCATAACAGCACAAGTATGACATATTGAATTGCTTGATTTCATAGGGATGGTTGAGGAGAGAGGGAGGAAGAAAATTTGGAACATAGAATTAGCTCAAAGACCTTAAACTCATCAGAGTTGGCTCATGGAGGGAATAACATTCGCACCCAGTTGGGAGGAGTAATCTATTTAACCCTACAGGAAAGTATGAGGGGAAGAGGATAAGGAAGGAAGGGTGAAAAAAAAAGGGAGTACAGAGTAGGGGAGGGGACAGTCAGAAGTAAAATACTTTTGAGGAGGAATAGAAGGAAGATAGAAAATAGAGTAAATATCATGGGAAGGGAATAGGATGGAGGGAAATAGTTATGATGATTGAATATAATGGCAAAACATATGGTACCTACTTTGCTGGGCTAATATGAAGAAAATTCTTTGTCAAGTTTAAGGTACTTTATTTAGGTTATGATGAACAGGATACTATCAGAAAAACCTGGAAAGACCTACATGAACTGAAGCAGAGTGAAATGTACTGTATACAAAATAACAGCAATGGGGCAGCTAGATGGTGCAGCGGTTAAAGCACCGGCCCTGGATTCAGGAGTACCTGAGTTCAAATCCGACTTCAGACACTTAACACTTACTAGCTGTGTGACCCTGGGCAAGTTACTTAACCCCCATTGCCCCACAAAAACAAAAAACAAAACAAAAAAAATAACAGCAATAGTATAAGATGATCTGCTGGGAAGCATGTGGTTATTTTCAGCAAGGCCAATATAACCCTGAAGGACTTATGAAAATGGCAACCCATCTAGAGAGAAAGAAGTGATAGTATCTGAAAACAGATGGAAACACATTTTTTTCTTTTCTTTTTTTTTTTTGTTGAGGCAATTGGGGTTGGGTGGCTTGCCCCGGGTCACACAGCTGGTGGGTGATGGGTGTCTGAGGCCGGATTTGGGCTCGGGTGCTCCTAGCTCCAGGGCCGGTGCTCTGTCCCCTGTGCCACCTAGCTGTCCCTGGAAACACATTTTTAAAAAAATTTTTTTTCTCTTTGACAATTCCTCAGTCTGAAGTTTTGGGAGTTTTTTGACTGTTTTCTCTCACAACCTAGCTAATGTGGAATGTTTTCCATGGCTACTCATGTATAACTTATTTACTTATTTTGAAATGCTTGAGTTCTAGTGGGTGGGGGTGGGAATGGAGGAGGAAGAAAAGTTGGAACACAATTTTTTTAAAATTGATGCTAACATTTGTTTTTACATATATTTTGGAAAATAAAATTCTATTCAATAAAAAAATTTTTTTAAAGATAACAAGACACACAAGCATTTCTGTAAATAGGATGATGTTAGATGACCTCCTCCTGGGACCATTTTGACCTGCCTTAACATCAATCAATCATTCATTGTCCCTTCTATGTGCCAATGCTGTGCAGGCATTGGGGATCCAAAGACTAAAATGAAACAATGCCTGTCCTCAAGGAGCTTATATCCTTTGGAGGAAACAAAATGCACTTGAAGAATTACATCCAAAATATACATAAAATAAATAAATACAATTTTTAGGAAGAAGGCACTAGCACCTGGGAGAGGTAGGGATCATAAAAGGCTTGATGTAGCTGACAGAGAAGGAGAGAGACAGAGAGAGAGAGAGAGAGAGAGAGAGTTGTTATGCCTTACCTATTTCAAGTACCTAAAAGGTAATGAGGTGGCAGGTAATAATTAAGGCATTCCCAAGAATGGCTAAGCAGACAGTGTCCTAACAAAAGACAACTGTCAGAGACTACTACAAGGTGGACTAAAACCCAAGTGGATTAATATTTGGACGCCAAATGACAGGGACCCATTCGTATTCCCTCCCAAATATATTACCACTTGCCAGTCATATCTGAGCTCTAATCCATTAGCCTCTCCCAAGGAGCTCTTTTTTCCTACATGGAGGTTACTGAGAGCTCAGAACTCTGCCATTCTGATGTAGAGGAAAAAACAGTTTGCACTCTTCATTTAGCTAGCATCTGTCAAAAACACTTTATTATCTTACAAGGCAATTGCTTGGAGGAGAGTCTGACCAACAGTTTCCCCTGCTAAACAAAGAACTCTGACCCATTTTCCAACTCACATTTTACAGCAGTCATAAAGCCAAAAAAGTGGAGAGATTCTACAAAATGGAAAGGACAAAAAATATACAATTTTCAGTTATGGTTTTATTAAAAACCTACTATTTCAAAAAGGGAACAGATCTCCCTTGGGAAAATCTGGTCGAGGGTCTTAGCATCTCAGGAGAAAGAAGACATTCCAAAATTCTGATCTGGTCTGCTAATCAATGGGAACCAAGAACACACTTATTATACCTATTCTTAATTCTTCCAACACAGCAGAATTCTTAGTTCTAAGCCTATAGAACTAAGTTATGCTACTTGTTCAGTATCTGTAAGGACTCTCTTAATAGCTCCCCAAATAATATAATTGTTCTATGGGGATCAACTTTAGGACTCAAGATCACACAACCTTAATGACCAACTACACACAGACAACTCTTGCCTCTTCCTAGCCTTAGAATCCATTCTCATTATCCTCCCACAATTCAAGAACCATTCACTTACTTTGAAAAGAGAATCAGCTATGAAAGTCCACACACAGACATTATGAGAGTCCCTTTCTAGCCCCACTATTTGCCTGCTGATCTACCTCATGAATGCAAGATATCCCTGTGTAAACTATCCATTCAATTTACCTATATGATTCAAGGTTTAGATGCCTGCTGACTTGAAAAAATGTACCCCTGGTCACTGAGATCAAACTCAGGAATGCCTTAGTGCTAAAAATAAAGAAAGGTCTCTTCCATGCTTTACCACTCCCTTTGAGCTATAGGTTTACTCTTTCCTCTTTTGAAAAAAGAAAAAAAAACACTCCATTTGCATTTAGACCCACACATCCCGTTGATTTGTGGAATGAAACGGGTCTCCTAAAAGTACCAGTTTGTCAATCAGCCAGCAGGAATTGATTGCTTACTTACTATGTGCCAGGCAGGCAGCTAGGGGGCACAATGGATAGAGAGCCAGGCCTGGAGTCAGGAAGACTCCTCTTCTTGAGTTCAAACTGGCCTCAGCTGTATGACCCCGGGCAAGTCATTTAATTCTGTTTGCCTCAGTTTCCTCATCTGTAAAATGAGCTGGAGAATGAAATGGCAAAACACTCCAGCATGTTTGCCAAGAAAACCCCAAATGGGGTCACTAGCAACAACAAAGTGCCAAGTACTGAATTAAGCTCTGGGGGCACAAAGAAAGGCAAAAATTTGGCCCCTGTTTTCAAGGAGCTCATAGTCTCATGATAACAATTGAATATGTATTCCAGAAGTTGATGATGGATATATCTCTGTCTTGTATTATACAGTTAAATTATTGAAATATTTTAATAAATAAACATGTATTTCAGACCCTTCACCCAGAAACTTCTCTTATCAAGCTCCCAGCCATCTTCTCCCATTTCCCATGAATCATTTGGAGGAGGAAGGAACTGTCCAGAAAGAAAACCTATGATTCATTATTCTGACATTCTTTAAATCGATGGTGGTATTGCCTATTTGTGTGTGTGTGTGTGTGTGTGCACATTGCCTTAAATGGAATTGTTGCTCCTCTTCATCACTACTGAGAAATTAAGCACATGCCACCCTCTAAACACACTCCATTCCAAGAAGACATTCCCTGTTAGGAAAAGCACACATATTTGTGAGAATCTGTATTTGCCTTGTTTCTTGCTTCTCTAATCCCTGAGATACATTTTTCCATGTTTTTTTCTATTGAACTAGGCTGATCCAAAGTGCAGGAAATATAAAGGCAGGAAAGTGCAAAAAAACCCTTTGGTTTCTTCTATTTTTAAAAGAATGCTTTTCTAGGGATTATTGAAAGGAAAATGCAAATTCTTTACAAAATAATTAGACCTCTAACGCTTATATGCCATATTCTCTTAATCATGAAACCAGGGGTTTAATAATAAGAAAGTATAATTATATGTATATGTATAATTAGATGAATACGTATGTATACATGTGCATATAAAGCATAAATGCATCTATGTACACCTATAATTTATATATAGACCATTCTGTCTACATGTACACACAAAAATATACACGTGTATACACACATATAAATGTATACATATATACACATATATATAAAAGATAATGAACTTCCTCTCCCAATGCAGACCAGCATCTTCTCTGTTAATAGTCATGGAGTGTTGGGGCAGCTAGATGGCGCAGTGGTTAAAGCACCAGCCCTGAATTCAGGAGTACCTGAGTTCAAATCCGGCCTCAGACACTTGACACTTACTAGCTGTGTGACCCTGGGCAAGTCACTTAACCCTCATTGCCTGCAAAAACAAAACAAAACAAAAACAACAGTCATGGAGTGTTGCCTGAGGCACTGAGAGGTTAATATTGTTGCCCAGGGTCACATAAACATATGACAGAGGCAGGATTTTAATGCGACTTTTCCTCACTCTAGGCCAGCTCTATTTCCCGCACTGCTTCTCACACGTACATAACATGTCTGTAGAAATACAGCCACTTGTCTATTTTGCTTTGCCTTACTGGTCCTCAGGTCCATATAAGATGATTGGACCAGATGGTCTCTAAAGCCCCTCTAGGTCTAATATTGTATGAATCTTTGAGATTTGTCCTTGGATATGTTTCATATGTTTCGTGTACATTTAAAATCTGTTTTTGTTCTTTTCTTTTTCCTTCCTTCCTTCCTTCCTTCCTTCCTTCCTTCCTTCCTTCCTTCCTTCCTTCCTTCCTTCCTTCCTTCCTTCCTTCCTTCCTTCCTTCCTTCTTTCCTTTTCTTCCTTCCTTCCTTCTTTCCTTTTCTTTCCTTTTGGAGTCAATCAGTGTTAAGTGACTTGCCCAGGGTCACACAGCTAGTAAGTGTATGGGCCAAATTTGGACTCATGTCCTCCTGACTCAGGGCTCTAACCTATGCACCACCTAGCTGCCCCTGTTTTTGTTTTCTTTAGCTACCTTACCCTTTATTTCTCTTTAGAATCATTTGTGACTGACTACATTGTCAGAATTTCAGCTTTAGCACTTCTGATACTACATATTGGGTAAGAAACTAACATGGAAGTTTCCCAGCAATAAGGTTTGTTCTGAGCTGCAAGGGAAGGAATTACTTACCTCATGTTATGACTGACAGAATGATTACCACAGTGAATAAGTCCAATCCACTTGAGCCCTTTGTATCAGCTAAACACCGAGCTCAGAGACATCTCTGCCTGTGTGGCATTGAGCAATTTACTTGAATTCTCTGGGCCTCGGTTTCTTCATCTGTAAATCAGAGGCTTGAGATAAATGACTTAAAAGATAACTTCTAACTCTCAAATCTATGATTCTGTAATTTAAAAGAAGAAGGCTTGCAAGCTTTCTTCAGGAAGCAGGGGAAGGGAAAAAGGAAAAGGAAGAGGACCTGAATAGACGAAAAGAAGCAGCAGGCATCAAGAAATAATAACTTGCAATTGAATCATGATGTCTGCTCGTGGAGCAAAAAAGAAGGAATCAATATATATATATTGGTATGGTCACATACAAAACATAATTAGATGGCATAGAGAACTTTGGTTAGAAAAACTGGGAAAACATTAAGCTGAAAAGATCCCCTTTAGCTGATGGGAGAGACCTTTTACGTGCAATGCCAATAACATAGAATAGAACATGCTAAATCACATTTTTCATTCGTCCTAAAGGTTCTTTAGCTAACTGTCATGCAAACCATAATATTTAGGAACTTCATGAGCAAACCAATTATTTTCCTATCATCCCCATATGTCACCACATTTTAAAATTCTTGTCAATTAGTGTGAAGCTTAAGATAATCTGAGATAATTAAAAACTAATGACAGAAGGAACCTAAATTTTCACTTCCTCTTTTAGGAGAAAAAAAAAAAGATGATAATCACAGCCAACTCACTAGAACTATGCTAATTAAATCACCTACCTTGCTCAGAAAATTTTTTTCCTAACAATTTCCATCATCCTTTCCTGAGGACATCCTATATACATTTTCCCCTGCAAAAATCAGTTATGTTTAATTATAGTTTGAGAGGCAACTCTTTTCCCAATTCAGATAAAAAGTTCAATGGCATTCCAGTCATTTTTTCTGTAATCTCATCCGTGCTCAAGTGAGCTGATGTGGTTCCCTGAAGGATAGCCCTATGACTGTGAACTACTTGTATGTGGAGGCTTATGGGGTGTTCAGGAAGGACTAGCACATCTGATGTGAGGGCTTGCTGAGAGCTTTCAGGGCTGCTCATCTACCTTTGGTGTTCCCCTCTCACCCAACTCTCTCCTGCAGCTCCAAAAAGCTGTAGCAAAGGCAGTAGCCACACTATGGTAAAACCAGCTCTACAGATAAGCTAAACCACATTGAGGGTAACTGACAGGACTCAAAGCCATAGAGGCATTAGAGGGATGTCTATCCTAAGCATGTAAAAACTTCCCTCGGGGCAACAGGCAGATGAGAACAATTTGTCCCAAAAGGCCATAAAGGTGGCTGAAGCAGCTCTGTGTGGTGCTTAGAGCTTGATCAGATATCAAAGATGCCAAAGGTCATCCACTGCATCCAGACCATCACCAGTCATTTTGACTCTTGTCTTGTCACTGGACTTCAATGACTACAAGAAAGAATGAGGATGATTGACTGTGCAAATCAACCTCACTTAAATCCAATTTATGCATGAGTCAAGATATCACCCCATGTTGGCCTCTTCTAAAAACAAAGGATCAACAGCAACAACTTGTATGTAGAAGGAGACATAAGGCCTGATTAACTGAGAGACCTTTGATCCACTATGCTACTGCATAGGGAGAGACAGAAGAGAATGATCTCATTGAAGGAATCCACTCTTAGATTGTATGCACTAGAAATCAAGGACCTATTGGGTTGCCAGTTTCTCCCACATATCCACAGTTCCAAAAACCTCCCATTTCCTAAAATTCATACCCTGCTGTCTTTTTGAACTCTCTGTCTCAGTCTCTGTATCTCTCCTTCTTTCCCTCACCATCTCCCCTATCCTCTCTACACATATATCATAATCTCACAAGACTCTCAGCCCAATCAGGCATCATGTTCTAAACATGTAGTAATCAGAAATCACAGGAATGTACTTTAGGGAACCACCCCAGTCTGCCTGGGTGGGAGTAGAATTAAATTAGTAATACAAATATTAGTAAACCATAATTAGACTCCAAGGTTGACACTTCAATTGCCCCCATTAACGTTCCTAAAATCAGTAAGCTCATTATCTTAGGTAAGCTCTGCTGAACATATATAAATCACAAGATGGTCCCATCTCCTTAGAGACTAGTTGTTAGCCAAATCTCTATTTCAACAAGCATTTATTAAACACTTAAAATGTGCCAGGCACTGTGCCAAAAGTTAGGATACAAAGAAGGCAAATGCAGAGTCTCTGCCTTCAAAGGAGCTCACATTCTAAATAGGGAGACAACCCGAAACCAACTATCAAGATATTTAACAAGATATTTATAGTATAAATGGGAGGGGGAAGTAGGAAAGATTTTTTTACAGGAAGTGGAATCTGAGCTAAGTTTGGAAGGAAGGCAGGAGGAAGAGGTCAGGGGGAAGACAGTCACTGAAAAGGTAATGAGTCATTGTATATAATGAGCAACAAGAAGATTTTATCATGGGGTGAGTGAAGCGAGCCAAGTCTAGAAGCCTGGAATGATAGGAAGGGGCTAATTTGTAAAAAACTTTATATCTGTTGCTGAATGGAGGAAGGCCACATCACTATGATGGAATGAGGACCTAAGAAAATTCATACCTTTTCTAGACACTGGAAGGGAAAGGGTTTATCTGACTGCTTTGGGTATGCCTACTATGTCAGAAAGGTCAATAAAAAGAAATAGAGCTCATTGATTTAGAGTTGCCAAGCCCTCTCATCTTACAAATGAGAGAACTAAGGCACATAATGAGGTTAAGTGACTTTCCCAGGGTAATATAGCCAGCAAATATCTAAGGCAGGATTTGAACTCGGGTTTTCTTGGCTCCAAGTCTAATATCAATTCATTTCACTACCTAGCTTCTTCAATAACACCCATTAATTGCTTGTTGAAGCAAGGCCCCATTCAATAGAGGAATGAATAAAAGTCTTTCCTTCTTTCTCTCAGATTGGGCTGGAATCAGGGAGAGTTGGGACAAAGAAAAAGAAAAGGAAAGAAGCTGGGAAGGAGGACATGGACAAGAAGAAGGAGAAAGAGACATGATAAGAACAAGAACCATAAAACAACTAAATCTGAATACTGAAAAATTATAATGAGTAAGTTTGGCCCTCAAAGAAGAGATATGAAAAGACATTGCTCCTTCTCCACATACCTTTTGTAGATGTGAGAGTTTACAAGTGCAAAATATTGAATATAACATCAGATTTTTTGATCATAGGTTTTCAGTTTGTCTAGTAATTCTTAAATTATCTTTCCTCACTCTATTTTCCAGGTCAGTTCTTTTTCCAATGAGATATTTCATATTTTCTTCTATTTTTTTCTATTCTTTTGACTTTATTTTATTGTTTTTTAGTGTCATGAAATCATTAGCTTCTAGTTGCCCAATTCTAACTTCTAAGAAATTATTTTCCTCAGTGATCATCTATACTTCTTTTTCCTTTTGGCCTATTCTGCTTTTAAGGAGTTCTTTTCTTCAGCGAATTTTTGTGCTACTTTTGCCATCAGCCCAATTCTGTTTTTAAGGTAATATTTCCTTCAGTATTTTTGTGCCTCTTTTTACAAAGCTGTTCATTTTCTTTCAAAACCTTCTTGCATCATTCTCATTTCTTTTCCCAATTTTTCCTCTACCATTCTTATCTCTTTAACATTTCCAGGAATTCTTGTTTGGCTTGGGGTTAATTAGCATTTTTCTTTGAGGCTTTGCTTATAGCTAGTTTCACATATGTTGTCTTTTCTTCTTATAGCCAACAAAGATGTATTGACTTGAATGCTTGATTCTCATTTAATTAACACAATGGGAATGCTCTTCCCTCTTTGGGCATTGGACAAAAGACGTTTTACTAATGTTCAAATGTTCCCAATTCCGGTATTATTTTTCACCTAGTACATACAGTGTTGCCACTTATAGTCTCTCCCTTTACCATCCTCACTTTGTAACCTTTCTTCCTTTAAGGTTCACATGACATATTTATCATCGAATGTGAATCTTTTTTTTTTTTTTTTAGTGAGGCAATTGGGGTTAAGTGACTTGCCCAGGGTCACACAGCTAGTAAGTGTTAAGTGTCTGAGGCTGGATTTGAACTCAGGTACTCCTGACTCCAGGGCTGGTGCTCTATCCACTGCACCATCTAGCTGCCCTGAATGTGAATCTTGATATATGTTTTCCATCAATCCCCAGGTTATCCTCTGAACCCTACCAACTTAATCAACTGCAGGGATTCCCTATGACTTTCAGGATCACATATAAAAAGTCCTTAGTTTAGAATTTAAAACACTTTTAACCTAGTCCATTTCTACTTTTCCAGTCTTCTTATATTTTCCTCACTTCCATGTGTTCTACAATCCAACTACTTTGGTCTACTACATTGATTGATGTTCTACTCCTTCCATGTCTTTATTTTTTTGAAAATTTTTATATTTTTTCAAATTACTTATAAAAACAATTTTAACTCATTTTTCTAAATTTTGAGCTTGAAATTCTCTCCTCTCTCCCTCTACTCCTAGCTTCTTGAGAAGGCAAACTAAAAAATTAGATATAGATTACATGTTTAGAGTCATGCAAAAACATACGTGAATGTAAAACATTAGTCATGTTGCAAAAGAAAACATCAAATAGAAAAGAAAAAATAAAAGTAGTTTTTTTTAAGTATGCTTTTATCTGCATTCAGACTCTATCACTTCTTTCTCTGGAGGTGGATAGTATTTTTCTTCATACATCCTTAGGAATGTCTTGGATCATTTTATTTCCAAGAATAGCTAAATAATTCACAGTTGATCATCCCGAATTCTCCTGATGTTACTCATTTTACTTTGTACGAGATCCTTTAAATCTTCCAGGGATTTTCTGCAATCATTCCACTTATCATTTCTTATAGCACAATAGTATTCTATCAAAATCATATACTATAACTTGTTCAGCCATTCCCCATTTGATGGGTATCCCCTCATTTTCTAATTCTTTGCCACCACAAAAAGATCTGCTATAAATGTTTTTGTACAAATAGGTCCTTTCCCTTTTCTTTGATCTCTATGGGATACAGACCCTAGTACTAGAATTGCTGGGTCAAAATATATGCACAGTTTTATAGCCCTTTGGACATAGTCCCAAATTGTTCTCCAGAATGGTTGGACTAGTTCATAACTCCATCGACAATGCATTAGGTTCCCAATCTTTTCACATCCCCTCCAGCATTTGTCATTTTCCTTTTCTGTCATATTGGCTAATCTGGTAGGTGGGAGATGGTAACCTCAGAGTGTTTTCATTTGTTTCTCTAATCAATAGCAATTTAGAACATTTTTTCATATGACTATAAATAGTTTTTATTTATTCTTCTGAAAACTACCTAGGTCATATCCTTTGACAATTTTTCAACTGGAGCATGACTAATATTCTTATAATTTTACTCAGTTATCTATTTATTTAAGAATGAGTCTTTTATCAGAGAAATTTGCTTTAAAAATTGTTTCCAATTAGAACGCTAATGCATTGTTGTGGAGCTGTGAATGGATCCAACCATTCTGGAGAGCAATTTGGAACTATGCTCAAAGGACAATAAAGCTGTGCATACCCTTTGACCCAGCAATACCACTTCTGGGTCTTTTCCCCAAAGAAATCATGGAAAGGAGAAAGGGACCCACATGTACAAAAATATTTATAGCTGCTCTTTATGTGGTGCAAGGAATTGGAAGTTGAGGGGATGCCCATCAATTGGGGAATGGCTGGACAAGTTGTGGTATATGAATACAATGGAATACTATTGTGCTGTAAGAAATGATGAGCAGGAGGAGTTCAGGAGAACCTGGAGGGTCTTGCGTGGGCTGATGAGGAGTGAGATGAGCAGAACCAGAAGAACATTGTACACAGTATCATCAACATTGAGTGTTGATCTACTGTGATGTAATATATTCTTCTCACCAATGCAATGGTACAGAAGAGTTCCAGGGAACTCGTGATAGAAGAGGGATCTCCAAATCCAGGAGAAAAAAAAAAAGAACTGTGGAGTAGATGCTGAATGAACCACACTATTTCTTTTGGTTTTGGTGCTGATGTTTCTCTATTTTGAGGTATTTTTGTCATTGCTCTGATTTTTCTCTTATAACATGACTAATGCAGAAATATGTTTAATGTTATTATGTGTGTATATATATATATATATATATATATATATAACCTATATCATGTTACCTGCTGTCTAGGGGAGGGGGGGAAGGGAGGGGGGAGGGAGGGGAGGGAGGGGAGAAAAAATCTGAAATTGGAAAGCTTGTATAAACAAAAGTTGAGAACTATCTTTACATGTAATGGGGAAAAAATAAAATACTTTATTAATTAAAAATAATAAATAAACAATAACACAAGTGCCACAACTCAAAAAAATTGTTTTCCAGTTTTTCTGCTTTCCTTCTAATCTTGGCTGCATTGGTTTTATTTGTGCGAACCTTTTTAATTTAATGTAATCAATATTCTCTGTTTTATATCCCATAATGCCTTCCATCTCTTTCTCAGTTATAAATTCTTTCCTTTTCCATAGATCTGACAGGTAAAACTATTCCATGCTCCCCTAATTTGATTATTATATCACCTTTATATTTAAATATTATCCATTTTGACCTTATTTGGTATATGGTATAAGATCTTGGTCTATACCTAGTTTCTGCCAAAATGCTTCAAAATTTTCCCGCAATTTTTGTCAAATAGCGAATTCTTGTCTGAAAAGCTTGGATCTTGGAATTTATCAAAATACTAGATTATTATTGTCATTTGTTGCTGTGTATTGTATAGCTCATCTGTTTCTCTGATCCACCATTCTATTCACATTGTTGTCTTCTAAGTTTATGCCTTGGTCTCCCCTGCCACCATATTAGCTTTCTAGGGTCAAGGTTGGGGTTTTTTTTTGTCATTGGCTTATTTTCCCAGCCTATTTCTTCTCTTTGAACTTTATATTAAAGTTGGGGCTCTGCTCATCACAGGGTGAAAGCACTGGGGTAAGCTTCTGGGTTTTTTATGCCGCTGTTTTCAAAGCTATTTCTGGGAGTTTGCAAGTTTTCAGTGCTTCCAAGGTGGTATTATCATGGGATAGGTGTGGTTACTTCTCTCTGGTCTGTACTATGATCTTTACCCAGAAAGGACCCTTTCTCCCCTGCGCCACAAGTGGTTAGTGCTCCTCTTGGCCCAGGAACTGTGTTGCATGCTGCTAGCTGCTAGCTGCTGCTGCCAAACTGCAGCCCACCACTGCGCTGCCCCTGCTGACTGCAGCTGCAGTCCGTATGTCCATTTCCAAGGCTCAGCATTAGTGCTCCTGCCAAACTCTGGGTCTGTGGTCCACCATGGTGTTACAGCAGCATCTCCTTCTGATCTCCTAAATTGTCTTAGGCTGGAAAAAGTGTCTCCCTCTTACCTTTTGTCAGCTATGCCTCTCCAAAATTTAAGCTGAGACATTATTTTAAGGTTGTTTGTAGGGGATTGTTGGAAGAACTCAACTGGGTCCCAACCTATACTCTTCCATCTTGGCTCTGCCAGAATCTAAATATCAGACAACTCAAGAAGGTACAGAACACCAACTCTGGAAGCGGTTTTGGGAAATTTCAGGAAGAAAATGTCCACCTGTGCTGAGCCTTGAAGTATGAGAAGGAATCTAAAAATGGGGAGAGAGGAAGGATTGAGTTCCAGGCACAGGAAAACATGTGTAAACACAGATCAGGGCAGGGGTGGTGGTTAAGAAGTAGAATGGTGAGAAGTCCAACTTAACTACAATATAGAGTGAATAAAAGGGAAGTAATATGAATTTAAAGCTGGAAATATAGATGGGAGCCAGGCTATAGAGCATCGCGTAGGAGTTTGTCTTTTATCCTAGAAGCAATAGGAACTACTAGAGGATTTTATCAGGGGAGCAGCCTGGTTTGACTTGTACCTGAAAGGCAATTAGAAGAATACCTAAAATTATCCAGGAAAAGAAGCAATGAAGACCTTAACTAGGATTGTAGCCATGTAGAACAAAGAGAAGGGGATGGGGGGCAAAGAAATGGTTATTGAAAGAGAATTACATGGGCAAGTGATTGGATCACTGCCACCCTTCTAAGTTTTTGTCCTGGGCCTGCCTTCTCTTCTCTGTCTAATCTTTCTTTTTCTAGGTACCATCATCAGCTTTCATGGATTCAATTACCAGCTCTTTGGGTATGACCTTGGATATACATAGATATAGATATAGATATAGATATAAGATATAGATATAGATATAGATATAGATATAGATATAGATTTAGATATAGATATAGATTAGATATAGATATAGATATAGATATAGATATAGATATAGATATAGATATAGATATAGATATAGATATAGATATAGATATAGATATAGATATAGATATAGATATAGGTATAGGTATAGGTATAGGTATAGATATAGATATAGATATAGATATAGATATAGATATGATATAGATATAGATATAGATATAGATATAGATATAGATATAGATATGATATAGATATAGATATAGATATAGATATAGATATAGATAGATATAGATATGATATAGATATGACACACATATATACGTGTGTGTGTATGTGTGTGTGTGTATATATAATATATATATATATATATATATATATATATATATATATATATATATATATATATATATATATATATCCATCCCTAATCCCTAATCTCTCTTTCCTAAGCTCCACACATTACCAACTATCTGGGACATTTTAAACTGCATGTCAAATAGAAATCATAAACTCAACATGTGCAAAACAGAATTTGTTATCTTTCTTCTTCTAGAAGCAGGTAGGTGGTGCAATTAATAGAGTACTGGGATCTAGAGGTCAGGTAGGACTTGAGTTTAATCTGTCCTTAAACACTTATTAACTGTGTGACCCCTGGCCAAGTCACTTAATTTCTTTGAGATTTGCCTTGGTTTCTTCAAATATAAAATGGGGTATAAAAGCATCTACCCTTGCAGGATTGTTATACTGATCAAATGAAACATTTGTTTTTCTAAAAAGTGCTTAGCATAGTACCTGGCATAGTAGTAGCTGTATGCTTATTTCACCAGATTTCCAGTCACCTAAAATAAGAGAAGCTAGGATGACAAAAGTTTCAAAGGGTAAAAATTATCTACTGACCAAGTGAAGAAAACCAGTTATGAAAAAGAAAAGAAGAGTATAATATTTTAGAAGTCATATCAAAAGAGGAAATTTTGTCATCAGCTAAAAAGAATAAAAAATACTAGCTCTGTGACCTTGGACCAGTCAATTAGCCCTCATTGCCCACACACACAAAAAAGATAAAGAAGATAGTTGGAAAGCCTCCTCACCGTGGAAATTTATTACATCCTTGGACTTCTTACCCTGAAGTAAACTCCACCTCTGTAGCCCCCTCTTCTGATTAGCTGGTTCCTCGAAGAACCTCCATGTTAAGGAAAAATATCCAAGCCATCCTATGTCTTTGTTCTCTTCAGGCTCTACTCCATGACTCCAGAGGCTTCCTCTACCGTGTTCCAACATGGGTGCCTTCTCCTCCCTCCCCTCCTCCCAATCTTTTCAGGCTTGATAAGAAAGAGGAGAAGGTAAGGAGAGGGTTATCTAAATTTAGGAAATTGGGAGATTTGTGACTAGTCTTCCAAAGACCCTGAGGAGGATTGATCATACAAGTAAGAGGACACAAGAGCCATGTCATGAAAGTCAAGGGAGGAGAGAGTGTCCAGGCAGAAGGATTGCACAACAATATCAAATGCCTCAAAGAAGTCAGAAAAAGCGATTTGACTCTCAGACACTAGCAGTAAATTTTGTTTGGGGGGTTTTTTGCAGGGCAATGAGGGTTAAGTGACTTGCCCAGGGTCACACAACTAGTAGTGGTCAAGTGTCTAAGGCCAGATTTGAACTCAGGTTCTCCTGAATCCAGGGCCAGTGCTTTATCCACTGTGCCACCTAGCTGCCCCCAACTAGCAGTAACTTTTGAGAAGAACAGTTTGAGGTCAAAGGTGGGATCAACAGACCAGATCACAGGTCACTGAAGAAGTGAGTAAGGTAATGAGGAAGTGGAGCAAAGGACTGTCACCTATTCTTTCTAAGAGGTTTAAAAAATGAAAAGGAGGAAAAAATGTGATAATCAATAAGGTAAAAAAAAAGCCACATGGCAGTAATAGCCCAGCTGAGATTAAAATACGTATTTTTAGTGGATTCAGTTAGTAATTTCAAGACTTCCTTCAGGAGCATTCAAGCCACTGGGCAGCAATAATAGTAGCAGGAATAGTTGCAGACATAGTAATAGAGAGAGAAAACATGTCAGGAGTAATCCAAGATTGGAACATTGATAGGTCATAAATGGTGTAAGACAAAGAGGTTTAAAAAATGGATTCAAGAATTGAGGGCAGTGCATAGCTGAATTGGTTAACTATACCATCAAAAGACCTGTAATAGAAAGGTGAAACCAAGGCAGAGGTTTTAGACTATGAGAATAGGGAGAGATGGCAATATTGGAGATTTTAGAGGAGGATAAAGAATTGTTTTAGGTAGCTAGGATGGCACAATGGATAGAGTGTCAGGCCCAAGTCAGGAAGACTTATCCTGAGTTCAAAATCTGGACTCAGACACTTACTAGTTGTAGTGACCCTAGGTAAGTCACTTAACCCTGTTTGCATCAGTTTCTTCATCTGTAAAATGAGCTGGAGAAGGAAATGGCAAACCACTCCAATGTATTTGCCAAGAAAATCCCAATGGGGTCACAAAGAGTTGGACATGACTGAAAAACATCTGAACAACAACAAGGAATAGTTTTACTAGGAATGAAGTAGAATAAAAACTGTAAAGGACACTAGATTTTAATCTGTGATGCTTAAAAATGCAATATTGTGAAAATGGTTAAGTGTTATGTGATAGAAGAAAAAAATTCTTTGAAGAGAAGTTTTCCAACTATAAGATATATCTCCCTAGGGTGTAAAAGACACTTTTTGTGGGGGTGAGGGGTAGAGATGCAAAGAAATTGCCAAAATTCCTGGGTATTTTTTTAGTACAGTTCTTTCATAAATGCAATGTTTTTTAAATAAAACAGAGTACAAATCAAGATTAACAAAAGCAAGACAAACATGGCTACCTTGCCCTGAGTGATTTCAGTACAATGAATTATTAATATCATATCCAAAAGTGTGAACACAATTTGAGCTGACATATCAAATGTTGAAATTATTTGCCACCATCAGAAATTAATGCAGACATAAATCAATTGTGTTATTGCCAATGGCTGTCTGCATTTGAATCAAAGAACGGAAACATAAAAATAAAAGTACCAACATTTCTATGATATTTCTCGATAGCATTCATTTTGGCAGTAAAATATAATTATCTGGTTTTCCAAAATCCTGAAACTTTTTTAAAAATCAAAATAATTCAAGAATAGAGGTAATTATTTTAAAAATGTCAAAAATTAAATTTAAATTTCTTTCAGATTTTATTGTCTCATTTTCAGTGAAATAATATTCCTTTGCAATAATTAAAAGCATAAACTCATTTGAAAAGAAAGTACACTGAAACATCTGGAACTAGTACAAATAGAAACAATTAAAATGGTAGAAATACAGAAAAACAAAATAATAACCCAAATCCAAAAAATATAATGTACCACATTTGTCAGTATAATCCATAAGTACTTGTAGATAGAAAGAATAGTAAGAATGTTTTTAAGCTGCAGATAGCATGAAACCTGATAAATTTAAATATCTTGAAAGTATACATATAGAATGTGTTGACAGTAGAAATTTTCTCAAAAGAAAATTAGATGCTTTAAATAAATTAAAACTTTTTCCAAAATCATATCTGTGATATCAAAAGTACAATTTGCTTCTTATAAATTTGTTTAGAGATTTTTTTAAAACTCCATCCAGGAGGAAAAACATTTATTGTACCTGCAGTCACTGAGCAAAACAATGCTAAGCAAAACAGATGAAAATAATCTTCAAATCATTCTACTTGAAGTTAATATAATAGGAAGGAGAATTGCCTATGTTTGAAGACCTATGATCAATCAATTGAGAAATAAAAATCTTTCTATCTTGCATTGCAAGTAGATGAAATAGCAGATGTAAAATGTTCACTTGACTACATCTGTATAATATGTTGTTGAAATGATGTAGATTGTTCCTTTGCAAATTTATTGATAACATGCCATATATTTTTTTTTTTTTTCTACATCATTGTTTTCTACATTTCATTTAAAAAAAAAAAATAAGAATTGAGGAGAGGGTGGCTTAGCAAACCAACCACCACATGAGTCTGGCATTATACACACTATTCTACATCCCCCTCACATACACACAAAACTTGTAAAAAATAAAGGAGAGTGTGTTTTCATATCTCTTCTTAGGCTAAAGCTTGTTCATTATAAGTCACAGCATCCAGTTTCAATTATATTGGTTTTCTTTTCAATTACATTTATCTAAGCTATTGTGTACATTGTTTTATCTAGTTTTGCATTTTTGTTGTTGTTGTGAGTCATTTTTCAGTCATGTCTGAACTTTTTGTGGGCCTTATTTGATGTTTTATTGGCAAAGATACTGGAGCGAACATTTCCTTTACCAAGCTCATTTTAAGATGAGGAAACTGAGACAACAGGTTGAAGTGACTTTCCCAAGGTCACATAGCTTAGTAAGTGTCTAAGCCCAATTTGGACTCAGAAAAATTCCAACACCAGGCTGGAGCTCTATACCCTGCACCACCTAGCTTCCCCTCTGCTAATTTTACTTTGCACATTTCTCTGAGGTCACTATATTCACCCATTACATCATGGAACTTTCTTTATCACTTCCCAATTGATAAGCATCTGCTTTTTTTTCTAATTCTCTGCTATTATAAGAAGTGCTGCTATAATTTTAGATTATATGTAAGACCTTTCCTTTTATCATTGCCTTCTTTGACTAGCAGTTGGATTTCTAGAACAGAGAATGTAACATTTTAATCACTTTGTTAGCATAATTCCAAATTGCTTTCCATAACAGTTGAACCATTTCACACGTTCTACCAACAGTGTGTTAATGTTTCTATTTTTCCATACCCTTCCACACTGACAATTACCATCTTTTATCATATTTGCAATTTTTGACTGTAAAGTGAAACCACATATTTGTTTTGATTTAAATAATTTGGAGTGGAATTGTTTTTTTTTTATGAAAATCATATAACGTGGGAGAATTATACTGAAACTCTTCATGGAAGGAACTAACTTGATGCCAAGATGAAAAGCAGGTTTACAAACCATTACTTAAAAATGGAGTTCCTCATAATTTGGACATATTGCATGCTTCACAAAGAAGCAATGATATAAAGAAATATGAGCAAGGACTTATGTATGTTCATTTCAAATATATTATAAATATAATCAAATTTATTAAAACAGTTCAATAAAGGAAGGTTCTTTGCAAAATTGTGTGGGATCAAAGTACCATGGTGCTTCTCTGTTATTGTGAAATATGCTGATTTTCTGTGTGCCAAAATACTTGAAAGGGTAATTTGAGTTAAAAAGCAGGAATTTCCATCTTTACTTAGTAATAGGAATGATGAATTCATTTAATACTAAAAAATTTCCTCCCAAAACTTTCATTTTGGTAGATAATTCTGACAAAGTACTCTGAACAACTCAAGAAGAGAAGATCCTCACAATTCCTACTCTGATCAGTAAGATAAAGTAAATGCATTTGCAAACAGCTAAAACTGCACAATAAATTTACAAAAATAAAGTTTCTTTTAAAAGGTATCCTACTGACATGAATGCTAGAAAAGTTATTTGAAGGAAAGGATCGTTTGGGTTTTTTCACATGGTACCTCTATTACCTTGCACAATACCTTGCACTGAGTAGATTCTTTGTAAATGTATTTGAATGGGATGTATTCTGACGTGTGACCACCTCTGGGAATGGCTGAGGTAGAATTGCCTGAATTGGGAGGTTGGGATGTTTGGAGGGACTTTAATGTGAATAGTGGAATTCCCAAATATGAGGGCTACATGGGCTGAATGTGAGCTCTTCTGTGTCCATTAGCACCTTCTACTCATCTCAAACCCAAGTCCATCCCCTCTTCTTGTCTTCTTGGCAATCATTTAGCTCAATAAGCACATTTGGAATGGCGACCCAGCCAGTCTTGAAATATCTTCCTAGACTCTTTTTATAAATCTCTCAAAGATTAGTGAAGAGGGATGTGGTGAGGAGTAGCAAGCTAAGGCACATCACAATTACAGACAATGCAAATTATGTACTTAAAGAAATATAGGATTTTTTTGTTTGTGAGGCAATGAGGGTTAAACTTGCCCAGGGTCACACAGCTAGTAAGTGTTACATGTCTGAGGGCGGATTTGAACTCAGGTTCTCCTGAATCCAAGGCTGGTGCTTTATCCACTGTGCCACCTAGCTGCCCCAAATATAGGATTTTAAAAGAAAGTGGGGGGTGTCCCATACAAAAGTAAAAAAACAATACTAACAATTTGTATAGTGCTCAAAGTTTTCAAAGTGGCTTTACAAATATTATCTTATTGCCTTCTTTGACTAGCAGTTGATTTATTTACACAACAAACCCTGTGAGGTGCTATTAGTATCTCCATTTATGAATGAGAAACTGAAGCAAACATGTCTCTGAGACCAGATATGAACTCAGGACTTGATGGTTCCAGCTCTAACCCATGTGCCACTAGCTAACATCACTGATGTTCTCTATTGGTGTCCTTATGATGTCAAGAGACTTGATGGAGGCACCCAGAATTTTAGGTGGGCGGCCTGTGGTAGACTTATGGATGTGAGTTGCTAGGATAAGCAGGTCCAGATGGCTGGAAATCTGCACTATTGCTATATACCCGTGCTAAAGAAATCCCAGAGCCACTGGATTTTTGAAGTATCAGATAATCCCCAAGAGCACTGCCTCCTCTCCACCAAAAAACATCAATGCATGGGAGTAATGGCCTTTATCCCTGACTTATATGAAGCATTGAATCTATAATGTCTTGCTATATCTGAGGAAGCCAAGCAACCAAAAAGTTGGTATTATATCATTAGAGGTTACACAGTAAACGGCAGCTAGGTGATGCAGTGGATAGAATGCCAGGCCCAAAATCAGGAAGACTCAAAAACCTACGAGCTATAACCCTGGGGAAGTCACTTAACCCTCAGTTCCTCCTCCGTAAAAGGAGCTGGAGAAGGAAGTGGCAACCCACTCCAGATCTTTGCCAAGAAAACCCCAAATAGGGTCACAAAAAATTGGTCATGACTGAAAAACAACTCAACAACAACAAAGAATAACAATAAGAATAATAGCACCCACCTTCTAAGGTTGTTGCAAGGATCAAAATGAGATATTTGTAAAGTGTTTTGCAAACCTTAAAGTGCCTTATAAATGCTAGTTATTGTTATTATTATATTATATTGTTATTATTAAGTCTATGAAAGGGGCTGGTGGGGGAAGAGAGAGGGAACTGTAGTCCCCCCTCTTCCTGGCCAAACACTCCTACTCCCCTTATGTGTAGTTTCTCCCACTAGACTGTCAAGGGAAGCAGAAAACTGAGAAAGAATTTTTTGAAACAAATATTCCTGTATAAAGGCCTCATTTCTCAATGATATAGAGGAACTGATTCAATTTATAAATCATGCAAGGAAATGAGCAGGCCATTTTCAGACAAAGAAATAAAATCTACTATAATCATGAAAAAATGCTCTAGATCACTTTTGATCTAGAGAAATTCAAATTAAAACAACTCTGAGGTATTATCTGACCCTATTAGAATGACAAATATAACTAAAATGAAAACATACGAATGTTAGAGGGGATGTGGGAAAGCTGGGAACCTAATCCAGTGCTGGTGGAGTTGTGAAAAGATCCAACCATTCTGGAGAGCAATTTGGAACTATGCCCCAAAGGGCTATAGAACTGTGCATACCCTTTGATCCAGCAATACCACTGCTAGGATTATATCCCAAAGACATCCCCAAAAAGAGAAAAAGACCTATTTGTACAAAAATATTTATAGCAGACCTCTTTCTCGTGGTGGCTTAAGAATTGGAAATCAAAGGAAGTCCATCGATTGGGGGATGGTTAAACAAGCTTTGGTTATGATGGCGATGAAATATTATTGTGCTATAAGAAATGACAAGCAAGATGATTTCAAAAGGGCTGGAAAGACTTTTATGAACTGATGTATAGTGAAGTGAGCAGAACCAGGAGAAGGTTGTACACAAAACAGCAAAACTGTTTGATGAAGAACTGTGAATAATTTAACTATTCTTAGGCAATGCATTGTTCCAAGACAATCCCAAAAGGACTACTGATGAAACATACTATCCACTTCCAAAAAAAAGAACTGATATTGCTTGAACACAGACTGAAGCAGGCTATTTGTCACTTTCTTTCATTTTTTTTCTTTTATTCAAGTTTCTTATATAAATTGACAAATATGGTATGTCTACATAGTTGCACATGTATAACCCGCCCCGTATGCCTTCACTGCCATAACTTTCTGCAGCAAAGTATCCCTCCCTTGTCAATACTTCCCCTTCCCTTATGTGTGTGTTTTCCCTCATTAGACCTGAAAGCTCTTTGAAGGAAGGAACTTTCTAAACATTTATGTTTGTATTCCCTAGCACTTTTAAAACAGTGTTTGGTACAAAGTAAAATCTTATATAGATATAACCTATACTCAGATTACCTGCTGTCTAGGGAGGGGGGAGGGAGGGGAGGGAGGGAGAAAAATCTGAAATTGTAAAGCTTGTATGAACAAAAAGTTGAGAACTATCTTTACATGTAACGGAAAAAATAAAATACCTTATACATAAAAAAAAACCAAAGTAAGATCTTAATGAAATGTGTTTTTATTCACTCGTTCATTCATTCATCCAACTAACCTATTGGAAAACCCTTTCCTAGAGGGACAGGGAACCATTTCTCACCTCAAGAAAAAGGCTGAAGACTTAAATGCATCCAATTTCTATGCAAACACTCCCTAAAAGGGTAAGAAAAAATGTGTGTATGTATATACATATATATGTAGTGTGTTTTATATAACCAAAATCCAGCAAAAGAAAGCAAAAGATTCATCATATGTAGAACCTGAAATATCATTAGAGTCATTAGGGAGCTCTTTAGTGGATTTTACATAGGTAGTTTAAGAAACCAAAGAAGTGGGGCAGCTAGGTGGTGTGCAGTGGATAAAGCACCAGCCCTGGATTCAGGAGTACCTGAGTTCAAATCCAGCCTCAGACACTTGACACTTACTAGCTGTGTGACCCTGGGCAAGTCACTTAACCCCCATAGCCCCACCCACCCCCCAAAAAAGAAAGAAACCAAAGAAGCTAAAATGTTAGAATTTAAAGGAATTTTAAAGAGGATCTGGTACAAACTCTTATTTTTAAATATGCTGAAATAGAGATCAAGGGAAGTGAAATTATTTGGTTAAAATCATATGGGTAAAAAGTGACAAAGGCTGAGTTTGACTTTAATATCCTTTTATTTAATCATAAAAGTATTTTATTATTTTCCAGTTACATGTAGAGATAGTTTTCAAAATTTGTTTTTTATAAGATTTCTAGTTTAAAATTTTTCTCCCTCCCTCCCTCCCTCCCCTCCCTCCCTCCTTCCTTCCCCCCTCCCCAAGACAGCAAGTAATCTGATATAGGTTATATATGTACAATCAGATTAAACAAATTTCTGCATTAGTCATGTTGTGAAAGAAAAATTAGAGCAAAAGGGGAAAAACCTCAAAAAATAAAAAAATAGAAAATAGTATGTTCAATCTGCATCTAGGTTCCACAGTTCTTTTTTCTGGAGTTGGAAAGCATTTTCCATCATGAGTCCTTTGGAACGCTCTTGGACCACTGTGTTGCTGAGAAGAGTCAAGATTATCACAGTTGATCAATACACAATGTTGTTGATACTATGTACAATCTTCTCCTGGTTCTGCTCATCTCACTCAGCATCAGTTCATGTAAGTCCTTCCAGGTTTCTCTGAAATCTCCATACTGATAACAATTAGAATTACAATATTAATTAAACCTTCATTTGCATCCATCAGCTACCAGCTTCACCTGCCTGAAATAGCATCTTTCTAAACAAATTACTTAATTAACAAAGCTTCTCAAGAAATATGATTCAGGGAGAAGAAACTTACTACTTTAAATTGAGTCTTTATAATTAATTCCAAAATGCTTCAATGCTGACTTTGGGACCTCAAAAGGAATTGGAATTGGTCTTACAGAGCAGACAGAGTGCCAGCTAATCATTGTTGAAACACAAGTCCTGTCCTTTTCTGTAACTAAGGTAAACCTACCTTGCTGTTAGACACCTCCTCCTAATACATACGGGATGGGGATGGATAAGGCAGGAGAGATGTGACAGAGTGGTAATGTAGTGTTTACCTCTGAGGAAAAGGAATTTTTATGCTGTATCATTTAATTATTAATATTAATATTAACTTATAATATTCCTTCTCTGTCAAAAGCCATCTCTTACATTAGTTTAAAGGTAAACACTCCCCAGCTAATTCTAGCTAGAGTGCCTTCTCAAGGAATCTACTCATTAACTAGGTTGTGCTGGGCCCCACTCAACTGGGAATTCTATAAGCAGGACCTAGCTTACATTAGATGGGGGGAGGGAAGAGGGGAGAATCAGCTTTTATGTCCTCAGTCTCCTCATTTGAGTGTGAGGTGACCTGGCTCATGAAGGAGAAATAAAACCAGAGAGAACCTGACCAGGGTGCCCAGATTGCTAGAGGGGGCTCAAAACTCATGTCTAAGCCTTATTCCTCAATTGACCTCCCTCCCCACCATGATGAAATAATCAGGAGGAGATGAAAACCCTTAGCCCACCACTTCATTAAATATCTACCAATCAGGTTGTCATTATCTTGTTAGGGGAGCACGTTGTCAAAAGGGGAACAGGTCAGGGGCAGCTGGGTGGCACAGTGGATCAAAGCACCAACCCTGGATTTAGGAGGACCTGAGTTCAAATCCAGCCTCAGACACTTGACACTTACTAGCTGTATGAGCCTGGGCAAGTCACTTAACCCTCATTGTCTAAAAGAAGAGGAAGAAGAAGAAGAAGAAGAAGAAGAAGAAGAAGAAGAAGAAGAAGAAGAAGAAGAAGAAGAAGAAGAAGAAGAAGAAGAAGAAGAAGAAGAAGAAGAAGAAGAAGAAGAAGGGCAACAGGGTTGTTGTTGTTGTTTGTCCTTTCTTCTGGAAGAGGAGCAATAACATCAAGAGGGTGATGCTTTGACTTGCTGGTGAATTGGATTTAAGTGAGGCAAAGCTGCAAGGTCATCAGCCTCACTCTCTTCTCCAGAGTTATCACAGTCCAGTGGCAAGACAAAAGTCAAGATGACTGGCCATGATGGCCCAGGATTCAGTGTCGACCTTGGCCTTCCAAATTAAGGTTTTTCCTAGGTCCCAGTTATCTGAGGCAACACCCATTCAATGACTAACAGGCTAGGGAAGAATTGAGACAAAAGATGGACCAATTTACCATCACAAAGATACCAGTCTGAGAGGGAAAGACCCTCAGAGTTTCTGGAAAAACAGAAAACAATCACTATTTATACTCTTTCTAGACCATCAAAACCCAAACAAGGAGCCACAGAGGCTTGGGTTGGAGGCTAAGATTAGCCATTCATTGAAAACCAGAATGATTGGGGTTTAAAGGGTAGTCAAGTAGCTCCACTTGAAACAGTGGGGCTTTTTTAAAGCCTGGTTTCCTAAAGCTATATTTTAAGAAATCACAAATGAAAACTGTGCACAGGACAAAAATTTAATTATCCCCAGTTTTTTTTAATAACAAAAATAAATAAATAAGAATATTTTTCTAAAAAAAATCTAGCCCTCAAACCCCAAAAATCTTACAAAAATATAAGCAACCAAAAATTATATTCCTATGAGGAGAGCACACATATAAGGAGTATGGAGCCCTAAGTGCAGAGAGGGACCACATGTGGCAGGAGAAGGAAGAGGGGGAGGAGGAAGAGGAAAGGGAGGAAGAAGAGGAAGGGGAGGGAGAGGAGGAGAAGAAAGCATTCCTCAACTGCTCAAATTGGCAGGTTGGCTAGGGGAACAAGGAGGTTTAAGATGACCCAAGACCCTGTCTTTGATTACTGAAATAAATTATTGATCATTAATTATTGATTATTAGCTGGTCCAATTAATATATTGATTTTAATACCTGGAAACTGTCCCTCAGAATTTTTACTTGCCACGCCTTATAGGGTTGCTGTGAGGATCAAATGAAATAATAGAAATAAAGTATTTTGCAAGCTTTAGTGTTATAGAAATTTCACTGATTGTTGTCATTCTAATTGTCAGTATTGTCACCACCATCATCATCATTATCATCATTTTAAAATTATTATTATTGGGGTAGCTAGATGGCGCAGTGGATAGAGCACCGGCCCTGGAGTCAGGAGTACCTGAGTTCAAATCCGGCCTCAGACACTTAATACTTAACTAGCTGTGTGACCCTGGGCAAGTCACTTAACCCCAATTGCCTCACTAAAAAAATAAAATTATTATTATTATTATTATTATTATTATTATTATTATTATTATTATTATTATTATTATTATTGTAGCTGTCAGCACTGGGACCAGAGATATAACAATGTGGCTACTTTGAAGCAGAATGTAGAGGTGGGTATTTAATGAGGGAAACAGGCAGTTGAGAGAGAGAGAGAGAGAGAGAGAGAGAGAGAGAGAGAGAGAGAATAGACAGAGCATTTATTAAGCGGTCTCTATATACCACGCACTGTGCTAAGTTCAAGGGATACAAATGCAAACAAAAAAAAATACTATCCCAACTCTCAAAAGGACTGTGGAGAGAGGAGCCAAGGCTACTTTTACTAAGAAAGAAATGGAGAAATCTAGAGAATGAGAAGCAAAGCTAGGAGAAGGAAATGGAGAAGTCTAGAGAATGAGAAGCAAAGCTAAGAGTGAAGTCAGTATGAACCAGGTACCTCATGAAATGGTATGACCAGGTGGCTCAACAATCAAAAGATGGGGCCATAGGTAACAGCATCTCTGAATGAGAAGACTCCTGGGAAAGAGGTAGGTTGATAAGATTAGTCTGATTGACTATCATGTCTTTATTTGATTTGGATTATTTGTATAGTTGAAAGTAAGACCCACATTTACTCCCAGGGCTTAGAAATTGAGCCACTATAATATTGGATTCCCTGAAGAGAAATTGCCCTGAAATGGCTATGTGTCTGTGTCTTTTACCCATCTTGCTAAGTGACAGGCAGGAAGGCAAACATATGTCTGTGTATGTCTGCCTTCTCTGGTGATCTGGTGTCCTGATGCAATTATTGTTACCATCACTATAATGGAAGATAGAAAAGGTTCAGTTTTCAAGTAAGGGCTTAGTGGTATATGTTGGATATAATACTTTGTCAGATACTCCATTCCACCACCACCCCTAGAGGCATATTTGAGAACTCAGGCATGATAAGAGAAAGAGGAATCAAATATTGAGATTTCATCTTCAGGACTTCTATAAGGAGTCACACTAATTTAAAACCACACATGTACCCCCTTTCATTTTTGACACTACTTTCACTGTGAGGAGAGAGAAAATTGGAACAAAAATTTCACAAGGACAAAGGAATTTTGGAATGCAATAAACATACAGCAAGCATTTATAAATACCCACTCTGCCCTAGGCATTGTACTAGGTTCTAGGATACAAAGTGAAATATCCGCAGGCTTTCAAATGTCAAATAAATAAGGTGCTTAAGAAAGATGTCAAAATTTGATTGTCCCTGATATACTTCATATATTATTGAGAAACTGCTATTATAATAATCTCTGGACTTAAAATGCAAATGCGATTACAAAGTTATCTCATTTGATTCTCACAACAATTCTATGAAGTAGTTAGTTAAAATATGACTACTGCCATTTTAGAGTTGAGGAATCTGAGGCTTATAAAGGTTAAGGTCAGGCATGCAGGAAATGACAGAGCAAGGTCTCAAATTCAGACTATCTGACTTCCAAGTCCGGGCCCCTTCTACTACACTACACAGAGGTGTAAGGGACAGCCAAGTGGTGCAGTAGATAGAGTGTCAGGCCGGGAGTCAGGAAGACTCATCTTGAGTTCAAACCTGGCTTCAAATGTTTATTGTCTGTGTGGCCCTGGGCAAGTTACTTAACTCTGTTTGCCTCAGTTTCCTCATCTGTAAAATAAGCTGGAGAAGCAAATGGCAAACCACTCCAGTATCTTTGCCAAGAAACCCCCATATGGGTTCACATTGAATGAAATGACTGAACCACAAAAACTTGCTCCCTCTGACAACTAATTAATTCCTTTGGACTATGAATACTACTGGTTGTTGGGTTGTTGTTTTTTCGATTTAATTTTACTTATTTTTTTGTCACATTTTAAGTTTCAAACTGTCTACTTCCTTCCCTCCCCACCTGGCACTAGAGAAAGACACCATATGACACACATATGTGTGTATGTACTATTCACACTTCTTTTTCTCAGATCTTTTTCTGGGGGTGGATACATCTTTCTTCATAGATCCTTTGTAGTTGGTTTGAATATTTATAATGCTCAGAATAGTTTAGTCATTCACAGTTATTCTTCTAAACAATATTGCTGTTACTGTATACAAGGTTTTCTTGGTTCTGCTCATCATACTTCATTATTTCATGCAAATCTTTCCACGTTTTCCTAAAATCAACCTGCTCATCATTTCTTACAAGACTGTAGGATTCCATCACAATCATATACCACAACTTATTTAGCCATTCCCCAACTGATATGCGTCCCCATAATTTCCAGTTCTTTCCCACCACAAAGAGCTCTGCTATAAATATTTTGGAACATACATGTTATTTTCCTTTTTCTCTGATCACCTTGGGAAACAGACCTAATATTGGTATTGCTGGGTCAAAGGGTATACACAGTTTTATAACTCTTTGGACAAAATTCCAGATTATTTTCCAATATGGTTGGATCAATTCCACCAACAGTGCATTAGTATTCCAATTCCTCCACATCCCTTCCAACATTTATTTTCCCCTTCTATCATTTTAGCCAATCTGATAGATATTATTTTATGTATATATTACTTAGGACCCCTGAATATATAATGTATGTATGTATATAGGTATGTAGGTATGTATGTACAATGTATAAATGCTCCCTGAACTATTTCTACATTTCACAAGGCAGCCAAGAAAGAAGGTTATTATTATTACTATCTTTGGATACAAAAAGCAGGTTGTTGAGAAGTTTTTCCTTATATTCTGAATGTCTTCTTGACAATTTCTATGCATTACTCTGAGATATGGCCTCTTTGGCTGAACAGAGCAAGTTTCATTCATCCTCCATATTCCTCTTCCAAGCCTTTCAAATACTTGAAGACAGCTACTATGTCCCTCATGGACATCCTGGGCTACCCATCCCCCAATTCTTTCAACCAGTGTTCACATCCCATGATCTTAAGGCCCCTCAATGTCTTAGTTACTGTCCTTTGGATAGTCTGTAGCTTGCCAATGCTCTCCCTAAAATGTGGGGCCATAACTGAAGACAATGTTTCATCTCTGCTCAGATTTGGGAAAGGTATAGTGGGACTATCACATCCCTATTTCATGAAACTGTGCCTCTCAATATAATTTAGGATTACATTAGCCATATTGATTGCCATAACATACTGTTGACTCACTTTGAGCTTTCAAAATTATAGCTTGTTCTGGTCCCCCTGATCACTCCCACTTCTAGTTAGTATGGTAAGTAAGTTTATAAGTAGCTGGTATAAAGGGATAATAGCAGAAAATAAGATTGCAAAGAGGAACCAAGAATTCACAAACAACCCAATTTACAAATTGAATTATGTATTAACCCAAAATCACTTCTTGGTTATATGTGCTGAATCAAGGGAAGCCAACTAAGTGCTGTTGTGAAGGTTTCAATGAAATATAAATTCCAGATAAAATCTGGACCTCTACAGTTCCAGACTAGCAGAACATCAAAAAGGTACTGAGGGGCAGCTAGGTGGTGCAGTGGATAGAGCACCGGCCCTGGAGTCAGGAGTACCTGAGTTCAAATCCGGCCTCAGACACTTAACACTTACTAGCTGTGTGACCCTGGGCAAGTCACTTAACCCCAATTGCCTCACTAAAAAAAAGGTACTGAAAACTTTGAGATATAACTTTAAAGGTGTAAGAATATAATTATTAATAATGAATATCTTGGGGGGGACCTAGAGATCAGTTTTAGTCCCTTCTCCCCCCACCCCCACTCCAGAAAGTCCAGGAACTTCAGCAAATTTCGTTTGGGATTAGCCCAAGGGAACAAAAGGAAAGGAGATTGATTCTTTGGTCTAGCTCACTGAACTGATTAAACCACAACTAAATGCTGAACTTCACCTTTTTTTGTTAGCTAGGGTCTATTTACATACTCTTCCCTTATGTCATCCAGTAGAGTTCACTTTAATTTGGTCATGTCAACCCATGGAATTGAATGGTGCTAACCAATTAGCTTTGATCAATGCCTCTATCATCCTCTTGGCCATATGCTGGGGTCTCATTCTCTTAGTTCCCTGGACCCACTCCCTTGGCTTAGAACGCTATCTCTTGGTGTACGCTCTTCCTCTTAGGTCAGTGTAGGATTTGTAGGTCTTTGAGACCACATGCTCTCTCTCTGAGAGGCAACATGGGTCTTCTGGGACTTTTCTTCCGTTTGTGCTAACTGTCCTGCAGTCAATCCTTTACTGGTATATATGTTATTGATTAATAATAAATACTTACCTCCAAAATGGGGACGATAGCAATTAATATATAAGTAGCAATCAATTAATTTATAAAATATAGTAGCCACAATAATTTGAAAAAACACAAAGGTTTGTTGATAACTTTGAGATGACTTAGATATATTAATGAGCTAACCCCAAGGTGGCACAAATAGGAGTAGGTCTGTTTCCCCAAAATACTCTATAAAAATGAGACTTCAAACTCCTGCCCCTTGAGCATACTCCCATCTCCATTGGGATCGTGCTGCCTAGTGCTCCCAACTATAATCCATGGTTAAATGAATGATACTTTCTGCCTCTTCCCCTCCCTATCCTCTCCCTCACACTTCCTTCCTTCACTATCCCATGCCTCCATCCCACTGTCTGTCTCTATACACCTTTCACCACTTGTCTCTATATGCTCTGTGATTATTAAAGTGTTCTTGTTGCCCCATTTCCCATTTTCAATCCTAGTTTTTCCTGGCAACTACTTTAAAAAGTGGTTGTGCCTGCTCCATTTCATAATTTAATTAATTAATCATCAATTCACCTATATCTTTTTCTCATGAATTGTTGTTATGCCTCCTCCATTCCCTACTTTTGAAGTTGATTTTTAATTAAAGTATAGAACAATATTTTCATTCATGTTAAATTTCACCTTTTAAGATCAAACACAGGGGCAGCTAGATGGCACAGTGAATAAAGCACCGACCTTGGATTCAGGAGTACCTGAGTTCAAATCCAGCCTCAGACACTTGACAGTTACTAGCTGTATGACCCTGGACAAGTCATTTAACCCGCATTGCCCCTCCAAAAAAAGAAAAATATCACAGTACTCTAGCCTCACAGTTCTCAGTCTTTGTTCTCAGGAAATCTTGACAATCTTCTTCTTATTATTATTATTATTATTTTTTTGGTAAGGCAATTGAGGTTAAGTGACTTGCCCAGCGTCACACAGCTATTAAGTGTAAAGTGTCTGAGGCCGGATTTGAACTCAGGTCCTCCTGAATCCAGGGCCAGGGCTTTATCCACTGCACCACCTAGCTGACCCCATCTTGGCAATCTTAAAAAGTATTGAAGATCCCTCCAAAAGAACCTTTGTTTATGTAAGTTAAATCTAATTTTATTTACCATATTAGAAACGAAAATATCATATTGTTATTATGAAAATAGTTTTGACCTCATGGATCCCTGAAAAGGATCTCTGCAACACCCTGGAGTACCCAAACAACTGTTGCTCTAGCATATAATATCTTTTTGAATTCTGAGTCTATCATCCATAGGTTAGCTATAAATTCTATTCCCATGTCATTCGCAAATATGATAATACATCATCCATGTCACTATTCAAATCACTGATTAAAAATATTAAGTAGCATGTGAAAAAAAACCCAAGGCACCTCACCAAAGACTTCTAAGTTCTCATTAATCCAATAATTATTATTCTTTGAGTGTCATCATCTACCAATTCACAATCTAACTAACTCTCCCATTAACTACTCTTTAAGTTTCCATCTTGTGTGTGGTCAGGCCAGGATGAAAGAGTAATGAGATCTTGTAGATATGAATCCATGTTGTCCACACATAAATTTATTATACACATAGGACTCCGGCATCAAAGATGCCAAGGTCATCCATTGCATCCTGATCCATTGCCAATTGTCTAGATTTTTGTCTTGCTGTTGGACTTTGATGACTCAGGAAAAGAGAATGAGGCTGACTACTTGACAAAAATCTATCTCACTTAAATCCAATTTACAAGCAAGTCAAAATATCACCCCTTGATGTCACTGGTTCTCTTTGAAAATGAAGGATGAGGGGGCAGCCAGGTGGTGTAGCGGATAAAGCACCAGATGTGGATTCAGGAGGACCTGAGTTTAAATCTGGCCTCAGACACTTGACACCTACTGTATGACCCTGGGCAAGTCACTTAACCCTCATTGCTCTGCCAAAAAAAGGGGGGAGGGGGGATGAACAACAAGGTTTCCTTCTTATTCACAAGGATAACATGAAAGACTTCAACTGCTTTGCTAAAATCTAGGAATGCTAAAGCATTCTTCTGACGTGGACATTTTGTAAGCCAGTCACACAAAGAAAAGAGGTTAGTCTGACATTACTTCTTCTTGAATAAGCCATACTGACTCAATGATTATTTCTAAATATTCCCAAATCATTCTAGCTTCTACGTTCTAGAATAATGACAGGAATTGAAGTAAAACTCATTAATCCTTACTTTGCAGACTCCATACTCTTTTGTAAAAATTGGGATAGTTTTCTTTTCCAGTGCTCCATTGTCAGCAATCTTTCAAAGAGCACTGATAATAATCCAGAATGGAATTCATCAGGGCCAAATTTACTGAAAGCAGCTGAGTTCTCTTTTAGTCTCTCCCTATTTATCTTAATTTTAAACTTCTATTAACCATTTTTATTCTATAACTCCTAGTCTAAAAATAATTCTCCTTGGCAGTGAAAACAAAAGTGAAAGAATGATCATCATCATCTTTCTATTTTTCATTATTATCACTTTATCCAGTTGGGTACCATAGAAATTCTGAATGGGTGGAGAGAAAATCATTTATTTAACATTATTCTGATGTTGAAAGATGACTGAATAGTATGGGACAGTGACCAAAAAAAAAAAAAACCTAATAAAATTAGGAGACATGGATAGAAGTTGCAAAGAGGCTAATCTTGGCTTAATATAAAGAAGAATTTCCTAACAATTAGCTATCTATAAGTGGAATGGACTGCCATGAAGCATACTGAGTTCCCCTTCACTGTAAGTCCGTAGGGAAAATCTAATTCATTTTAGGTATTTTATAGAATAGATTCTTTTCAGGTATGGGTTGGACTAGATAGATCACTGAAGTGCTTTCTAGCTAAGATTCTGAAGATGCCATTCTTGTTCTTATGGGACTTTCAGTATAATGGAGGGAATAAGATTATAGATACACATAACTAGAATTCAACTGGGGCAGCTAGGTGGTAAAATGGATAGAGCACTGGGTTTAGAATCAGGAAGTCTCATCTTCCAGAATTCATATCTGGCCTCAGACACAGTAGTTGTGTGACCCTGAGCAAGTCATTTAACCCTGTTTATCTCAGTTTCCTCATCTATAAAATGATCTGGAAAAGGAAGTGGCAAACCATTCCAGTATATTTGCCAAGAAAACCCCAAAACGGGGCACGAAGGGGCACGAAGACATGACTGAAAATGACTTAACAACAAAATAATGTAACTACAATGTAATACATAAAAAGAGAGGTCAAAAGTGCTGTTAAAAACAATATTCCATATGATAACAAAAATAAAACAACTTTAGGAAATAACTGAAATTATTTTGTTTGGCTATGCCTTTTTTTATAGGGGTTTTGTTTTTCTTTTTCTGATAGAAGGAGGTAGGAGTGAGATAAAATAGTATTTTTGCTAATAAAAAATAAAAGTACATTTAAAAAAGAATACAGAATTTTCAACACCCCCCCTTCATCATCATGAGAAAAAGAGTATAATTTATCCCATTAGCGCCATTAGTATAGATAGTTAGTTCTGGCTCAGCAGCCAATTAAAAGGCTTTTTCTTCACAATGCAGTGAGACTAGAAACAGTAACAGAATCCCTTTGCATTCTCTGACTTGAGGGCAAGTCTCCCCCATTACATGTCATTACACATTTATAGAAACAGGTTCACCAAGCAGACAGAAGGCAGAGCACACTGCACATGTTCTGAGGACTAGGTCTCCATTGACCTGTCTCCCATTACATGTGAATGAATCCTTGGAGAAATATACAAAAGATTAGTGATATTGTCATAGTGTAAGACTCCAAGTGTAAGAACTCCTTCTTCCTACACAAATCATAATCAATGACAATAAATCTCAGGAATTGTCTAAATGACATAGATGTTAAGTTACTGGTCGGGGTCAATAAATAATTTTTCAAGTGTTTATTATGTGTCTATTAGACACTGTTCTAGGATCTGGGTATAAGAAGCTAAAAATAAGATAGTTTCCACCCTCAAGAAGCTTAAAATCAGAAGAGATAATATGTACTTGTGCATGTGTTTATACACATATACATGTGTATATATACATACATATATGTATATAATCATTTTGGATGGAAGGGAATTAGTATCTGGAGATGAGGAAAGGCATTTCATAGTAGTAGAAGGTGCTGAACTGAATCTTTTTTAAAACGTTTTTATTGATGTCCTATGCTTTTTACATAATTATACTTAGCCCAAGTATTCTCCCTCCTCCCCCTCCCAGAAAGTTATCTCATATAATAAAATGTTTAAAAGATAATTAAAACAAAAAAGAAAATAAATAAAAATCAGCACAACTGACGAATACATTGGAAAAGTCTGAAAACATGCAAAACATATAATACCTTTAGACCTCCCACCTCAATAAAGGGATAGGGTGGAGTTCTCTCATATCTATCTCTTCATTCAAGTCATGCTTGATCTTTATAATTTTGTTGCATTAACTTTTGATTTGTGTGTGTGGTTGCTTTTTTTACATTTACATTATTATTATGGCATATAGTGTTTTCTTGGCTCTCCTTACTTCACTCTGTCAGTTCACCTAGATATTCCCATGCTTCTCTGTATTCTTTATATACATCATTGGGGGGGGGGGTGTTTTTGTTTTTGTTTTTTTGCAGGGCAATGGGGGTTAAGTGACTTGCCCAGGGTCACACAGCTAGTAAGTGTCAAGTGTCTGAGACCAGATTTGAACTCGGGTCCTCCTGAATCCAGGGCCAGTGCTTTATCCACTGTGCCACCTAGCTGCCCCCTACATAATTTCTTATAGCACAGTAATATTCCATTCCATCCTTGTACCACAATTTGGTCAACCATTCCCCAATCAATGGGCATCTACTTTGTTTCCAATTCTTTGCTATCACAAAAAGCACTGCTATAAATGTTTTGCTGTATATAGGGACTTTCTCCTTATTGATAGCTTCCTTGGGGATATAAGCCTATTAATGGAGTATCTAGTCCAAAGGATATGACTGATGTAGGAGGCAAAAAAAAAGGGTTAAGAGAAAAACCCAAGACCCAAGCTTTAATTCAGATATTAGCTCTAAAAGGTAGGCAGATCCCAGTTAATGGATAACTTGTTAGGTTCTCATATCCATAGTGATCAACATCCATAACGGACCAGAATGGGTCAGGTCAAAATAACAATAAAGAAAAAAGACAACCTATAGGAATTCTAATGAAAAATGATTATATTTTGAAATTAGCCATGGGAATCAAAAAGAGACATGCGCAGAAAAGGCCAAATTTGTCCCCAGATTCACCTTATGATATGTAAACCCCCAAAACACACCTCCACAGAAAAAGGTACCTGCCTCGGGGTTGGCCTAGGACCCCAGGAACTACAACTTAGGATAAGCCCTCCCCTGAAACACTCCAAGGTGGAGATTATTATAATGAGACTGATAATCAATTTATCTATACTATAAATATAACTGTCTTTTCTTTCACTATTTGAGAGTTACCTTTCCAATATTCTGGTTCTCTCCCTGTGGTCACTCACAGTATTGCAATAAAACTTGGGAAACTGAGTCACTGAGTCTTGTAATTCTTTTGGGATGATTCACAATCAATTTGACCCCAAATTCTATCCCACATTATGACTATTTTAGTCACTTTATATAGATGATTCCAACACTAGTTCCTGGATTTCTTCATATGAGCATGTCTTCTTAATATCCAATATTTTCCATTCCCACTTTTATCTATCCTGTTTCTTTACAATGATTTCTATTCTTTCTGAGCCATACTCAATCATTCATGGATCTTATCCCCCCCAAGCCTCAGTGATAGCTAGGAAATCAAATTAAGTTAGACTTTTTAGTACAAATTTCTCATTACCCAAATTTTATGCAATTAAGTGTAGACATTCTAAGCCATGGACCCTTTCCTGGATCTTTGTCTCCTGTGAATTTTTAGATATTCCTAATTACTATTCTTCCTACACTGTGCATTCCCAGGGATACTGATTTTTGTTGTTGTTGCATATAGACAATTTCTCCCTTTTCTGTCCTTTTCAGTTTAAAATCCTTTTAATTAGGTACACAAACTATAAAGCACTTTATAATCATCTGGGTTATATTGTTGCTGTTACTTGCAAGACTCAAGGCAAATTCATTCTTACCTGCCAAGAAACTGTTATTACTCATTTTTAATCCATGGTCCAGAAATACAAATCTCATTCTCAAGCACCATATTTTTTCATCAGACATTCACTTCTCTAATCTGCCTTTCTCTTCAGAATCCTTTGCCTTCAGTTGGCAAAAACAGTAATGGTACCGATGGCCCTAAAATCTTCATTTCCTTACCCAAGACTTTGCAATCTTTAGCAATGCTTTTTAATTTCCTTTTAGTAGTAAAATGCACCTGTGTGGATGACCAGAAATGGGTGGTCATGCTCTTTTTTGACATCTTGGAACATTCTCTATCACAGTCTCATATGAGTTCTGGGAAAGGGTAGCGACTTCAGGACCCTCACATGAGGTCTGAAATTGCATGGGTGGAAGTCACAAGGAGGCCAATCTAGGTTTTGATGAATAGAAACACTTCCTAACAACTAACAACATGTTGAAGGACTTGCCTTTCGTTTTTTTCCTACTGCCTATTTTTTGTGTTCTCCTTTCTCCCTCCCCTACTTATGCTCTTCTTTCTCCTTCCTTTTTCAATGTCCTTCTATTTAAATCCTACTTTTTCTTCTCCTTTAGCAAGACTCCTTCTTCTGGTTGTCCTCAAGGACTCCTGATTTTCCACTCACCAAAATCAATCCCCGGTCTTCTTCAAAGCCCAAATTTACAAATAGAAAGGAAGTGTAGTTTAGTTCAGTATAGTTGAGAGAGAACTAGCCTGATTATGTAACTGTGGACAAGTCATTTATCTTCTAAATACTGTAGGCAACTCTCTCTGACTATACCCTACAGGGAAGGGAGGAGCCTTCCTCCTGGACTTAGCTTCCATTGAAATGGAAATAACAGGTCTATTCCCTATCTTCTTCTCCCATTAGGCTTTCTCCTCCCCTTCCCCTTACCTGAAAAACATTTGTTGAATTGAATTGTTAACTAAATGCAAAGAGAATTCTTGAATTATGCATTCAGGGACCCTAAATTTAAACCTGTGCCAGCAGTTCACAATGCACTTGTACCTCTAAATTAGGTTCCTAATGAATATTTCACTTAGCATTTTTAAGGCTACAAAACTTAGAACCCTCCAGGGCAGTATTCCATGGGCACAGCTCTGACTACATACCTTGAAGGAAATATATATAATGAGCTTTTGCAAACCTTTATTTAAATGTTGTACGGGTTCATAGGTTTATAGGTCTAAAGCAGACCCCCTCAGAGGTTGCCTTGTCCAGCTCCCTAACTTTATATGTGAGGAAACAGAAGTCCAGGGAGGTTCTGTCTTTTGCCCACGGCCACATGGATAGCATTAGATGTTAGAAGTGAACTCCTCCAGAGTCTAGATTCTTTGCATTATTCAACTCACAAGGCAATGAAAAACCAGAGCCTGTTGGAACTGAAAGGGTGTTTTTTGTTTGTTGATTGGTTTTTGTTGGGTATTTTTTGTTTGTTTTGTTTTGCGGTTTTTTGTAGGGCAATGAGGGTTAAATGACTTGCCCAGGGTTTCATAGCTAGTATGTGTCAAGTGTCTGAAGCTGGATTGGAACTCAGATCCTCCTGAATTCAGGGTCAGTACTTTATCCGCTGAGCCACCTAGCTGCCCCCTGAAAAGGGTCTTACTAACAACAACAACTAAAATTTCTATATCACTTTAAAATTTTCAAAGCAATTTATATACATTGATTCCAACTCCATAGAGAACACCAAGCTAAAAATCAGAAAACCTCCACCATTAATCAGGTGTACAAGCTGGGGCACTTGAAGACTTGAAGTCACTTGAGACTTCATGTCCTCAGTTTCCTCGAATGTAAAGGGAGAGGTTTTTACTCATTCCTTCCAGCTCTAAAATTCCTGAATATCTCACAGAAAGCTATTAATGTATAAAACCATTTAATGGATTAGCTCCCCCCTCTAACATATTTGCATTTTAATGGCATCTTTAATGCCCACCTCAGGGAAGGAGGAGGGGAATTCTGTTCTGTTGTTTACTCTACCTCCCTGTGGGAAACATGAAAGAAACAACTTGAAAAATTGTTTTTTTAAAGGACCTTTCCTCCTAGAAACAATGTGAAGACATACTGAGCCCATGGGAACTACACATTCCTTGGATTCAAAATTATAAATGAATACTGAGAGCCCTCCAGTGGCCAGAGGCTTATATCTTAATTCTTCTAGCCAGAGTTTTCTTCCAAACTGGTAGAGATCTAACAGAATGAAAGGACCCCACATGTGTAGTGATACCCACCTGTAGTGAGGCCTGTCATTGTGTGGCTTGAAAGGAGACAGAATAGACAGTTCTAGCTTCTTCTCTCCACCCCCATCCCTCTCCATCCTTCATTCCTGCCAGAAGGGGAAGTATGAGGTTGGGGCTGGAGGCCACCACTTGGCTCTCTTGGGGGAGAAGGGAAGTATTACCAAGTTAGAATTCTATCTATATGTCCCCTTAAATATTGTTACTCTAGGGGACATGATTGCATTCCATCTAACTTCTGATTGTTTTGTTATTTGGGATAAAAGGGGGACCCTGAACTCTATATCCAAGGCTTGACCCTTTTCTCACCACATAACAATTTCACAAAGAATACACATAGAGAATAGCAAAGAACCCTATTTATCCAAATCATTAGCAAAACAGAAATCAGAGAAGATATATATTGGAGGATATATACCAAACAATACAGAGAAAAGGTGTTCTTTCACTGGGAATGAAATAATTCCGCTCAACCAAGAGAGATTGTCCTTGATTTCACCCAAGGGGGAAAGACCTGTAGTTGCTAGAATAGCAAGCTGGAGGTAGAGACATGATGTAGACTTTCAGCTCCTCTCATTTCTTCCCAGAGTTGAATTTTCCTTCAGCAACCTGAAATGGAGTTGGCCTCTTCCATCATCTTTCTCAAATCTGGAAGCCAAGAGCATCTGCTTGAATATGCCCCGTGAGGAACTGACTCTGAAGTATCCCCAAGGAGAAGTGGGGTGGGCTAAAAAGCTCTCTCACATCTCACCAACTCTAGTCCCACCCCTCATGCAGGGAAGGGCATTCACCTACACCAATGAAGGGAGAGTCCCATAGCAATGGATTTGGGGACAGGGGTTCCACAAAAACAAATAATCAAAAAGTCATTGAATATTATATATGGAAGGGAACTGAGAGGTAATTAAGCTTGCCCTTCTCATTTTATGGAAAAGGAAATGAAAGTCTAGGGAGATTCCATTCATTTACTCATTCATTCATTCATTCATGTAACTATCAAATATTTATTGAGTGTTCTTGTATACAGAACACTATGGTAAGCATTGGGGAAATATTTTAAATTTTTAAAAGAGATGCTTTCTAAGAGCCTCATGGAGTTTACTGCATAGCTTACAAAGAGGCTTCCTCAAAAATAACCCTGTGGGGGACAGCTAGGTGGCACAGTGGATAGAGCACTGGCCCTGGATTCAAGAGGACCTGAGTTCAAATTTGGCCTCAAACATACTTGACACTTACTAGCTGTGTGACCCTGGGCAAGTCACTTAATCCCAAATGCCTCACTAAAAAACAAAAAAACAAAAACAAACAAAAAAAACCTGTGAGGTGGGTAATATAGGTATTAGTATCCCTATCATACAGATATTTTAAAAAATTGGAAAAATTAAGTAACTTGACCAAGACGACCAAACCAGGACCTGAACTAAGGTTTCTAACTTTAGGTCCAAATCTTTCCTTCATGCCAGACCATTACAAAACAAAATGGAGCATGCTAAATGCATGGAGAAGTACTAACAAATGGAGAAAAGAGAGGAAATAAGAATTTATATAGCATCTGCTATGTGCTGGGCACTGTGCTAAGAGTTTTTACAAATATTATCTCATTCAATTCTCACAACAACCCTGCTAGGTGGGTGCTATTATTATCCTCAGTTTTTATTTATAGTTGAGGAAAATGAGGCAAACAGAGATGAAGTGATTTGCCCAGGTTCACATAGCTAATAAACATCTGAGGCTGCATTTGAATCTATCTTCCGGATTTCAGACCCAGCCTTCTATCCATTGTACCATCATCTGCCTGTAGTGCTATGATAATGCCAAGGCAACTAGGTGAGTAGAATGCTAGGCCTGAACTCAGTAAGACTTGAGTTCAAATCCAGTATCAGATACTTTTTAGCCATGTGACCCTGGGTAAGTCACTTAAATTCTCTGCTTCAGTTTCCACATCTATAAAATGAGGGTAATAATAGCACCTATCTCCCAAGGTTGTCACAAGGATCAAAAATGCAGTACTACTTGTAAAGCACTTAGCATAGCGCCTAGCACATAGTAGGTGCTATTTAAATGCTCATTTCTTTCAACCGTAGGAAGGAAAGGTCCTCTCCCTCTAAGGAGATCAGGGGAAAGCTTTATGTACATAGTGACATTTAAGATGGATACTGAAAAACAAGAAGGACAAAATGATAGGATGGGAGAAATCATGTCACATTGTTGATTTTTTAACTTAACATTTTATACTTTTCTTAGCATTGTCAAAATTCAGCTATTTTCCTTTCAACATTAAATGCACTTTGCTGTGTTTTCCTAATTTTTCTCAATTATGGCAAGCCCACATTGCTTTTAAGCCTAATATGCCAGTCAGTCAATAATGCATCAGGCAGCCAGGGTATTTTAAACACACTTAAATCTTGGAGTAACTCCAAAGTAGTCACTGTGACTGAAACCTCCCTGTAGTTCTAATGACTACTTTGAGTGGGTATTGAAGAGCCTGTTTGTGACAATTTCTTGGTGCCCTCTGCTGGTCCTAATAGTTCAAAATTCTCCAAGATGCAATACGAGGCAGAGACCTATGTCATTTAATATTGTACATACTGGATTTGAACCTGGGTGGTCTTTTTAGTTACCAAATAAAACAGTTTCCTACTCATACACAGAAAAGGATTCAACTAAAATGTGTAGCCAATAAAATAAAGAAACCTCAATATGCACCAGGAAAAATGGTTCAAGTCATTATCCAGGTTATCCACTGAAGGGATAATAATAATAATAATAATAATATAGATGGATAGGCAAATAAATAAATGGATGGGTGAGTAAGCTTTAATTAAATAAATAAATCAGTCATATCCAACTATTCATGACCCATTTGGGCTTTTCTTGTGAAAGATATTAGAGTGGTTTGGCATTTCCTTTTCCAGCTCATTTTACAGATAAGGAAACTGAGGCAAACAGAATTAAGTGACTTGCCCAGAGTCACACAGCTAATAAGTGTCTGAGGCTGGATTTGAACTCATGAAGACAAGTCTCCCTGACTCCAAGTCTGTTACTCTATCTACTGCACCACCCAGCTGCCTATAACAACAACAATAACAACGACCGGGTGACAACTAGCACTTATATAGCACTTTAAGACTTAAAAAGCATTTCAAAGAAGTAGCTGGTAGCATAGTGAATAGAGTACTGGGCGTGGAGTCAGACAAACCTGAGTTCATATCCAATCTCAGACAGTCTTACTAGCTGTGAAATCACCCTGGGAGAGTCACTTAACCTCTGTTTGTTTCAGTGTTCTCAACTATAAAATTGAGATAATAATAGCATTTACTTCACAAGGTTGTGGTGAGGAACAAATGAGATAGTATTTGTAAGTGCTTAGCCTAGTACCTGGCAAATAGGAAGATAGATAGATAGATAGATAGATAGATAGATAGATAGATAGATAGATAGATAGATAGATAGATAGATAGATAGATAGATAGATAGACAGACAGATAGATAGATAGATGTAGGTAGATAGACAGATAGATAAATTTATTCCCTTCCATTCCCCCTTTATATGTATTATTTCATTTGATCCTCAGGACAACCTGGTGAGGTAAGTGCTGTTATTATCAACAATTGATAGATAAGGAATTTGAAGGTTAGAGAAATTAAGTGACTTGCCCAGGGTCACATAGATGGATTTGAACTCAGGTCTTCCTGACTCCAGGGCTAACACTCTCTCCACTCTTTTATGATGAGAGGTTGTTTCAGTTAAACTGAGACCTGAGAAAGACCTTAGCTCAAAAAGGTCCCGCTGCATCCAGGGCCATATCCAGTCATCCTGATGTATATCTTGCCACTGGACCCAGATGACTCCAGAGGAGAGAGTGAGGCTGGTGACTTTACACAGCTGTCCCTCACTTAAATGCAATTCACTTGCAAGTCATGACATCACCTTGCTGATGTCATGATCCTTGTCGAGAATGAAAGACAAAGGATGAACAACAATGATGAAGATGAAAGAAGAGTGGTACTTTAGAAAGGTTATCTGGGGCAGCTAGGTGGCACAGTGGATAAAGCACTGGCCCTGGATTTGGGAGTACCTGAGTTCAAATCTGGCCTCAGACACTTGACACGTACTAGCTGTGTGACCCTGGGCAAGTCACTTAACCCTCATTGCCCCACTTAAAAAAAAAAGAGAGAAAAAAAAAAAAGAAAGGTTATCCAATCAGCAGTTCAAAGGGTGAACTGAGGAAGGGATAGGTGAGAAAGACAGGGAGACCAGGGGAAGCTATAATCAATCAAGCATTTATTAAGCACTTGTCATGTACAATCAACTATGACCATAATTGTGGATGCAAAGAGAATAGTGAAAACAGTCCCTGACCTTTGGGGAGACAAATATATACAATATACAGATGTACATATAATAAATTCCAAAAATGCCTGTTATTTGGACAAGAGGAGGTACTATCTCAGGAAGATTTTCCATAAAAGATAACAGTTTAGGGGACTTTTAAAGGAAACTAGGGATCTAAGAGGTGATGGTGAGGAAGAGAGGTATTCGAGGCCTGGGGAAGAGTCTATGCAAAAGCACAGAAATAGGAAATGGAGTATCACATATAAGGAACACCCAGACATCCGGTTGAGCTGTAATGGGGAGTGTGGGAAAGGGCATATAATGAACCTAGAAAGGGAGGTTAGAACCAGGTTGTGAAGGACTTTAAAGCTCAGACAAGGGAGTTCACATCTGAGTTTAGAGGTGAAAGTAGCTGCTGAAGTTTATAGAGTAGGGAGTGGCATAGTCACATTTGTGCTTCAAGATAATTACCCTTTGGTATCTATGCAGAGCAGGTGTCAAACGTGCAGCCTGAGATCTCCATGTAGCCTATAATACCATCAAGTGCAGCTGAACAAGATTAAAATGTAATTGGGAAATATTTAACAAAATAAATAAAAATACAATAAAACATAGATAATAATAGCATGTGATTTTCTAAGTCAATAACAAAGGACAAACAACAACAATGCAGCCTGTAGAGAACCTATGGCATGGTTTAATGGCCACCATTTCTTTTCTTTTCTTCTTCTTTTTTTTTTGGTAAGGCAATTGGGGTTAAGTGACTTGCCCAGGGTCACACAGCTAGTAAGTGTTAAGTGTCTGAGGCCATATTTGAACTCAGGTCCTCCCGAATCCAGGACAGGTGCTCTATCCACTGCACCACCTAGCTGCCCCACCACCATTTCTTTTTGAGTTTGACACCATTGTTGTAGAGAATAGACTGGAAAGGAGATAGATTTGAAGCAGGGAGACCTATAAAGAGGTTATTACAAGTGAGACAGAATGAGGACCTGAACTAGGCCTAAACTGGTTAGGTCCCAGGAGATGAGAAGCAATGACTTCCTCAAATAGTGATTGAAATGAGGATAGAAAGGAAAGAAAAGATAATCTAAAGGACTTGACTGCTGATTAGGGAAAGAAGAGTCAAAAATGCCTTTGGTGTTATAAGTCTGGGTAACAAAAGTGATAGTGTTGAAAAGATAGAAAAGTTAGATAGAATGACAGTTTACGGAGCCAGGGGAAGATGAAGGAGTTCAGGATTGGTGTGTTGAGTTTGAAATAAACGCAGATGTAGTTATCCAGGCATAGCTAGACATATAGGCGAGGTTGTAGGTAGAAATAGAGATTTGGAAGTCATTTGTGTAGAAGTGACAGTTGAATTCATTAATGTGGCTTCTAAACGTTTAATCACCAAGGGAGAAAGTGATCTTTAAATTATATTGATAATTCTACTCCAGCAGCATGGGAAACACTTAAAATGGAACATTTCACTATCCTGTTTGAATTATTAATTTTTATGATTTTTTTAAATGGTATTCCCTGGGAAAGAAAAAGGAAGGAAGAGGAGAAAAAGAGGGAGCAAAGGGTAGAGAGAAAGAAATAAGGAAAGAAGGAGGAAGAGGAGGAGAGAAAGAAAAAGGAAGGGAGAAAGGGTGGGAAATAGAGGAAGGAAAATATGGAAGTATAACCATATTAGTAATATTTACCTTAAGGGCACTCACTTAATATCCATTTACTGAAATCATACAAATTCTCTTTTAAGAAATAAGAAAGTTTAGAGGATGTCTAGGGAAATGTAAGTAGAAGCCTTTGTTCAGATTATATTGATTCTGCCTAGAAACCAACCATCTTACAAGCAAAAATTCAAACATGAATTTGTTTAGACTAAAGGACCCTTTGGCACAGTATAGAAGTCATGCATATCAATCAAATAATAATCAACCCCTTGGCAAATCAATGGTGTCAGCTCCTGCTATTACCCAGAAATCATTCACTCAGTGGCTTCAATTAGAGTCCAAGGATCAATGCCCTGGATTAGAAAACAAAATGATTCCTACAGTTACCAAAGTGTGAGGATTTCTTCAGAGAAATCTGCTCATGGATTTCCCCACAGAAACAAGATTCACCAGACAAGGCCTAACCAAGAAGTTGTCCGGAAGTTATCCCCCAAAAGAGAGATGCGTTCATGACACCTGGGCAATAAATCCAAATGGGAAGCCTAGCACCTATGAAATGAATTATAATTCAAAATGGATTAGAGTTAACCACATTACTCCTAATGCCTAGCACAAGACATTGTTCCAGACAATAGGGCAAATGATCAGCTAGAAGCCTGAGGCTTATATAACATAGGTCAGGATGTTCCCGCTTCTGGGAGTGTTAATTTGTTTTTAAAATTTAAGTCAGCAGAGAATTTACAACTACCCCTCCTAACTCCATGTCATCCATAATTTTGATAGCTTGTTCTCCATACCTCCATCCTAATACACTAATTGTACATGGTAGATACTTAATAAGTGTTTGTTCAATTTAATTGGAGTTTCATCCAAGTCGTTGGTAAAAATATTGAATAGGATAGGATCAAGAAGAAAACTTTGTAACATTCTACTAGACAACACCCTCCATGGTGACATGAGTCAGTAACCCTTTTTTTTTTTTTACAGGGCAATGAGGGTTAAGTAACTTGCCAGGGTCTTACAGCTAGTAAGTATCAAGTGTCTGAGGCCAGATTTGAACTCAGGTCCTCCTGCATCCATGGTTGGTGCTTTACTGCACCACTTAGCTGTCCCCAGTCAGTAACATTTTTGAGTATAACCATTAAGTCACCTATGAATTCACTTGGGTGGGTGTCAGATTTCTCCATCTTATCCACAGGGATGTCCTAAGAAACATCATTCAATGCCTTGCTGAAGTCAAATATAACATGTCAACAGTATTTTTTCTCTATCCACTGGCCTAGAAAAAAATAGCAAGGATCTGTGATTCCATTGTTAAGAGAGCATATAAATTGATTGCAATCTGTCGATGAATGAGAATATAAATCTTAGAGAGTTGTGTTAAGTGATTATCTCATGGTCTCATACATTGTTGTTTAGTTGACCCCATTTAGGTTTTTCTTGGCAAAGATACTGGAGGGATTTGCCATTTCCTTCTCCAGCTCATTTTAAGATGAGAAGACTGAGGCAAATTGGGTTAAGTGACTTGCCCAGGGTCACACAGCTAGTAGGTATGTAAGGTCAGATTTTAATTCAGGAAGATTAGTCTTCCTGACTCCAGGCCCAGTACTTTACTGTGCCACCTAGCTGTCCAGTCTCATACCTAGTAAAAGTCAAGAGAAGGTATTCCTTTTTTTTTTTCAGGGCAATGAGGGTTAAGTGACTTGCCCAGGGTCACACAGGCAGTTAAGTGTCAAGTGTCTGAGGCCGGATTTGAACTCAGGTCTTCCTGAATCCAGGGCCAGTGCTTTATCCACTGCACTACCTAGCTGTCCCCAAGAGAAGGTATACCTAATGCCATTTGGTGCAGTATACATGTAACCTCTCTGGTACCCTCTCAAGAAAACAAATGAAAGTATTTTTATGTGATTTGTTTTTAGTGAACTAATGTAGTTTTCAGTGAACTAACTCTTAGTAATTACAGCTCTCCTTAATGGGTGCTCTTAGGCCAACCATCTAATAGTTTATGCTAGAACTTTGTCAAGGGGTGATATCAAAGTCACCAGTGCCTGTAGTTTTCCCTTTTATTGGTATTGGAATATTTGTCTATCTTCAATCTCACAACTCAGATTTTCCACAATCCTCAAAGATTTCTATCAATGGTTCAGTGATCATAAGCATAAGCTCATAGATTTAAAACTGGAAGGTGTATTATATTGCCCTGTACCCTAACTCTCATTTAAGGTATTAGAAAATGGAGTTTATAGAGAAGAGGATGGAACTCATGAGAATGTCTTGGGGAGCACCCACAATTACAGATCATGGCATAGATGAAGATCCAGCAAAAAAAAGTCTAAGAAGCAACAAATAAGTAGGAGAACCAGGAGAAAGTAGTGTCACAAAAGCCCAAGAGAGAAGACAATATCCAGAAGAGTATGATCAATAGTATCAAATTCAGCCAAGAGGGCAAGAAGGATGTACCTGATGAAAAAAACATTAAGATTTGGTAATTAGAAAAGAGATCATTGGTAACTTTAGAGAGTACAGATCCAGTCAGCTAATAATGTTTTTTAGTTTTTTAGTTTTTTGTTGTGTTTATTTATTTTTTTTAAGCTAATAATGTTTTAAGTCGGATCACAAAGGACTGAGAAGTGAATGACAAGAGAGGAAGCAGATTCAACTGATGTAGACAACTATTTTCTAGGAGTTTGAGAAAGGTCAGAACTCTAAACTGCTCTTGGTCTTTGATTCACTCGTAACAATGTGTTTTGCATGTTTTCCATATTTAATATCATTCTCCTTTATAAAGAAGACCTATGCAAAGTAATAATAGAGGAGAATGCTCTTCCCCTAGTGTTTTGAAGCTAAGTGATGAAATAATTTGACTTTAGCTTAAGTGCACTAATGCTAATTTTTTAAATGTATGAATATAATTAATCCTTGTGTGCCTGTGCTAATACACAGAGTTCCTTTCCTTCTGTCATACCTGAGGTAAAACTACCCTTTGCCTAAACAAATCCATCCACTCTGACTCTCTTGTCCTTTAGTCTATTGCAAGACCTTGCTCCACCAATCATCCAATCTCCTACATCAGCACAGTTTACCTTTTCTACTGGCTCCTTCCCCTCTTACTAGAAACAACATTCTTAAAAATGACCCTTTGACTTGGCTACTTCCTCGAGTTTTCATCTTACAGCTTTCTTCCCCTTCACTAATAACTGCCAAGAAAAGTAATTTATGCTTCTTCCAAGTGCTGTTCATTTGGCCTTCATCATTGTCTCCAGGAATTCCTCTTCTTGCAAAATCAGATCAACTCTGAAACTCACACTTCCTCAATAACCCCTGCCTCTTGGGCCTCTCCTTCTGTTTGATTCCAGAGGATAGAGAATGGATCTTGGAGAACTTCTCCCAGATCTCTTATTGAAGGAGGGGGCCCAAGGCAGATACTTCATAATTTTCCATGACTTCATCCTGCTCCCCTTCTGGGTACCCTTCACCCTTCCCCAGCCTTTCAGCTTCTTGTTACATGTTCTTTCTCCATTAGATTCTCACCTATTTGATGGCAGAGATTGTATTGTCTTTCTTTGTATCCCCAGTGTTTAATACAGTGCTTGGCACATGGTAGGCACTTAGTAAATGTTTATTGGCTGACTGACTACTTACCTTTTTCAGTATCATTCACTCCCCAGCCCCTGGGGTTAAAAATAGAGGCAAAAACAATCCTTATCCCCTGCCCTTAATGAGTCCATATTCTTATGGGGAAATAAGTTCTAACAGTTCACAATATATCCCTGTAGAATAAAGAATTTACAGTAAAAATAGTTAATGTAGAGCTTGAAGGTTTGAAAAGCACTTAATATATGATAACATATTTTATTCTCACAACAATCCTATGAGGCAGATATTATTATTACCACATTTCACAGATGAGAAAACTGAAACACAGAGAGATTAAATTATTTGCCCAGAGTCACACAAGTGTCTGAGACAAGATTTGAACTCAAATGTACCCTGACTCCAAGTCCTATACACTATCCCCGCCCCCATGCCACCTAGCTACCTAGGCATACATAAAACTGTCCATATGTAATATGTATTAGAAGAATCTAACTAATGAAGTACATTTTTTAAAAATTACAAGCAATTTGGAACTCTATTAGAAAAATTATATATTATTCCTATCCTTTGACCCAGTAATCCCATAATCCCATTAATACTCCAAGGAAGATATTGACAAGAAAGTAATTTGCCATTTCCTTCTCCTTGTTCATTTTACAGATGAGGAAACCAAGGTAAACAGGGTTAAGTGACTTGTCCAGGGTCACACAGCTAAGAAGTGTCTAAGGCCAGATTTAAACACAGGAAGATGGGTCTTCCTACTCCAGGCCCAGCACTCTATCCAACGTGCTATCTAGCTGCCCTGAGTCTCTACTGGGGAAGAATAACCAAAATTTCCATTTATAACAACAAAGTACCATTTGTCCCATGGTATCCTATAGCCATATGCTGGCAGGACCTGAATCCTTTCTAGGAATCCACATATATGGCTACCATAGAGGTTTGCCTCATGCCATAAGTCGCTGATAGATAAGAGGTGAAAAACTGTTGCCTTGGTCTCTATGCCACAGTAATTCCCAGTCCTACAAGATATTCAATACCCAACCTATCACTGTTTCTATAACTTTGAAACCACTCATCCCCACCAATTTGGAAACTAAAAGCCTGAATTGCAAACTTAGACCTAGTTTTCAGTGTTTTGCCATTCTCTGGCAAACCAGATAAAGCAAGGGACAACATTGAACAATGATCACATTTAATTATAACAAAAAGAAAAAGCATCAGAAGGGAAGGTTCACCACATTTTCAAATGGGTTATTTCCCTTCCTCTAGAAGTAGTTGGAAACCAAATTCCTCTACATTCATAGCAACTACAGACTGGTATGATAGCAGATTCTTTATATGGAGCCATAGTGTGTTCTTGAATAGGTCCTAGTGTTGTAGATTTCAATAAAGGGATAAGCCTTTTTCTAGGATCACCTACTTCCTCATCTCATTTCCCCTGAATGCCTAGTCTTCGGCCTCTCCAATGAAGCTCCTGGTTTGGCTATCCTCAGGTATTGTTTTCTAGTCTTGCCTACAATTTGCATTTGCTAGCTTTTCCAGACAATACATCTCCAATTCTTTCTCTATTCATGGACCTGACAGTGACCTTTCTCCACCATCTTCTTAGCAAAACAAACAAAAACTTCTTCCTTTCTTAAAAACCAGTTGTTTATTCAAGACATACTAAATCCTAGGCAATGTTCTAGGAATGAAAGTCTTCCCAAGTAAGCTCTCAGAACTCACAACACAATCATTCCAAAAAATCTCCAAATAATGCCATAGGACAATTCCTGGAGCAGCAGAACCCACAAAATAACAGGCTGAGATTATTTTCCAGCCAAAGACGGTGTAGAAGGTTCACAGGAGGGAGTTACTGTTCCAGGGCATGAGTGGAGTCCAACCCCATGGTCATGCTGACACAGATCCAGTCTCAGGTAGGCTGAGCCAGGGAAAGAGACTCCCAGAGCCTCTGAATCAGCTGCAATGCCATTGTCATCTGGAACTAAGTTCATGGTCCAGTGAGAGGTCTGAGCAGTTGGTGGGGGTAGATTACAGGGGTTTCTCCTGGCACTGAGGCAGAACTTGGATGTTTTCACCCCTGCTGGGAACCAGGAAGTAGGCTTGAGTGGTGGTGGTCAAGGTGGGGGAGGAGTGCAGGCTTGTCAGAGCTAACAACCAACAGCACACAAAGTTTTGCTGCCTGGTTAATTAGCAAGTTTGTCTGGGGTTATCTATGGACCAGAGAACAGGCCAGGGGAGTGAGTGAAGAATCAGCCCCTCCTTAAATAATACCACCTGGGACCCCGTGAAGCTTACAACAGTACAGCCTGAAAACAGTGCCCTATTTTAAGAAGGAGAGTCTTCCCTCAAGAACTTTACATTCAATAGGATGAGAGGATATGGGCAACATTACAACATGTACATATGTAAATATATATAAAATAGATACGAATAGATACATGGTTACATGGAGAGAGGCATTAATAGAAGGGGGATAAAACCATTTTAATTCCTTCTACTTTACAAACACAAACATAATGCAGGTTATATACATGCAGCTTACAACTCCTTGGAGCATGGGACTAGCCTACATGCATTTCCTTCCCCCTTCCTTTTTTTTCCCCTTCCTTTATAATAGAGAGAAAATGGGAGGGGGTGGGAAAGTGGTAGGGGAAGAACAGGTAGAAAAGAGTTTTTCTACTATCAGTTGAGTGGTACCACTCTTGGTCTCCTGTTGGTGGGGGGGAAAAAAAACCCATGGTTCTGCGCTAATTCCTTTTTCAGGCATGCACACATGTGCAACAAGCCTCTCTTCCTGTCTATAATAGTTCATTTCCATTTTCTAAGGAGTTGCCAGCAACTAGGTGTAAGGGGCTAAAATTCTAACTATACTGTCTAAAATATCTAATGAGTGGTCACCAATAAATTATAAGCTTTAGCAAGAGTTAGACTTTTAAGCATTTATTAAGGAGAATAAGAATTTGGTAAAGAGAGAGAGAAAGGCCTAGATTCATCTATCTATTAAAGGGAGAGTGCATTTCTAGCTCCCTTCTTCACCAGAATCCTCAGGAAAGAGAGAGAGTCAGAGCGCCAGCCCCCACCCTTCTTCCTCCCACCAGCCAATGTCACTTCCTGACACCAAAGAAAAGCCGCATGGTCATGCCCTCAGAGGCCCTCTCCTCATGTTGGAGCTTTCCTACAGTAAGTCTCCAGCAGGTGGCATCATTCCAATCATTACATAGGAGACAAGTAGTGGATTTGGAAACAGTGAAGACCTAAATTCAAATCTTCCCTCAGATGCAATCCTGGGCAAGTTATTTAAACTCTTTTAGCCTCAGATTCCTCATCTGTGGAATTTGTTGTTGCTGTTCAGTCATTTCAGTCATGACTGACTCTTCCTGACCCCATTTGCGGTTTTCTTGGCAAAGATACTGGAGTGATGGGGCAGATAGGTGGCACAGTGGATAGAGCAATGGCCCTGGAGTCAGGAGGACCTGAGTTCAAATCCGACCTCAGACACTTGACACTTATTAGCTGACCCTGGGCAAGTCACTTAACCCTCAATGCCCAGTGCAAAAAAAAAAAAAAAAGATACTGGAATGATTTGCCATTTCCTTCTCCAGATCATTTTATAGATAAGGAAACTGAGGCAAACAGAGTGAAGTGACTTGCCCAGGGCCACACTGTATGAGCGCAAATTTGAACTTGTGTTTTCCTGATTCCAGTCCCAGCAATCTATCCACTGTTCCACCTACCTGCCCATGCTCTAATGAATCAGGGATAATAATAGCGCTTATCTCACAGGGTTATTATGAAAACCAAATGAGATCATCTATGTAAAGTGCTTTGCAAACAAAATGATGTATAAAATGATAGACACCTACAGACAGACAGATACACATAGATGATAGACACACAGTGATATTGCGTGTATTCTTTGAGAAGAATAAAAATGAATTTACTTTTAAGGATTTGACACACACTAAACCTCCTCCCCCTTGGGTAATTGAGGATACCCTGTATTTTAGCAACCCCTGCATTAACAGCCAGGTGGACAACATGCATTTATTAAATGCTTACTATGTTCCAGACATTGTAATAAATGCTGCAGACACAAATAAAGGCAAAAAGAGATTCTCTGCCCTCAAGGAATTTACATTCTGAGGGGGGGGAAACATCATATAAAAGAGATACAAAAAGGGAGGAAGGGTTATTCATTTGAGGCATAATTGAATACAGCCAAGAGAGGAATAAAGGATAACCAGCCTAGACGGCCTCTCAAAATGGAGACCTTGGAAGGAATTTATCAAAGGGAAAGTGGGGCTACAGTGAAAGGATAGTCCAGGATGAAAAGACTCTAGGAGTTAAGGGAAGTTCCAGCGTAACAAGGCAGCTGATATATGACAGTTAAGTGCAGAGGGTCTGAAACACAGTCAGAAGGATTTAGGAATGACTAAGGGAAATTTCAGAAATAATTCCTTAACTCTGACAAAGAAATAAAATTTTCTATCAGAGGACTGATTATGTCACAGAAATAAGACAAAGAATGGATTGGTCTGCTTAAGGTAGTAGGTATCCTGTGAGGGGATGGGGTAAGGTATCCTTGTACTAGCTGTTGTGATTTAATCTAGTGTCCCAACAAAGGTTCATTCCCCTCCTTTGGCTTCATTCCACGATACTTAAACCTTTTCCACTAGTTTTCAAATCAAAGCTATTTATATTGCCTTTTTCTCTATTAGTAGATACAATGCCTGGAGGATAACAGCTTGGTATCTCCCAATAAGCACTTCTGATAGTAATCTTTTAAGTAAACTGAGAAAAACTAACAAATACTCAGGAGAGGTACCAGATTGTATCAAAATTTAATTGTGTAGGTTTGCTACCTATTTCAGTTAGAGATTATTTAAAGCCTACTCTTGGTCAACTAATGAGTATCAGTTATTAGTGAAACTTTTGTCTTCCTCACTGGCTGCCTGCTTAATTGGATTTGTTTTACTTTCCTAAACCTAGTGTGCCTAAGGGTCTGAAATCAGGAGGTGAGCCTTCAGTGGATTCAGAAAAGTTTAAAGGAAAACACTCATAACCAGGGGCATGTGAGTACAATCGTTTCCACCAGCTGTGTTCACCAGGCTCAGCTGTCCTTATTCTGGATGTAGTTATATCTTTCACTGAAAACTTTGATGTGACCAGAACCAAAGCCAACAAAGTTTATTAAAAACTTAGTGATACTCTGAAAGCTTTCCAAGCAGAGGAAGGGATTTTCAAAACTCAGCAAGCAAGTGCCCAAATGAGACAAACTATATGGCTGGTGGCTGGACTTTGATTGAAGGGAGCATTCAAAGCTCAGTCAGACATAACAGAAAAAGTTGGCCAGTTATTTGTACAAACCATAGCTCAGAGTGCCCCAAATGCTTCATGTACTCATAAAAAAAAATAGGTCAGGAGAAATAAATGGAGGTATGAAACTAAAATGGAGATCCATACAAAAGAAGCTATTTATTTATGGTGACAATCATGAGAGGGGCTAATTTTTTAAGATCTGGTCTCTATACTAATTAAGACATCTCCTTTCTAAGACATTTTGTAGCCTGAAGTATTCTTAAATAGGAATGTTCAATGATTTTGTGTACTCAACTTCTTATTAAAAAGCAGCTTAATAGATTCCCCCATGAATTTCTTCTAGCTGAAATCCTCTTTCATACCAAAGATATTTTGGGCACTCTTCTCAGGAAACAACAACATGAAATCTAACAATGAAGACAGAGTAAGAATTATAACAAACTGAATACTTATTCCTCTCACACTTCACTTTAACTTTTTTTTTTTTTTTTTTGCTGGGCAATTTGAACTCAGGTCCTCCTGAATCCAGGGCTGGTGCTTTATCCACTGCGCCACCTAGCTGCACCTCCACTTAACTTTTGACGATACTTTAATCATCCTTTTGTTTTCCTTTTCTGCCATTTGTGCATCATATATTAATTTTCAGGAATCAAGGAACCAAATTCTGGGATATTAAGTGTTCCCCATTAATTCTGCTCCCATAAAGAAGATGGAAAATAATCAAACAACCTAGGGGATCCAAGTTACAGAACCTTAGGTAAAACCGAATAGAGGCCATCATCATGCAAATGAGGAAACACCCAATCTTCCTTATAAGAAAAGGGAGCATTCACTCATCATGTTTCTCTAAGGTAGCTCCAAACTTCCTCTACCACATCTCAGCTCTTCATCCTGAAAGCTTGCTCCAGCCCTGTAATTCACAGGTCAGAAATACCTGATCTTAGGGCCTATTCCTCTGCATGGTTTCCCCCAGAACTTCCCTTTAAGGTTGGTATCCAGGTCAGCCCAGGGTCACACAGCTAGTAAGTGTCTGATGCCAGATTTGAACTCAGGAAGGTGAGTCTTTCTGACTTCAGGCCCAGCACTCTATCCACTATACCACCTAGCTGCCCACTTTAATAATAAAATATCCCTTTATAAAAACTACTTAGAGCCAACTAAACTGATAGTTATTTGATAATCTTTGAGGGCAGCACAGCATTAGAGACTTTAAGAATCCCCAGATTCAAAAAGAAAAGAAAAGAAAAGAAAAGAAAGAAAGAATCCGCAGATTCCTGAGGAGCACTATTAAAGCATTTAGAGGGAGGTGTAGCCAAGCTTTAGGGAACTGATTTATCAGTGCAAGTGGGAGTTAGAATAAAGATCTTCTTACCTTACATCATCTATGAGATTATGATAATCAGACTTCAAAGGACATTGAAAAAATGAAGTTGTGGGGAATTACAAAAATAACAGGTCTCATGAAAAACTGAGATGTGTGACTTCTTAAAGAATTGGATTGGAATGGTGGATGTTCAATCCATTGATGTCCACAGATATTGTTAGACGGGGCTACTCTGATTTTTAAAAATAATAATAATAACACAGTCTTTTATGAATAGAAATCATATGTCACAGGTCAATTCTGCTAGGGATTTTTACATTATGTAAATAGCTCTGTAGCTTTGTGAGGGTTGAACATTAAATTAAATTATTTGACTCAGAATCTAGAGAATGAGTTAATGATTCTGACGTATGTGCATCATATGACCCAAACTCATGCAAACAGAGGGTCAGATTGATTAGGTGTCTTATCCAAAATCACAGAGGTAAAAAAATACTAGTCAGAAGGGTATTTATCACAGTGCTTTCTGTAGTGGTTAAGAATTGGACATTGAAGTGATGCCGATAAATTGGGAAATGACTATTGCAATGGAATACTATTGTGATATAAAGAAATGACAAGAAGGATGATTTCAGAAAAACCTGGACTTACATGAATTGATGCAGAGTAAAGTGAGCAGAACCAGAAAAACATTGTACATAGTAGTAATGGCAATATTGTATGACAAACATCTGTGAATGACTTATTCTCAGCAACAAAGGACTCATGATGAAAAAGGCTATCCACCTCTAGAGAAAGAACTAGAGTCTGACAGACCAAAGTATACTATTTTTTTACATTCCTTCCCTCCTTTCTTCTTTCCTTTCTTCTTTCTCTTTAAGTTTTCTTTTTATAAAATGACTAATATGTAAATATGTTTTATATGATTGCACAGGTATAACCTATATCAGAGTTATTGCCATTTCAGAGAGGAGGGAGGGAAGGGAGAGAGAATTTGGAATTCAAAGTTTTAAAAAAGCAAATGTTAAAAATGGTTTTTACATATAATTGGGGGAGGGGTGAAATATTATTTTTTTAAAAAGAAAGAAAACCTTAGAATGCTTAATGAGTTCTTCCTGACTCCAATTCCATTATTCTATCCATTGTGCTACATTGCCTCTTTAAACTGCTAGATCACAGAAGTTCCTAAAATGGAGTTGAGCATGGTTAATTTCACTGCAAATTAAACATGTGTAAGAACTGCAGCATGAGGTCTTACTCCTCCTGTTGTTTATTTCATTATGTTATCTACCACAAAGCTTTCCCATCTTTCATCAACAGGACCATATGTCATTGGGCTTTATGACATGCAGAAAGGTCTCCAGGAACAAACAGAAGAAATAATATGCTGTTTCTAGGAGCAATGGAGAGAGTATTGATAGTGGTATATGACAACTCACTCAAACACTTTGCCAGGAATGGGCATGTGGGAGGGAAAATGGGTTGGAGGAAGAGAGCTTTTGTAAGTTGTTTTATTTTTTTCCCCTTTGTTCAAGCTAGATTTATGAGGTTAATGTGTGCCACACAGTTCATGCCACCTAGCAACAGCACAAAATCAACTCAGAAAAACATAATTCTCCTCTTTTTCAAAAGTGAATAATATGAAGTATGAAAGAACAGAGTAGGACATTGGAAGGGTTACAGGAGCAGTTATCTAAGCAAGCAGTGAGAGTTTTCCAGAATCTTTTATCCTAATAAACATAGAATTATCTATGGGAAAGCTGACCTGGATTTTTAAAAAATATATATATTGCTTCAAGAATCATGACTTCTAGGATCATAGACATAGATATCAAAAGAACGTCAGAAACCATCTAATGCAACCTCCACATTTTACAGATGCGAAAACTGAAGTTCAGGCCAATTCTGTGACTTGAGCCCAAAACTCACCCAGGTAGTAAGGGCATAAGTTCTGCTCATTTCAAAGCCTTTGTTCTTTACACTATAGCATTTCTTTACACTATAACACACTCTCTTCTTAACATAGCCTACATAAAACAAAGATGTTAACCATGACCTGTGAATGGCACTGTGAAGAGACTTAAACACTATCCTTCACTGAAAAGTCCTTGGGGTGTAACATCATAGAATTTGCTGTCAAGGTTCTGAAACAAGGCCTTAGGGGTTTTTTCAGACAGGGAAGGGGAGGGGAAGAGAGGGCAGGGAGGGGAGAGAAAGGGAGGATTAGATTTATTGAGTGTCTGCCATGGACTGTGCTAAGCACCTTACAAATATCTCATTTGATCCTCACCACAACCTTGAGAGGTAGGTGCTTTTATTATCCCCATTTCACAAGGAGACTGAGTTGAAGAGAAATTAAGTGACTTGCCCAGAATCACATTGTAAGTGTCTGAGGCAAGATCCGAATTCAGCTTGTCCTTACTCCAGGCTCAGGGCTCTAGCCACTGTGCAACCTACTTGACAAGAAAATCATGTAAACAAACTGAATAGGTACAACAGAGATCAAATTATAATACTTGTCATTCTAAAGAGCTTTGTATGGTGTGCAAAACTCTCTACGTGCATTATTTCTTTTTATCTTCATGATAACCTTGTGAAATACTAATGTTAGTTAAGATCTCTATTTTATGGATGGGAACACCAGGTTCCCCATAGTAATAGAAAGTGTCAGAGCCAAGGTTCAAATGCAGGTCTTCTGACCGTAGGTCTAGCATTCTTTCCATTATACCATGCTGCTTAAAAATACAAATGGAGCATTCAGAAGAAGCCAAATGCTATAGATGAGTTTTCCCAGTAACCCCTGAATTCTAACCAATTTTGAACTTTGGAAACAACATAGGATAGGGAAAAGAACCCAGGGCTGAGAATCAGGAGAAGAGCTCCTAGCACTAACCAGCCATGTGATCTTGGACAAGTCATTTAGCATTCTAGGACCACAGTTTCCAATTCAGTAAAATGAAAGGGCAAACTAATTGATCTCCAATATCCCTTCTATATCCAAATTCACTACATGATCACTCCAAAAAGCATCCAAATAATGCCATAGGACAATTCCTAGATTTATTAATTCTAAGATCACATTTCTGCCTCTGAAGGATCATTTTTAGTTGAATATTTTAGCACTCATCTGGTTCAACTCCCTCACTTTACAAATAGGTAGAATGAGGTTAAAGGGGCTTAAATAATTTTTCCAAACTCAAACAGGTAATAAGTTTCAAATATGGGATTTGAACCCATGTCCTTTGACACTAGAGCTGGTATTCTCATAATCACAACTCTTCGGGGAAAAAACTGGATTATCCAACCAAGGAATTCTCATAGACTCATCAGATCTGGAACCAGAAGAAAACATGGAAATGATGTAGTCCAATCCCTTTACTTTATAGATAGTAAAAGTGAAGCTCAGGGAAGTAAAATGATTAGCCCAAGGTCATAGAGGTAGTTAGCTGCAGTGCCAGGATTCAAACTCAGCACCTGTGCCTCCATGTTCAGTACTCTTTCTACCACAACACCCTAAGTCTAGAATACATTCATAGTCCTAGTTTCATTGCAGAGCTGACACCTTGTTTCTCAAGAATATTATAGAGGAGGGGGCAGCTAGGTGATGCAGTGGATTTTAAAGCACCAGCCCTGAATTCAGGAAGACCTGATTTCAGATCCAGCCTCAGACACTTGACATTTACTAGCTGTGTGACCCTGGGCAAGTCACTTAACCCTCATTGCCACACAAAAAACAAATATTATAGAGGGAATACATTCCTCTAACAGGACCATGAGTTAGATGACCTTTGGAATCCCTTCAGTTTTGAAATTCTGTGACTTATTTATTCATTAATTCAATAAGCAATTATAGAGCATAAATAATGTACAAGATGTTTATGCAAGGCCCTGAGAATACAAAGATGATAAGGCAGAATCCCTGTCACTTTTGTGAAAATTAAACTATTAGGGGAAATATGACATGTCATAACTCATTAAGCAGTTTCCTCATAATACTTCCTTGAAAGAGGCAGTGTATTTTTACAGTGTAATATATAATGTATTTTTACAGATGAGGAAATTGACACTCAGAGAAGTTACTTTTCTTGCACATAGTTGTAGACTTATTAAATTTTGCAACAAAGAATTATCTGAGCCACTGTACAATACCAGGAAAACACAGGAAATAATTAGCAAATAATGCCATTTTATTGGAGTGTAGCAAGAGTGAAGAATACATACTGCAGGCAGGTGGCACCATGGATAGACTTAGAATTAGGAAGACTTGAGTTGAAATCTTGCCTCAGAGACTTATTAGCTGCATGACTCTGAGCAAGTCACCTAACTTCTCCAGATATCAGTTTCTTCTTCTGTAAAATGAAGGGATTGGAATGCCCAACTTTCCATTACCCCATTTGGGGTTTTCTTGGCAAAGATACTGGAGTAGTTTGCCATTTCCTTATCCAGTTCATTTTGTAGATGAAGAAATTGAGGCAAATAGAGTTAAGTAACTTCCCTTAGACAGGTAGTAAATGTTTGAATCTGGGTTTGAACTCAGGTGCTCCTGACTCCAGGGCTGGCACTCTATCCTCTGTGCCACCTAGCTGCTCCAGCTCTATAGCTCTGTAGTCTCTTCCATCTCTATAGCTATGATCTTACATAAGAGAATAATAGGAGATAAGTTTCCAAAAAAAGTCTAGAAGTATCATAGGCTAGAAGCCAGAAGATAAAGAACCTTAAGTCAGAGCTATGGAGTTTGGAATCAATTCAGTAGGTAATGGCCAGCCATGGGAGGTCTTGTAGTGTGGTAAGCACACAATAAGAACTATGCTTCAGGCAAATTAATGTGGCTGCAGTGTGGAGAATAACATATGGTTGGGAGACAGAAATGACTGGAACCCAGAAGACCAGTCAGCAGATTATTGCAATATTTCAGGCAAAAAACTGGATCTCTTTTTGCTTGTTTATCTGGCTTTATAACCCTGGTCCCTGGTGCAATGCCTTTTATACAATAGGTTCTTAATAAGTTGTCATGTATATTAATCATGAGACAACGGGGGCCTGAACTAAGGTACTAGTAGTGAAATGAAGACAATGGATAATAGAAACATTTCAGAGGGACTGTTGACAGGACTTGGTATCTGACTGGACTTGGAGAGTGAGCAAAGAGAGAAATCAAAGATGGCTCCAAGGTTTTGAGTCAGGATGACTAGAAAAATGGTATTGTCATTAAGAGAGAAAAAATAAGCTAGAAGATGAATTATTAATGAATTTTTTGTCCTCAGAAGTGTTATATAAAGGTGAGTTATTGTTATTATATAGGCAGCTTTGCAATTCTTCGGGATTTGACTAAATTAGTTCAAATAACATAACCCTCTTCTCTCAGGAGAAAAGTGGAAAGCAAAGTATAGAGGCAGGATGTGGTATGTGCTGTCAAACAGTTGCTGTGCTAATTGGTTTTCCTTTCATTTTTTACTCTTATAAGGAAAGTTTCGATGTGGAGAGATTTAAAAGGAAACTGTATAATAAAGCGAAACATTTTCTCTCATACATAAATAATTTATAGTGAACAAATTCTCAATTTGTGACTTTTTCTAACTACAAAAATCAAACTTCCGGAAGGATTTTACTAGGTTAAAATGAAAAGCACCATTAAAACTTTTTTTAATAAAATTATTCCACTGGAGTACATTAGGATAATGGAAAGAATTCTGGCTCTAGATTCAGGAGACCTGGGTTCAAATCCTGTCTTGTGCTTGCTGGCTGTGGGACCTTGGACAAATAACTTAATTTCCCTGAGCTTCAGCATCCTCATGTATAAAATGAAGGGTTTGAACCAGATGGCATCTGGGGTCCCTTTTTATTCTTGAGCTATGGTTCTATAAATCATTTAGCCTGCAAATAGGAGCATTTAGAGGATTTTACTTCATATAAAAAAAAATCTCATCTCAATTTGTAATCTGTATGGAGCATTTTCCATGACACTAGCAAATACCTTTGACAAGCATACACCTCCTTTTTTTATACTCCAACCAAAGGGTCACTGACCAAAGTTATCGCTGTTGTTACATCTCTCATAGAATCTTGTGTGATTTGGACATGCCCTTTGGAGACACCTTTTGGGGAGAGAGACATTAATAGGGTTCTGGTTTTCTTTGCCAAATCAATTGGTTGTTTATCATCGATAAATGCATTTGGATCTTATATTCTCTGAACCTTTCAGTCAACTGTGTGATTTTGAAGATACAATCTTTGCTAGAATAAAATTTGCGGGGGGACAGCTAGGTGGCGCAGTGGATAGAGCTCTGGCACAGGAGTCAGGGGGACTCAGCTGAATTCAAACCCAGCCTCAGATACTTGACATTTACTAGCTGTGTGACCTTGGGCAAGTCACTTAACCCTCATTCCCCAACCAAAAAAACAAACGAACAAAAAAAAGAATAAAATTTGTAAATGTCTTCCTTCCCTTTTCATATACTCATCAATTGATGTCTCTGCTCTCTTCTGCCAAACACTTGAATGCCGGGGTTCCAAATTAGTTTGCTATTTTATAGGAAACCATAGGTCACGAAAGAGTCTCTTTATCCAATCCAGTATACTCCCTGTGTAGCGTTGCTCCATTTCATCTGTTGGCTTTCAAGGACTTTACAAACCTGGTTTAATGTCATTTGATTGAATAGATGTCTTCTTACTTGATTAAAATCATCTCTTTAAGGGAAGGGAATTACCATTTATAGGACACCTACTATTCATCAGGCACTGTGCTAAGCACTTCACAAACACTATTTCATTTACTCCTCCCAACAACCTTACAAGGTAGGCTCTGTCAATATCTCCATTTGATGGCTGAGGAAGCTAACATTAAGGTGACTTGCCTACAGTCATACAGCTAGTAAGTATCTGAGGCCAGATTTCAGTGTTCTATCTACTGAGCCCCTAATAGCCTAAGTGAGCTGGGGTGCTTGACTTCTTGATTCAGTAGAGATCTTTGTTCACCCCGATTCATAATCCGACTGATTATTAATGGAGAAGTCTGAGTGACTCCCTGTGAGTAATAGAGTAGACTGAAAAGCAGGAACAAACATGATAAGTGACTACTATCATTCCTGAAATTTTCCCCTCTCATCTGTGAACTCTCTTCCCTCAAGTCTGAGACCTGCCCTCATTTTTGGTCCAGCTCTTTGGCTCTATAGAGGCTGAAGTATATTGGACACACACACCCTAAGCAACACTAGGTTGGGAGGCCTTGACCCTCCAATAGCAATTTATTTCATCCCCCCACTTAGAGGAAAGTAAGGAGGGGGAGATAATTTCTGCCTTGACAAAGAAGGGGTGGGAGGAATGTTTTGTATACTGGGTGACATTTTTACCAACATACTGACTTGGCAAAAAAAAATACTTTTCAAAATTTGAACATAAAGAAAAAAACCTCACAAAACCAATAGTGATATGGGGTGGGGGGGGAGGGGGTAGGGAAGAACCAAGGGAATACTTTTATTGAAAGCATATAAGATTAACACCCAAAATAGATTAGTACACCAAGGGGAGATCAAATCAAAGCAGAATAAAAAAATTAAAGCAGGAAAAAAAATCTTGCAAGATTGAATGTTGACTGTTCCACCCTGTTAAATTTTGAAAGAAAAGAAACAATTATCAATTCCCTAGAAGCATGGCCTGCCCCGAAGCTAGAAGCTCTAAAAAAAGAAAGTTAAAGTTAACAGCTTCCTCATAGCTCCACCAACCACACTGCTCTAGTGTGATTCTCTGGTTATAAATTTAAATACTTACGAAATTCACAAGAGTAAACAATAGCACTGGCCCCTAGGGGGATATGCACATCAGAATGAAATCTGGTTCTCACATAAAATATATTGGCTAGAAATTCATGGATATAGAGAGTGTGTCAGTGAAATTTCTAATCAGGCAAGTCTCAGGCTACAGGGTTTATGCTATTTCATGCCCTAAAGAAATGCAGAAATGTGATCACTGTGAACAAAAAGAAAATAAACCTTCCAGGAGGCCACAAATAATTTCATTTCCTGGGGACAACTGTAAACTTTTAACATTAAAATATGCCCTATTTAATGCCTGAGAATGATTGGGGCTGGGGATGACAGTAGGAATTATTTGTGATCAAAAAAAAAATTTTAAGACAAAGCATATTTTACAATCTATGATTCCATAACAGCTTTCTAACCAAGAACACATAGACTGGATATGCTAAATATTTCAAGAGACAGGGAGGGTGTTAATTTGTTTTTTTTAAGCAAGCTTGTTGAGTTTTTTAATCCACGGGAGAGTGAGGAATATTTGCTGTTCACAGAACTTTAGATCTAGGAAGCACCTTAGAGATCATATTTTGCAAATTAGACAACAGAAGCCCTCCTAGGCTAGGTAATTTATCCAAGGCCACATTGGCAATTAGCAAAAAAGCTAGAAATATCAAAAGAATCACTTGGGCTTCAGTGCTCTTCCTACTATGCCATACTGCCTCCAAAGAGAAAGACAAAAGGAGGTTCAAATACACTGAAAATAAAAGTGGTTAGTCAGTCAGTGAACACTTTTTAGTGTTAACAATTTAGGGAGATATTTCTGTCAGAATTGCCTTGTGACTAAATAGATACCTGTCTCTTTAAGAAAATGGAATGAAGATCCAGGAGGATTGGAAAAGAATGTCTACTATATTTGTTGAGTTAGACAAGAGAAAAGCAGTTGGTTGTGAATAGCAACAGCTATCCATGCTACCTTCTTATATCCTTCAAAAGAGTATTCACATTAACTTTATTTCGTATGGTGAAAGGATGTCCACCCAAGAATGGGCAATCATTCTAAGAAGAAGTTGTTAGCGGTGGGACCACTCCTCAGGGATATTTTAGAGGGAATTCCTTAATAGAAGAAGTACTTGGAATAGATGACGTCTTCATTCTTTCAACAAATATTTATACCATTTTATATACAGAGGGAACTGTGGTAGAAACTGGGAGTGATACAAAGTTTAGATAAGACATGATCCCTACTTGAATGGAACTCACAGACTAGGAGCACATAAAATATAAACACTGATAGCCTTAATAGAAAATACTCACAACTTCAAGATTCTGGGATTTTATTAACTAGGATGCTGATTTGCATCATGGAGTATTGTTGTAAGATTTAAAACAGTAACAAAGCATTGACTCAATTGTTAAGATATTTACATGGGGGAAAGAAAAGAGTGATAGACTTGGAGTCTGAAAAAAACTCACTTCAAATCTTGCATCTTATGTTTCCTAGGTGTGAGTATGTTTTCTCTTTCTTTCTTTCTTTTTTTGAGTCTGTTTTCTTAGAGTCTATTTCCTCCCCTGTAAAATAGGGATTAGTGATATACATATTACCTAATTTACTAAGATTCAAATCAATAATCAACATTTATTATACACCAACTAAGTGTCAGGCATTGTGTTAAGCTCTAGGGATACAAAAAGAGTCAAAAGACAATCCCTTGTCTTCAAGGAGTTTGCAATCTAATGAAAAAAATTATTATTTCTTTCATATTAATAAGCAATTATTGAATTAGGATTAAGGTTTTACACACACACACACACACACACACACACTCCCTTCTATTTCTTCATTCCCTGTAGCTTACTCAGTCATCCTTTGAAGTATTGATAAAGAGATGATCTTGGGCAGTTGCACTCCACTGGGAAAACTTGGATCTAATCAAAAGGTAAAGAAATTTTAGTTTAGGTGAATTAGTATATTCTAGTCCATATTGTTTTAGTCAGTCAGGTCTTATTAGAAATGGATTCCCCCTTTTATCTAGACTGCCCTAGACAGGGGTGGTTTGAGAAGAGATACGTCTCTTTGTCCAAGACTGAGTGATCAGAGTTGGGTTCTCCCAGACCCTCATTAGAATAAGCATACCTCTTATTATGATATTTATTCTTTTATTACTTGTTAACCAATCAGAATTTATCTCTACCCTCAGGGACACTCACTCTTCCAAAGGCATATAAGCATGTTCCATGAGGAGTCTTTGGTATTTGAGAGGGACACTGATCCCTTTTATTATCTGCTAGCATAATTAATAAAATTCTTAATTACCCAGAAGCGATGTCGCTAACTTTTTATACATCACACTAATGAGTTAATAGTATAAAACACTTTGCATACTTGAAACACTCTACAAACACAAGGAGAGCAGCTAGATGGTTCAGTGGATAAAGTGTTGGGCCTGAACTCAAAAAGACCTATTTTCCTGCATTCAAATCTGCCCTCTGATACTTACTGGCTGTGTGACCCTAGGCAAGTCACTTAATCCTGATTTTCTCACTGCCTCATCTATAAAATGAGCTGGACCAGGAAATGGCAAATTACTCCAGTATCTTTGCCAAGAAAACCCCAATTGGGGTCACTAAGAGTCTGAAATGACTGAATAACAACAAACACAAGGCATTATTTATTATCAAGAGTCAGAAGAACTAGATTCCAATCCCAACTCTGGGCCAAACTTACTGAAAGGTAGTGCTAACAGGGTTTATTTCCTAAACAGTAAAGATTGATCCCAGAGACTTCTCTTTTTTCTAAGTTTGGTGAGAACAGAAGTACTGTACTTCCAGAGTCTAAACAAATCTGGGTACAGTTTCCCTCAGGTCATGGCAAGTAACTGAAGAGCAAGTAGGAATGATTTTCAATATCCCGAGTTGGACACGACTGAAAATGACTGAACAACAGAAAGAGTACAGCTAGAAGAGAACTCATAATACCATCTTGTCCAAAGTCCTGGTTTTACAGGCAAGAGGACTAAGGGCCAGAAAGGTCACCCAGGGAGTAGGTGACTAAAGATTTAACACACTTTCCACTGTACCATGGTGTCTACCCCTCAGAATGAATCACAGTATCCCATGATCATAGATTTAGAGTTAGATGGGTCCTTAGGAATCATATAATAAAACTCTTTCATTTTATATATGATGAAACTGAAGTCCAAAGAGGTGAAGAGTCCAAGGTCACACAGCAGCAGAGGTAAGGTTTAAATTTCTGTTGTTGTTCAGACATTTTGTCATGTCCAGCTGTCTGTGACCCCATTTGGAGTTTTCTTGGCAAAGACATTGGAGTGGTCTGCCATTTCCTTCTCCAGCTCATTTTACAGATTAGGAAACTGAGGCAAACTGGGTTAAGTGACTTGCCCAAGGTCACACAGCTGGTAAGTGTACCTAAGGCTGCATTTGAACTCAGCTCTTCCTGACTCCAAACAATGTACCATCTAGCTGCCCTATTTGAATGTTGAATTACAGGGTCTTTAGTCTCCAAATTCAGGGTTCTTTCCACTGTATAATGCTACATGTCTAGGACTCTCTTACATAGACATGGTGGTCCTGGGCAGGAACTAACCAATCAATGAGAACTTCTTAGAGACAAGTCAACCTTAGTCCAGCAAGGCAGATTGCCTTGAAGGTAGAGGAGATTAAAAAATGAGCAGGAAGTGAAGTGGCTTCTCTAATTCTTTTAGTAACTATATCATGTGCACCTGTGCAACAGTGAGATCTCCATCTCTTATTCCTCACATGATTAGCTCACTTCCATTTCCAGTCATACATATCTTTGATAATGTCCTTTATGCCACTTCGAGAATATTGTTAGTGATATATCACAGCCTGCTTATTTGCTTTACAGATGTCTTGCCATTGAACTTTGGGTCATCTGAAATTCTGATTTCTTCTGAGATCATGGTGTCCAATGATGCTGTCATTTAGAATCTCTGGAAGAACTGAATTGGTTAGAGGAGTAATGCAGTGGGGTTTTTTATTTTAATTTTTTTCTGTGTAGAACTTTATTTTCCAAATTACATGTAAAAACAAATTTTGACATCAATTTTTTAAAACGTTGTGTTTCAATTTCTTTTCCTCCCTCTCTTCCCATCCCCCACCCCCAAGAACTCAAGCAATTCAATATAAGTTATACATGAGTAGTCACAGAAAACATTTCCACATTAGCTAGGTTGTGAGAGAAAACACATAAAAACAAAACTTCAAATTAAGGAACTGTCAAAAAAATTATGTTTCAAACTGTTTTCAGATACCATCAGTTCTTTCTCTATAGACAGATTGCAATTTTCATAAGTCCTTCAAAATTATATTGGATCATTGCATTGCTGAAAATAACCATGTCCTTCCCAGCAGATCATCTTACACTATTGCTATTATTTTGTATACAGTACCTTTCACTTTGCTTCAGTTCATGTAGGTCTTTCTAGGTTTTTCTATTAGCATCCTGTTCATCATAGCTTTTATATAGTACCTTAAACCTGACAAAGAATTTTCTTCATAATAGCCCAGCAAAGCAGGTACCATACATTTTGCCATTATAATCAATCATCATAACTTTCCCTCCATCCTATCCCCTTCCCATGATATTTACTCTATTTTCTATCTTCTTTTACCCTATTCCTCCTCAAAAGTGTCTTGCTTCTGACTGCCCCCTCCCCCGCTCCGCCCTCCCTTCTTTCACCCTTCCCTCCTTATACTCTTCCCCATCTACTTTCCTGTAGCGTTAGATAGAAGCAATGCAGTGTTGATGGATCCTATAATTTCATTGATTCAGGGAATTCTCAGTGAGAAAATGTCCTCTCCCAATTCAGGCTGGAAAATGTTCTGACTTTCTATCCACTGATGCATGCTGCCTCTTTCACAGAAAAATTTTGGTGTTAAATATTCCCTATGGCAGAAGAGCACCATAAAAATGAAATCCTCCTCATTAGTACATGAACTGGGACACAGACTATGAACTCTGTACTCTCATTCAACTAAAGAGCTTGTCATTAGAGTATGTGTATCTCTGTGTGTATGTACACAGATATTACAGAACTTTTGGAATGGCGGAGTATCCAAATTTCTCCTCTAAAGTTCTACTCGGATACCTTATACTGGTGTGGAAGTAAGTCTGGGTTTTGAAGGCTGAGCTTAGAAAGCATAAATTCTACAAGATTCTAGATTCTACAAAGTCAGAAAGGCTTCAAATACAGAATCTACACTTGCCTATGTGGGAATACAAAGACAAAAAATGAAACATTCCCTACTGTCAGGGAGCTTACATTATATCAATGTGCACATATAAGTGTAGTGGTGGGTTTGGTACATGTGGATCACTGGTCCCCATTACAGAAGTATGCACAAAGCGTATACATAATAAATACAAGCAAACAACTGGACAGCTCTATAATTTGAGGCTCCTAGATACATGTTAGATAGAGCTGAGCCTTTACTCAGAAAAACCTGAATTCAAATCTGGCCTCAGGCACCACAAACAGTTCTCACTATGGAGATAGAGAAGGAAGAGAAGGAAGGAGGAAGCGGGGCAGGGTCCTGTGGGCCAGTGGAGGGAGGGGACAGATACACAGGTTCAAAGACAAGTGGGGACCAGGGAGAAAGAAGCATATTAGCAGAAGGAACAGGTTGGGGCAGGGTCAGCCTCGTGGAGGCCTGCCTAGAACAAAGGGGCATGCAAAATGAGGGGGCTGGGGACACACAGAGCCTATGGACAAAGACAGATATACAGGTATGGGGGATCAGGGGGATCAGGGCAAAGGACTCCTCTCTCACCCCTGAAGGTCTCAAGGCAAGCCTCCAATCTCTCCAAATCTCTATTCTGCTGCTTTCACTTGGAGTCTTTTTTTTAAAAGAGGTTTTAAAGAGTTTTGGAGTTTTTTTTGGGGGGGACCAATACTAAATGATTTCAAAATTGCTCTTTTTTAACAGATTTTTTGGTTTCTTTCCTTTCTGCAAGGATTTTTTTTTCCTGTCACTTGGCACCAACAGAGGCTGCTGGACACAGAGCCTATGGTGAGAGAATATAGCTAGATCAATGCAAATCTATCTGCACAGTCGGAAAAATAACATCCTGCCAGTGGGGGTTGGAGTTATCTTTTAGATAGAGGTGTGGCTGGATGTGTATCCTAGCCAGAGTTCCATTCAACATCCTTCATGAAAAAAAAAAAAAAAAAGCTTGAACAAAATACTGAAGACAAAAACCAAGCAAACAACCCATGCTTGTTAAGAGTAGGAGCATCTGAGCAAAGTGGGGTTTTTTTTTTGTTTTGTTTTGTTTTGTTTTTTTAGTGAGGCAATTGGGGTTAAGTGACTTGCCCAGGGTCACACAGCTAGTAAGTGTTAAGTGTCTGAGGCCGGATTTGAACTCAGGTCCTCCTGACTCCAGGGCTGGTGCTCTATCCACTGTACCACCTAGCTGCCCCAGCAAAGTGGGTTTTAATGAAGTCTGATCTAATGTTTGAGTAAATGTCTGGGATGTCTGGTGGTTTTTCATTTTCATTTTTCTTTTTTAAAGCCAGGCTGTTTATCTGGGGTTCATCATTGGGTAACGACTCTCATGTAAATTTGTCTAATTCCTGGGGGTAGCTACGTGGTGGAGTGGATAAAGCACCAGCCCTGGATTCAGGAGGACCTGAGTTTAAATCTGACCTCAGACACTTGACACTTACTAGATGTGTAACCCTGGGCAAGTCACTTAAATCTCATTGCCCCGGAAAGAAAGAAAGAAAGAAAGAAAGAAAGAAAGAAAGAAAGAAAGAAAGAAAGAAAGAAAGAAAGAAAGAAAGAAAGAAAGAAAGAAAGAAAGAAAGAAAGAAAGAAAGAAAGAAAGAGAGAGAGAGAGAAAAGAAAGAAAGGAAGAAAAAAAGGAAGGAAGGAAGGAAGAAAGAAAGGAAGAAAATTGTCTCATTCTTGGGATACACAGAGAAAGTGTCAGTAATCTGTTCTTTCTAGACACAACTGTTCCTTTGGGCTTTCTTTTCTTCTTCTCCTATCTATCAGTCATTCTTAATTAAATTCACATTTCTGAAAGGTGAAAGCATTTGGTCTGGTTTGGTCCTGCATTTCTGTCTCTTAAGATCCTTGGGTATTAAAGGGAATTGAATATTTAACCTACAGCCCCTTTTTCTGAGACTTTAAAAATATGAATGGAGGCAGCTAGGTGGCACAGTAGATTAAGCAATGGCCCTAGATTCAAGAGGACCTGAGTTCAAATCCAGCCTCAGACACTTGACATTTACTAGCTGTGTGACCCTGGGCAAGTCACTTAATCCTCATTGCCCCACAGAAAAATAAAAAAAAGAATGAAAAGCTTCCACATATGGAAATTTGCTATAAAACTCAGAGAAATGGGAGCCATTAAACTGTACAGAAGGATCCATTGTTCAGTCATTTTCAGTTCTTTCCGGGGCCATCTCCAGTTGTCCTGATCTATATCTTGCCACTGGACCCAGATGGCTCTGGAGGAGAAAGTGAGGTTGGTCACCTTGCACAGTCTTTCCTCATGTAAGTCCAGTTTAATTCAAGTCATGACATCGGGGCAGCTAGGTGGCGCAGTGGATAGAGCACTAGCCCTAGAGTCAGGAGGATCTGAGTTCAAATCGGGCCTCAGACACTTGACACTTACTAGCTAGCTGTGTGACCCTAGGCAAGTCACTTAACCCCAATTGCCTCACCAAAAAAAAAAAAGGGCATGATATCACTCCAATGTCATAGTCCTCTTCAAGAAGAAAGGACAAAGAACAACAACAAAAATAATAATAAAAAATAATAAGACTGGCACACAGCAGATACTTCATAAATGTTTGCCAAGTTGAATTACATCTGACAAAGGAGAAAGAGCATTGAATTTGCAGTTAAAGGACCTGGATTCAAATCCTCATTTGGCCGCTTATTACCTAGGCAAGTCCCTTTACCACTCTGGCCTTCAGTTTTCTTATCTGCAAAATGAAGGGATTAAATTAGAGTTCTTTTCTAGCTCTAAATCCATGATCCTGAGAAGGTAAATTGTTAGCAGTTTGAAAATACTGTGTCAGCTCTCACCTGGATAAGCTGTTCCTTACAGTTTATAAAACACCTTCACATTCATTATTTCCTTTCATCCTTCCTAAGAGAAATCACAGAATGTTAGAACCGGAAGACACATTAGAAATGATTTATTCCACGTCCCTCATTTTGCAGATGAAAAAACTGAGGCCCTGTAAGGTTAAATAAAATACATCTTTACATAGTAGAAAAAGCATTGATTTAGAATCTATGGCCTAGGATTGAGTCCCAAGTCTTCTACATACTCTTTTTTCTTTCTTTCTTTCTTCCTCTTTCTTCCTCTTTCTTCCTCTTTCTTCCTCTTTCTTCCTCTTTCTTCCTCTCTCTCTCTCTTTCTTTCTTTCTCTTTCTTTCTTTCTCTTTCTTTCTCTCTTTCTTTCTCTCTTTCTTTCTCTCTTTCTTTCTCTCTTTCTTTCTCTCTTTCTTTCTCTCTTTCTTTCTCTCTTTCTTTCTCTCTTTCTTTTGCAGGGCAATGAAGGTTAAGTGACTTGCCCAGGGTCACACAGCTACTAAGTGTCAAATGTCTGAGGCTAGATTTGAACTCAGGTCTTCCTGAATGCTGGGCTGGTGCTTTATCCACTGAGCCATGTAACTGCCCTCTTCTACATACTCTTTTTTTTTTTTAAGTGAGGCAATTGGGGTTAAGTGACTTGCCCAGGATCACACAGCTAGTAAGTGTTAAGTGTCTGAGGCTGGATTTGAACCCAGGTCCTCCTGACTCCAGGGCTGGTGCTCTATCCACTGTACCACCTAGCTGCCCCTCTACATACTCTTAATGTGAGGCATCTAGGTAGTACAGTGGATAGCGCACTGGAGCACAAATCAGGAAGACCTGAGTTCAAATCTTTCCTCAGATACTTAACTAGCTGTGATCAAGTCACTTAACTTATGTTTACCTCAACTTCCTCATTTGTAAAATAGGGATAATAATGTAACCTGCCATCCAGGGTTGTCATGGGGATCAAATGAGAAAATATTTATAGCGTCCAGCATATAGTAAGCACTATATACATACTAACTATAGGTAGTATGACCTCATGTAGGTCACTCTTTATTAATAAAATGGAGTTAGCCCTCAGTGGTTTCTAAAGTCCTTTCCAGTATGAAATCTTATCACTGAACTAAGATCATAGAGCTAGAAAGTAGCAGAACCATCATTTGAAGACATTTGAATACTTCTCCCACCACACCACATTGTTCACATAATCTTATGGATTATGCTGTTCAAATGAAGAAACTGAGGCTTGGAAGGATTAAATGACTTCTTCAAGGTCACTTTTAGGACTCTTAAGCAAGGAGTAGCCAGGTAAATGTTTAACAACTGATTCTGGGGATTGGGGGGGTGGTAGTTTTTATGCCCACTCATCAACCATTAAAAAAAAATCTCTCGTATAGGGAATCAACAGTGAGTCAATCAATAAACACTTATTAAGCTCTTACTATGTGATGTTGCTCATCCTTCATTATTAATATTATCTCCATAGCTTTCTCAAGTCTAGTCAGTCAACAAAACAATAAATCAAGCTCCTATTGCCTCTAGGACAAAATAATAATTTAAGGCCCTTCATTCATCTTCAGTTTCCTTACCTATAAAATGGGGTTAATAACAGCACCTATAACTTGCATGAACTGATGTTGAGTGAGATGAGCAGAACCAGGAGAACATTGTACACAGTATCAACAACATTGCGTGTTGATCAACTGTAATAGACTTGATTCTTCTCAGCAATACAATGGTCCAAGGACTCATGATGGAAAATGCTCTCGAAATCCAGAAAAAAAAAGAACTGTGGAATCCAGATGCAAATTGAACCATACTATTTCTATTGTTTTTTGTTGTTGTTTTTCCTTTTTGCTCTGATTCTTTTCTCATAACATGACTAATGCAGAAATATGTTTAATGTGATTGTACATATATTACCTATATCAGATTACTTGCTGTCTTGGGGAGGAGGGAGGGAGAGGAGAGAGAAAAATTTGAAACTAGAAATCTTATAAAAACAAATGTTGAAAACTAACTCTAAATGTAACTGGAAAATAATAAAATATTTATATGGGAAAAATAACAGCACCTATTACACAGGATTGTTGTGAGGATCAAATGAAATAACATGTAAATTACTTTGCAAACCTTAGAATGTTATATAAATTATTGTTATATTCAAGGCATAGAGAACAGCCCATGGGAAGGCAAAGAGTCAGGAAAATTCAGGAAAAGGAGTTGTGAAGTTAGTGTGGAAAAGTTGGCTGGAATCAGGTTGTGTAGGACTTTGAGCTGTCCTCAAGTCAAATGTGGAAGAGAGAGTTTTTCAGAAGTGGCATTCTGGGGGAACAATTAATAGATTAGGAATTATAACCAGCAGATTTTTTAAATGTTGCTAATGCCCAGGACACCAGAAGCAATGGTAAGAAGCCCCTAAGATAGAATGCTGGGCTGAGCACATTCCTAATTATAGATCTCCAAAACCCTAACACCCTTTTTTAAGGGGCGTGGGGCATGGGCACAAAGAGGAAGCAGGAGTTAACCCTGTTTTTATCCAAGAGAGAAAACTGATTTATCATCAGGTGATGATAGGATTGGAATCTCCAAAACTTTTGATAAAGGTTGTTACAAACCTCACCCCGAGGTTCCCAAGGGAAGAAGACTGTAGATTGGGATAGAGCGCTATGTTTGAATGCTCTGAGGCAAGCCTGACTTCTTCTGGGTTTTTAAAAACATATAAACTTAAAAATCATCAACAAACATAAATATTTTGTTATTAACCAGCAAATTAAAAGAGAATTGCATATGAAACTATTCTTTTCTTTCCTTCTTTCCCTTTCCTTTCTTCCTTTCCTTCCTTCCTTTCCTTCCTTTTTTCTTTCCTTCCTTCCTTTCTTTCTATCTATATTGCTACCCACCAACTTCCTAAGTCCTACCTCATAAAAAACAAAGTCTAGTCATGCAAAATGCATCAAAACACTGGTCATGTCTAAAAATGTATCTCATTCAGCACCTCTAGTCCATCACTTCTACCCTGAGGTGAATAGCATGTTTCCTTATCAGGCATGACTGTTTCTGAAGGATTAAACAGGTCACTTTGCCCTCTTTCTGGTTCACCCATCTGTTACAGAGGAATGATGGTATCTTAGAGCCAGCTATTTTGCAGCCCAGTGTTTATAAAACATGTGAACCTTGAAGAATAATATAAACTTGGAATGGATCTGCCAGACTGCATACTTCAATATTTCAAGGAGGTATAATTTCAACAGTGTGGGTACTCGCTCCACTGCTGCAGATCAAAGCCCTTCTATAAATTAAGGAGCAGGTCTTCTAGAGTGGCTCCCCCTACCAAAAAAAAAACATATGTATCACCCTGTGACCAACCAGGTGGTGAAACTCTCTAAACAGATAGGCTAGCCTTGTCATAACAGGCATACTATCCATCATCAAAATGAAACTCAAAGCCTTAGTCGGAGTTCCAGTGGGTCAAGGGTCACCTCCATGCCATGATGAGGTATCAGTATAATAACAATAATAGTTAAAATTTATAGAGCACTTTAAGGTCTGCAAAAAAAAGTTTTATGTATATTACCTCATTTGATCTTCATAGCAACCATGGGAGGTAGATACTATAATTATCCACGTTTTGCACTTGGGGAACTGAGACTTTGAGAGATTAAGTGCCTTCTCCAGCTAATATATATCTGAGACAAGAGTCAAACTCAGTTCTTCCCAACTCCAAGACCAAAAATTGCTCTCTATTTCATCATCTGGCAGCCTCCTGGGCCATCAGTCAAGGCCAAAACACATAAAGATAAGAAAAATGAGAGAAATATTCCCTTGTCCAAACCTCACCTCTTCCTACTCAACAAGGCCCTATCTTCATCAGTTTGGTATTCAGATTTCAGATAAGACTGATGAAGTAGGACTCAAAGCTGAATCTTGTATTCAGAATGAGGAAGATAGGAAAATGGGAAGATTCATAGAGGAGAGGCTATTCTTTGATCAAGTTATAGATCTGTTCTGTTTGGAAGGTTCAATCCAGGGAATGGTGATATGAGCAGAGAGGATATGGTCATGCCTAGAGAAGGTAAAACAATGAGCAGCCTAGAAGCCCACTGGTAATTCTTTGAGGAAAACAGAAGACTTGTTATTTAATGAGTAAATATTATTCTCAATGAACAAATGGGAGGGTTAGCATGAATATATATAACAGAGTAGGAAAAAAAAGAAGAGAAAGGGAAGGTTTTTAAAAATAAATGGAGAGAAGCTCAATGAGGAACTTATGGAAGTGAGTGAATACATTGCTTGACTTGGAATCAGTAAGAACTGAGTTCAAATCCTACCTCTGATACTTCCTAACTGTATGGTCCTAGATAAGTCACTTAATCTCTCTTAGCCTCAGTTCCCTTATCTATAAGAAGGGAATAATAATAACACCTCCTTCACAGGACTGTTATGTGATAAAATACAGTAACATATGTAAACTACTTTGCAAATTTTAAAGCACTATATAAATGCTAGCTATGATGATTGTGCCAGACTTTCAAAAGAAAGAAGAAACAGGTGAAATGGAAAGAACACCAGAATTGGAATCAGAGGACCTGAATTCAAAGCTCAGCTTTGGACAAGTACATCTCTGGGCATCTGTAAAATGAGGGATTTGGACTACGTGAAATCTAAAATATCTTGCAGCACTAAATCCAATAATTATCCTGTGAGCTGTCCATCGTAGCAGAGACTAGTTAGCCCAAGAACCTGTGGCTCTTTTAGGACTATCTTAGGATAAAATTACAATACTTGGTAAGCTCAGGGTTCTATATTCTGAAAGTTTGTTTTCACTGATCTTAATCTACTTTGTTGCTAGCAAAATCCTTTTTAAAAGAAGCAAATCTCCATCTTGAGAACATTTAGGAGAATAAAGGAGTCATCTGGGCCAAAGCTAAGTGAGAACTGGTGTGAACAACAGAGATCCAGAAGGAGTCACCATCCCAAAAGCTTTGGAATACCACATGGGATTGATTTGCTCACAAGGACTTGACCTAAGGGATGAAAGGAAAAGCAGTAGTCCATGCTAAACATCCCCAATGCTTATAGAGTTCCCCTGTCCTTTCCCAAGTTGAGTACAGGGGATACAATGGGATACAGGCTGGGAAGGGAAGTAAATGAAAGAATACCAGGGTGATAGACTAGGAAAATAGGCAGGGCCAAATAGCTGGAGGTCAGATGAGAATGAAGAGCACTTTCATTAGTCACGGGGAAGTGGGAGAAGAGAAGAGACTCCAGAAGGCATTAGCAACTAAGAAATATCTTTCTTTCATACCCACAGCAAATATATTACAGGGAAAAGAGCACTAACTCTGGTGTTAGTGGACCCAAGTTCAAAATCTATATCCACTATTTACTGTCATGATGGTCTAGAAAAAGCCACTTAACTTCCTTGGGCCTCAGTTTCCTCCTCTGTAAAATAAGGGGGTTGGACTAGATGACCTCTAAGGTCCCTTCCAGGTCTATGATTCTATCATCTCCATACCTCCCTGATTGGAGATTGGACCATGTTCAGAGAGAAATTATTAACAATTCACATTTATTTATCAATTTCAGGTTGGCAAATTTCTTTTTTACAACAACCGTCTGAGAAAAATAGCACAGATGAGTTCCTTTTTGCACATGAGGAGACTGAGAGCAATCACAGAGCTAGAAAGTTGCTCAAGTCTAAGTCTTTTGACACCAAGCCCAGAGTTCTTTCCTCTCTCTCAATTATGCAATTAAGAAGTTAACTGAGTCAGCTGGCATTCCTTCTTTCTATACCTCATAATTAACTCAAGCCTAAATCACAGAGTTTTATTCATCAAAATTTACAGCTATTTGTAAACAGTCTCTTTCTGCAAATTCCTTATAATTTTCAGTGTTGCAACGTCAAAGACCCATAATCCTCTGATTAGGAATGGGCCAGGGGGAGGAGTAGGGAATAAGAAATCAACAAAAAAACTTAATGGAACTTGAAACTAGCTCACTCTCACAACTACAGCAATTTTAATGGGACAGTTGGAGTCAGAGTTTCTGATAGCCTTGTAGCATAGTCATAACTATACCTGTAGCCTATTTTATACCATGTCTAATCATACTGAGATAACTAGAGTGGAGTAATAAGGGTTTTGCCCAAGATCATCAAAATTCAGAGGGAGATGCTAGCACCTAACAGCCTTCAGAAGTATAAAAACAACTGAGCTTAGAATTTAATTTTCAAGACTAGAGACAGGGACGAGAGTAGAGATTCCTTTAATATAGGGAATTTCCTAATTAGGAAACTTTCTCTCCACCCCCAGAGAGAACTGATAAACTCGGAATGTAGATTGAAGCATACTTTTAAATTTTCCTTTATTTTGATGTTTTTTGTTTGTTTTCTTTTGCAACATGCCTAAAATGGAAATATATTTTACATAACTTCACATGCATAACTGATAACAAATTGCTGCCTTCTCAAGGATGGGGGAGAAATAAGAAGCCTCCTTCATGTAAGGGGCTAAAATTCTAGCTAATCTGTCTAAAATATCTAATGAGTGGTTGCCAATAAATTATAAACTTTAGCAAGAGTTAGACTTTTAAGCATTTATTAAGGAGAATAAGAATTTGGTGAAGAGAGAGAGAAAGGCCTAGATTCATCTATCTATCTCAGGGAGCTACAGTTCTCCTGCTCTACTCTCCATGAGAGTCCTGGAAAAAAGAGCAAGAATTTAGAAGTCAAATTTTTAAAAAATTATTGTTAAAATTTTTTCACATGTAATTGGGAAATGGTTTTTTAATAAATAAAAATAATTTTAACACCAGGAATGTTTTGAGACTCAAATGAGATAATTGATGTAAAATATTTAAAGAGCTATATAAATGCCATTTATTATGATTATTATTGTCCTGGAATACAGCCTGGTGATGTAATTTCCTGAGCCTTCTACTATACCACTGAACTCAAGAAATGTTTATAGAGCAGTGCAGGGTTCTGCTAGTAAATGTTTAACAATTTGGCTCTCAGCACACACTTTTTAAATTTAATCTGCATTATTAATACTTTCTTAAGTCTAGACAATCATCAACACAATCAATTAGGTCCTGATTTGTTACATTTGCTGATTTTTGAAGTATAAATGCTCACACTGAAAACTAACCAATGGAGCTCTCCCAAACAGATTAGAACTGGCTCCAGCACAACTTTAGATAATACCAAGGAGGTTAGAAAATGTGAAATTGTAATGGACTAAAGCAGAAAATATATAATGATTATGATAATACAATAAAAAGAGCTCTGAAATGTAGGGGCCAAATTTAATATGGGGAGAGTTAATTGGGTGGCTCACCGTAATATTGGGGTTCAGAAAATAATGAGGGACCTCTAGGTCCAAAGTTTCCTCTCTTCTAAACTGCCTTTTTTAGTTATTTCTCCCAGGCCAATAAGAAAGGAGATTAACAGCCTCTTTTCCACAAACAAATCAGGTTTTATTAATGGGAATAAAATATATAACAAAGGTGAAATTAATAAAGCCAAGGACAAGGGAATAGGGGAAGAGAAAAATGGATAAGCTCCCTGGCTCTAGCAGAGACTGACACAATCCCCAAACCTTCTTCCATCTCAGCTAATTTGAAGAGCTGGCTTCATTTCTAGTAACTCACCACCTGGTGTCTGTAGTTTCTATAGGAGTCAGCTGTACAGCCCCTTTCCAGTCCACTCTCAGAAGCTTACCAAACAGAAAAGAGAGAGCTCAGAGTGAGTGGTCTCTTTTCTACCTTTTCTCTAGTTCCTCCCAAAAGGGAGGTTCTTCAAGTTGCTTAGCCAAGAATGGTCCCTCTAGTGACATCAGACTAGGTGTGGCCTATATCTAATCATCTCAAGTGGGTACTTAGTCGGTTTCTCAAACACTAGATCAATCAGGTGGGACCCCTAGGCATCTGCAAAATTCCATTATTTTATCACATTAATAAAACAAAAAAAAAAACAAATGATTGTAATGACACATCTTAGCCTCAGAGAAGAGATGAAAAAATATCTCCCTCATCTCAGTAGAGAGGTGGGAGACTATAGGTACAAAGTGTTGCAGTCATTAGATGCTGGGTTTTCAATTGGTTTTGCTTAATGGACTGTCATTGTTACAAAGGAGGGATTAGGGTGGGAGAGGGTAGGGGTTGGAGCAGCATTTCTATATCTAGAAATTACTGTGATTTTTTTAAAGTATCAATAAAACTGCCTTCTTAAAAATGTTAAATGATATTTCAAAACTCCAGGGAAGATGTAATGAAAGCCTGAATTATTATTATGACAACAATTACTTCAAAATCATAGGGTGTTAGAGTTGACAAGGACCTTAAAGATCCAAAATGTCAAAGGGTAAGTTGTTTTCATAGGTTCAGGCCTTAAGTATACAAAAAGCATAGATTTTTATTTGCCTTTGGGAATAAATTTAGGCTTAACTCAATATATCTATGCCTCAGTTTCTCTATTTACAAAACAGAAATACTGAGCAATCAGCAGCTGTCAACCTTCCCACTAATACCATAGGGATTAATTATGAGGCAAGGCAATTATGAGGCAATTAATTATGATTAATTGTAAGCTTGGGGTCAAAAGTCACTAAAGGAAACATCAGTTCCATTATAGTTCAGGCTAAAATAAGAAACAAAAGACATAGTAGCACACCCTGAAGAGGAGCCAGTGGGTAATCCTTTAAAAAAAAAAAACAACTAAATAATTCCATTCACCATAACAGCTACACAACCCAAGAACAATAAAACACTGAACAAAAAGTGCTTTTTAAAAACTCAATCAACAGTGATCATAAAATACATCAAAATAACATGAGTAAAATCACTCCACTAGTCCAAGCCTCAATTTCCTCATTTGTAAAATAAGAGTTTAACTAGAAAAGGCAAAGTCCTTTCTTTAGCTGATGCTGACTCTAGTAACTTGGAAGCATAGAGCTTCCTAGAACTGGAAGGTACTTCTTAGGTTGTTTTTTTTTTTCCTGGAGGGGCAATGAGGGTTAAGTGACTTGCCCAGGGTCACACAGCTAGTAAGTGTCAAGTGTCTGAGACCGGGTTTGAACTCAGATCCTCCTGAATCCAAAGCCAGATCCATTGTGCCACCTAGCTGCCCCCTGGAAGGTACTTCTAAGACCATCTGATGCAACTCCCTAATTTTATATATGAGGAAACTGACACCCAACAAGGATAAGTGACTTATTCAAGGTAAGTTTTGTTTGGTACCAGTACCAAGGTAGGTATTACTGCAAGTAATGCTTCATCAGAAGGACATAATACCCAACCCTCTGAATCCACAGCTAATGTGTTATTGTTCCATCGTCTTTGATGGCCGTGACTCTTTAGTTTCTTTTTCCATTGAATAAATAAATGGCAACTTTTCTTATAAGGATCTCTCAGTAGCTTTTGACAACTAAAAGATAACAAAATCATCCTTCTAGTTTTGTTTTCCTGTGGCTGAATCTAGTCTTGACCACTAGATGGTGCTCCAAACCTGTGAAAGCACTACTACAATGACTAGGTCTGAATACATAAAGAACCTTGTTTTCAATGGTACAAGGAATATTTTAAATATTTCCCCTCTAGTATTTACATGTTAAAAAAAAAAAAAAAGCACCAACACAGGAGAGAAGGAAGTGGCCATCTTTAAAAAGAGAGGAGTGGCCATCTTTAGAAAGACAGCATCTTTCTTCTCCTGAGGAAGAATAATGTGCAGCCCTGAAACAGATAACCAAAGCTGTTTTCAGGGATCAATAATTTGCCATCTCCCTTTGTGGAGGGTGTGATTACTGCCTCACAGCAGTGACTGAGGTCAGAGGGCTTGGCACAATGGGATTTTGTTTCGATTGAGAGCTTTCTTTGATTGTAAGAGGTTGCTCGCCTCTCCGACGTATGAGGAGAGACAAGGAGAAAAATCAGTCTATGTCTAAATCCACGATGCTAGTTCTTCATCTCCATTTCTATTTCGTATATATTTCTATTTCTAAATCCCTATCTTTCCATTTCTGTTTCTCTCTGCCTTCCTCTTCATCTCCATTCCCTAACTCCATTTCTCCCTCTAAATGATCATCTGTATCTCTGCCTCTCTCTCTCCTTAAATGTGTGTGTATATGTGTGTGTGTGTGTGTGTGTGTATTTCTATCCTCAGCCTCTCTCTACCCCTAGTTCTCTTTCTCTGTCTCTAGCTCTATATTTAGCACAAAATCTTCATCTTCATTTCTCTTCCTTCTTTTTTCTCTGTGTGTTTGTTTCCATCTGTATCTATAGCCCCTTTTCTATATCATCCCCCTCCCAAAGCATATGCCTGACCAGGAAGCTAAAGTCCAGGCTTACAATTAGGGACCAACAACCCACCCCCTAGGGAAATCAGATACCAAATGTCCATCAGAACCCTAATTATTTCCCTGATTGGAATAAGGCCCCTTGAATTTTTTCCCCTTTTGACAAGTTCCTGAAAGGTTAGGAAAGCACAGCAAAGCAGAGTAATGAGCTTTTCATTATCTATAGAGACTGTGCTAAAAGCCCTTTCACAAAGAGAAAAGTAGCACAGGGTATATCTGCACTAGCCCTAAACTGAAAGACTTTTTTTTTTCCTTTCCAGCTTTATTAGCATTTTTCCCATGTGCAGATTCTTTTACAAACCACAGCTTTTAAAAATGAATATTGAACAGCAAAATGTACTGACATGGCTGTATAAAGACACAAGGGAATTTAAGTGAGCTCTTAGGGAGCTAGAAACAGAACTATTCAAGGAAATCATTATTGCAGGAAGCATCCAAAATTACCAGCCATTTTTCTGCAGGCCATTGCTGAGTTGACAAAGAAGAAATATCACCCCACTATTGAAAAATAGTCAGTAGTTCCTTGTTTCATCTAAGATAAAATACCAAATCCTATATCTGGCATTGAAGACCCTCTACAACCTAGTTCTCATTTATCATCCAAAGCCAATTTCCTATTATTCCCCTCCATACGTTCTCCTCTGTTATATTAAAATAGGCCAGCTTATTGTTCACAGCTATTCTAATCCTTGTCCACTCACACTACCTGCCTCACCTTCACTCTCAGAAAATGTTTAACCTCTTAATTTACTGAAAAGATTATGTTATGGTGGCTATACAAAGTTATACTGGAGAGTAAGTATACTTAGGCAGGAATCAGCTCAGATCCAAGGATGCAAAAGCCTGATAAAACCATCCAAAAATTCTGTAAGGGCTAGTCTTCGATTCTCTTCCCAGATCTCAAAGAAATTATATTCTATTGGAATCTGGCAATTTTGTTCTTAAGCAAAAATATATACTCCACAACCTGCAACTGTTATTGCTGGGCTCTTAAAAAATGTTCTGCTCCTTTGTCTTCATTGCATACCCATAGCTTTGTCCTCGTTACATACCAATATACACACATTCCCTATGTGCATAAGGGAGAAGAATATAAGAAACTGTGCTGTATTAGAAATGTAGCTGACTCTGTCTTTAAATGGTATTTTAGTCACAGATTCAACCTTTACTGGAATATTGACACCTGCAAGAACAAATGCATAAGACAAGACACCAGGCATATGGAGATGGATACACAGACACACAAACTCTCCCTGCAAGTCAATGCACAACAAAAGAGACATAAAAACATATCCATATCGAGGAAACTTCTCCTTGAGATATTCAGAGTAAAGGCAGTATGATATCATAGAAAAGTGAACTAAATTTGGAGTTACACGATAGGACCTAGGTCCAATAATAACAGCTAATATTTAGATAGTGCTTTAAAGTTTACAAAACATTTTCCATAGGACTATAGATCTGGTGCTGAATGGAGTTCAGAGGCCACATAGTCCAACTCCACTGCTTTATATATGATGAAGCTGTGGCCCAGAAAGACAATGGGAAACAATGTGACTTGGCCAAGGTCATATTAGTAGCAAGCAGCAGAAGTAGAATTTGAACTCAGGTCTTTTGACTCTAGACCGAATGTTCTTTCCATAGTACCTAGTGATTCCCTATAAATTTTCTCATTGTATTTGGTCCTCACAACAACCTTATAAAGCAAGTACTGTATTTTACAAATGAAGAAACTGAGGCTGAGAGGTCAAGTGATTTTCCCAAGTCACACAGCTACTAAATGTCTGAGGCAAGATTCTAACTCAGGCCTTCTTAATTCTAAATCTAGCATTCAACCCTCTATCCCACCTAGATGCCTGAAACACTGCATCTATCAGCTTGTAACCTTCACTTAACCTCTCTCAGACTCAGATTTCTCATCTGTAAAATGAAGGGTTTGCACTACATGACCTCTAAGTTCCCTTTCAGTTCTATAGAGCCTATTAGTAGCAACCCTTCCCACATCCATAAAGCTTATCTCAATTCTAATCTTCCTTTATGAACAACTTAACATCCTAAAAATCACAAGAATGAGCTTCCTTAATAAATTTCATGCCTTTCCTCTACCTTATCCACCCTAGTAACAATGTCCCATTGTATATCAAGCAAAGGTACAATGATTCAGAAGCAAGGGGCTTGGCACTGTCCACTATCTCAGTGCTGAACCACTCAGAACTACTCACTCGGTTTTGCTGCCTCCACTGCAAGTTCTTCTGTAGAAGAACCAGATGCTACAATGCACAGCAACCACTTACAATGCTGTAGGAATACCACAGGGTTGGTTATGCTTTGGGAAGCAATCACAACCTTTCAGAAAACAAATTAGTAGCTCTGAAGGTGAAAGAGGTCAGCTTCCGTGTCTACCAAGAAAGCATTTAGCTTTCCAGATCCTTTCATCCATGAAGTAGAGAGCATATCAGGTAAGTCCTGCAATACTAATTGTTGAAGGATTTCCATCTACCCTTGGGGATCCCAATAACCTAAGGTAGCACTTGTAATATTCTTTCTGATTGTATAAGTTTCTATCTGGACCACTCTCAACCTCACCAACCTCCTATTAGGCAATATGGAGGGAATCCCTCTATTTGACATGCTCTTGACCTGGAATTGACAACCTGTGTATCTATCAGTCTTACCAGAGGCAAAGAACTGTGGTAGAATACATAAACTCTTTCTGAAAGCTGTCAAGACTTTGTATAAGATACACTTGCTCTGGATGACTAATTTTTAGAAGGTTTGTCTATTTTTTCTGTAATGAATTATCATAAATAGAGGTTTCCATCAATGTGCCTGAGTTTATCCAGGAATATTATTACAAGTCCAGATCTACAATCCAGGAGACCAAATATCTGGGGGTCCTAGTTGGAAAGCAATGCAAATATGCAACCTGCAAATAACTATCTCAACAACGACAACTTTTTGATAAGAATATGACATTTTGTAATGTCAATGAAAGGGACTCTGCAAAGGTCATATCCCACTTCAGCACTGTGAGAAGCATTGCATAGAAGTAGGTGGTTGTTATATGAAACCATAAGCATTTGTCCAGCTCCAACTATAGCACTTCACATCCCTACTACCACGACTATCAATATAGGTCTTGCTTACTTGAGACTGAGAATTTACCCACAAATACACAATCAATTGACTTCTGGGCACATGAAATTCAACTAGCTGGATCTAATTGCTGACCACCATTCCACCTTTCTTTTTGTTTCCCCAGCATTGCATATAATAGGAGCTTAATAAATACTAATGGGATTGGATAAGATCAAATTTCCAAACCAAAGACTGTGACTTCACAAAATAGTATAGAAGAAAAAAAAAGTTTATCTGGTCCTCCACCTCCCTTACCATAGTCCCAGTAGTATTGGTGAAGAGTTAGTACTTTATTGTTATCACAGAGTCCTGAAAAGAACCGTTATCCTGGACCAGTGTCCCTTGTCATTAATGCCATCTAAAGCATTTTGTTCTACTCCTGGCATCACAGCTTCAGAAGGGAATTTACAAAGTAAAGAACACCTATAGTAGGACAACCAAGGTGTTAAGGGGCCTTGATTACATGTCATATAAGGACTGATTGGAGGAAGTGGGGATAGTTAGCTATAAAAAGAAACTTGAGGGTGGAGATATGATAGCTATCTTAAAGGGCTGGAAGGGTGGTCATATGAAATAGAGATTAGACTTTTTCTTTTGGAACCAGAGGGTGGAAATTGGAACAATAGGTACAAGTAACAAAAAGGTAAATCTACATTTGATGTCAGAAAAAAACTTCCTAAAAATTAGATTTATCCATAAGTGAAATGGACTGTATTATAAGGTACTGTATTCTTTCTCAATGGAACTCTTCAAACAGAAGCTGGATATGTATTTGTCAAGTATATTTTGGTGGAGTTTCCCTTTTGAATATGAGTTATACTAAAAGGACATCTATGTCCCTTCCAACTTTGAAATTTCATAATTCTATGATATACAACATAATATACCCAAAAGCAACAAAATGTTGGCCACTCCAATTGGCCCTCCTGCAGATCTTATTCTTTGTCAGATTTCAATCTTAATCAAACCTTCTTAACCTGATCTACCAGAAGCTGGAAGGCCAGGTGAGGTCGCAAAATCTCAATATGAGTGGACATGACTGAAACAACTGAACAACAACAAAGATTACCTTCACATAGCTAATCACATCCTATGTTATGGACAGACAGAATATACAAACTGGACTCTCACACAGTGCCTCGAGGTGTTATGTATCTCCTAGCACTATAATTACTGAGACTCCCAAGCACTTCAGAATCTTGCTATAATAATTTGGTTCACTTATTCATCTTAAATATGTATTTCTAACTCAAACTATGGTTTCTATTCCTGATTTTTCCATATATACATTCCATGTACCACCATCTCTGAAGACACTGACTGCTTGGGCAACCTAAAGGTTAACAAAGCTAGTTGGAGAAAACCAAAGAGGCAAAGAAATACTTGAATACTGGCATCATACCCCCTCCTAATATTTCTCCAGACTAGAAATCCTCATTTCCTTCCATCAATACTCATATGACTTGAACCCAAGGCCCTTTACTATCCAAGTTGTCCTCCTTTGTACACTCACAGCTTTTAAATGTCCTTCCTTAAATATGTTTTCTGAAGGCTGAGCACAATTTTTCAGTGTACCTCCCTAGTTCTGGACACTGCCTTTTTACATGCCAACTCAGATTACACTAACTTGTTTAGATGCCATATCTTGCTATTTACACATATTGAACTTGTACTAAAAACGCCAGAGCAACAAACTGTTGTGTAGCCATGCCCCAACATGTAGCAATTTTTTACTAGCAAAGTTGATCTTTAAAGTATAAGCTTTTACATTCATTCCTACTAAATTTTATCTTATTTAATTTTGCCCAGCATTTAGGATGTCTGATTCCTTCTGGCTCATTTCTCTGTCATCTTGTGTTACTTATCTCTCCCAACATCGTGTCATCTGAAAATGTGATGAGCACATTATCTATGCCTTAAAATAGGATTAAAAGAAAATTGACCCAGAAAAAAATGTGCAAAGATGGCCTAAAATTCTCAGAGCAAATTTAGAGTAGGTTCCCATAGGTGTTTTCCCTACACTGCCCTTCCATAGCAAATTAAGTTATTCCTTGAAGAAGATACTGGAGTGCTCCCATCTAATTTGGGCATGGAGAAAAAAACCAAATACTTGAAGGACAGATTTATAAAGAAAGAGATGTGATAGAATAAAGTACATGTCCATAGATCACTACTTGGGAAAATGAGGAAGTACCAGTTTGAAAACTATATTTAGTCTATAAATGAGAAAGTCTCTCTCTCTCTCTCTCTCTCTCTCTCTCTCTCTCTCTCTCTCTCTCTTTCTATCTCTCTCCCCTCTTCCCTCCCTCCCTCTCTCTCTGCCCCTTCCTCCCTTCCTCCCTCTCTGCCTCCTACATTCCCTCCCCCTTCATCTCTTTCTCATCTCCATTTCTCCTATCTAACTTTCTGTTTCTTACTCTTTACATCTTTGTCTGTCTCTGTCTGTCTCTGTATCTCCATCTCTGCCTGCCTGTCTGTCTGTCTCCTTCCCTCTCTCCTCCATCTCTCTGTTTCTGTCTTTTTTTCTGTCATTGTTTCTGTTTCTTAGTCTCTGTCTGTATTTCTCTCTGTCTCTTTTTCTGTCTGTCTCTGTCTCTGTCTCTGTCTCTGGTTGCCTCTACTTAACACCATTTTCTCTCACTCAGAGCCTCTTGCTTGTCCTGAGGGCCTAGATGTTCAGAAACTCTCTCACTTTTTCAACTTAACAAGTATCTTCAATGCAATACAGGCAAAAAAATGGTCCATTGAGGCACTGTTAAAGATATTGTTATTGTTCTGTCCTATCTTCCCATCAGTGCTTCTATTGTAGACTGTAGCCTCTAGCTCTATCCCCCCTATATTCTATCTGTGCCTGTGTATGTGTTTTCTTTCTCTTGTTAGCCTTAACCCTATTCATTGAATGTCTGTATGTCTTTTCTGCTTGACTATAGTGAATGTGATTTACTATGAGAAGTTGTTAATTTCCTAATTTTAAGTTCCTAATACAAAGTTATTAGTTAATTGAACAAATTCTCTTTTTCATGAAAAATAATTTGCATGCTTTGTGAGCTAAAATTTCTCTTGATATGACAAATGTATATTTGAATTCTGTATGTCTCATAAGAGAAGGAGTCTGTTTTTGTTCAGTGGTTTTTCAGTGGCGTCCAACTCTTCATGACCCTATTTTGGGTTTTCTTGGCAAAGATACTGCAGTAGTTTGTCACTTCCTTCTCCAAGTCATATAGCTAGTAAGTGTCTGAGGACAGATTTTAATCAAGGAAGGATGAGTCTTCTTGACTTCAGGCCCAACATTCTATCCACTGTAACACCTACCTGGTTCTGTTTCAGTAGAGTTGTGGGCTAGCTACATGGTACAACCATATTAAAATGTAATTAGGAAATATTTGATGAAGTAAATGAAAATACAATAAAACTCAGGTAATATAAATATATGATTTTCTAAGTCAATATACATCTACATGGTTTGGTGGTCTCCCTTTCTATTTGAGTTTGATGAATCGTTATAAATGGTATGTTAGATTTTTGCTCATCTGGGTTGTACTTTTCTCTGCTAAATTGACATGATTAAAGCAGATGAACTTAAACTGAGATTCCTTTTCAGACCTGATATTCTTTTGTTGATGTTGTATTGTTCACAAATGTCAGACGTTATTAATAGAAGTTGTTCAATAATGCTTTCTCTACAATTGCTTCCTCTGGCAAACACATACATTCATTAACTGTCATTTGTGTGTTTATTTATATATATGAAATTCCCAAATCTATGCCTTCCACCTAGATGTTATGCCATTGCTTTAGACACAGAACATGTAAAACTGAATTCCTTTCTCTTCTAAAACCTCAGGCTTACCTCCATTCCTTTATTCTTCGAACTCAAAATCTTTGAGTCAATCAATCAGTCAATAATCATTTATTAAATATATGTTATGTTCCAGACACTACACCAAATTCTGGGGACACAAAGACAAACATAAAACAGTTCCTGTCTTCAAGGAACTTATATTCAATCATAGAAGACAACATATATACATAAAACTGTATGAAAGGTATATACAATAAAATACAATGTAATTTGGAGGAGTCAGCAGTTGAGTAGATCAGGAAAGGCTTCATATAGTAGGTGACATTTGAGTTGAGCTTTGGAGAAAACTAGGGATTCTAAGAAAATGTAAAGGAGGGACAACTTCTCAGGCATGGAGAATAGCAAGATAAGTCATAGAAATGGGAGTCTGAATGTTCTATGTGAGGAACAGAACAGATTGGTTGAACCATTTATATAGTGGAACCATATAGTGTGTGAAAGAGTGATAAAATAATAAGACTGGAACAGGAGGTTGAAGTCAAGTTAAGAAAGGCTTTAAATGGCAAACAGAGTAGTATGTGTTTGATATTTTAGGTAATAAGGAGCCATTTAAGTATACTGAGCAGAAGGGTAATGGGGTTAATACTGTACCTTAGGAAAACCACTTCTTTAGAAATGGATTGTTTGGAGAAAAGGAACTTTTAAAGCAGAGAGACCAATTAGGAGGCTATTGCAATAGCCCGAGCAAGAGGTGATAATAGCCTCAACTAGGTTGGTGCTTACATAAGTAATGGGAAGAGGATGAGTGAGCGAGATGTTGTGAAAGTAGAAATGGCAGTATTTGGCAACAGATTAAAGTAAGGAATAGAAAATTACTCCAAGAAAGCAACTTGTGTGTCATTCCACCTCCCCCTCTAGCTTGCAACTCCAAATCCTGTTCTTCATCCATATTATGACCTCCAATTATTTGTCCCCTCAGTTCTTTCCTATTTCATCACTTCTCCACTAGCTATACCCTTCTTGTTTCGTCATCTTAACCCTTTGGTGAATCAACTCAACTCTTGACTCTCTCATATTGCCAATCTTGCTCTGCCTTGTCCTGCCAAGCCTCAGCTGTGAAACACTCTTACCATCTTGTGCATTGGCTCTTATACCCATGCTGCTGAATGAAGCTGAAGAAAATCACAAAATTGTCCTGCCTGAATCCATTACAAATTTATCTTATATAACCTCAATTGAGTACTCACTGTTGTAAGGCAACTGTCTTATACTCCCACCTCCAATTAACTCATAATCACACTCAATACAGCATCTCTTCCCAACCTTTCTATCCCTCCTCAAACTTCCCGTGGCTCTCCTTTCTGACACTCTCATCTTTCACCTCTGTCTCTGATGAAAAGGTAGCCCTTCTTCCTGACAAGTCAAGCACTTCTACACGTACAAGCCATCCCATTCTATCCCATCTTCTCTAACAGATTGACTTCTTTATCATCCCCACTTTCACTTACCCCCATCTCTCACTTACCTTCAATTTCTCTCTTCCTAGTGAATGCTTTCCCACTTACTATAAATATTCCCATGTCTCTTTCAACCTCAAAAAATCCTCACCTAATTCATCTATCCTCACTAGCTATTGTATATTACTCCTCCCTTTTATGGCTAAACTCCTTGAGAAGCCCATCTATAATAAGTGCCTCCCACTTTTTTCTTAACTCTCCATATTCAGCTTCAGACCATGTCAAAACTGAAGCTGTTCTCTCCAAAGTTACAAATAATTGCTAAATTGTAAAATCTAATGGCCTTTTCTGACTCCTCTTGGCCTCTCTGTAGCCTCTTCTCTTTGGTATTATCTTCTCCTTAGAATTTCAATACAATATTCTCTCCTGGCTCTCTTCCTATTTCTCTGACCACTCCTTCTCTGTCTCCTTTGCTGGATCTTCACCCAGGTCACACCCACCAACCATGGGTGTCCCATAGATCTATGTCCTGATCTTTCTTCTCTTTTCCCTCTATACTATTTCATTTGATGATCTCGTTAGGTCTCATGCATTCAGTTATCATCTAAATGCAGATTATTCTAAAATCTACTTATGTAACCCATGTCCTATTTATCTAGAGGCCTGTAGTTGATCCAGTGGTTAGAGTGTTTAGCTTGGAGTCAGGAAGACCTGAGTTCAAATCCAGTTTCAGATATTTCCTAGCTGTGTCACTCTGGGCAAGTCTTTTAACTTGTCTGCTTCAATTTCCTCAAACATTAAAATGGAACTAATAATAGCACCTACTTCTCAGGGGTGTCATGAGGACAAAATGAAAATATTTGCAAAGCACTGAGTACAGCACCTAGCATAATATAGAAGGCTAATAAATACTTATGTTCTCCCTTTCTAACTTTTCTGATGACCTCCAGTCCCACATCTCCAACTGCCTATTAGACATCTCCTACTGGATGCTCTGTAGACATCTTAAACTCAGCATGTCCAAAATTGAACTCATTTTCTTTCCTCAAAAAGTCTCTGACCTTTCTAAAATTCCCTGTTACTGTTGAGGGCACCACCATTCTCCCAGTCACCCAGGCTCACAACCTAGGTGCTTTCATCAACTTCTCACTCTCTCAACCCCTTCTCTGATCCAATCTGTTGCCAACACACATTGATTTTATCTTTGTAACATCTCTTGCATATTCCACCTTCTCTCCTTTGTTGCTGCCCCAGCACCCTTGTACAGGCTGTAATCACTTCACACCTAAACAGTAGCCTGCTGGTTGGTCTCCCAGCTATAAGTCCTGCTCTGAGACAACTTCCACTCAGCTGAGAAAATCAAATATTGATTTAGTATTTTATATCTGATTCTATTCTGTAATTGCCTGAGCCAGGTTTCTTCATCTCTGAGTTAAGTTCAGAAGTTTATGAGTCCTAGAAGTTCAATTTTCCTCTCTGTGTTAAGTTTAAAAGATGTTTCCCTAGAAATCACTTTAATTGAAAGAAAACTGTTATCTCTGTATCACTAGCTGCCCTTCTACAATTAGAAGAAATCTGTTATGCTTGAAGGATGCAGGTGGATGCCAGGAGTCTGGTCTGTTATCTCTGCAACACTGGGTATTCTTAAAGAAAGTCTGGTCTGGTGTCACCATGACACTAACTAGCCATGCAGGTGGACAACACCAATGAGCTTTCCCTAGCAACAAGATGCAAAAAAAGGTATTGTTGTTAGCCCTGCATTCTGGACTTCCATCCAATTATATTCTTTTCTATCTGTGATGTTTCCTGTTCTTCTTTCTCTAGTACTTCCCAAAACTAAGGAACTGTGAAACCTCATTTACTAGTAATTGCTAGCCTAACTAATACATTGATTGTGCTTGGGAGTTGGTGCCTCAGTCTACTTTATTTTCAATTGCAACACTGTCAAAGTTATCTTCCCAGAGCATAGGTTTGATCCTGGTACCCTCCTGTTCCATAAACTCCAGTGGCTCCCTATTACCTCCAACATCAAATATAAAATCCACTGTACATCCCTGCAATACAGAATGGAGGTCAGTCATTCAAGATCCCCAAACTCTGGAGTCATGATCTGAGTTGATCCTACACAGGAAGTCTTCTCAGCAAAATCATATGGTGTCCTAAAAGGAAGAAATAATCCTTTTTATTTATCGTCATAGATGTTGAGAAACTGAGGCTTTCACACAAAAATCACTGTTAGAGATACATGTGAGTGATAGGAGAGACTTTATTTTGGCTACAATCACAGGGATACTAAGTGGCAATGGAGAAATTAGAGAAAATTATTGTTCAAATAGACATAATCTACATGAACACAAACATCCTTTTCATCTTTTCACCCTGTAATGCTGTGAATTACATTCAATTCACTTTGTGAGTTGCTTGTCTCCAGGGTCTACTCTCTACTCAACCACTAGTCAAATTGACCTAGAGAGTTCTCTATTAAGTGTAAAAGGTTCTGATCTGTGTCCTGTTTTGTTCAAGGTTTTATTGATAATTTGGATAATTACTTGCTTATCAAGCACCTTCTACATTCCAGGCTTTATAAATATTATCTCACTTGCTCTCATTTGGTCCTCACAATAACCTTAGGACACAAGTGCCATTTTACAGTTGAAGAAACTAAGATAGATAAAGGTTAAGTGAGTTGTCCAAGGTCACACAGTTAAGAAATATCTGAGGCAAAAAAGGGGGCAGCTAGATGGCACAGTGGATAAAGCACTAGCCCTGGATTCAGAAGGACCAGAGTTCAAATCTGGCCTCAGACACTTGACACTTAATAGCTGTGTGACCCTGGGCAAGTCACTTAACCCTCATTGCTCTACAAAACAAAAAAAACAAAACAAAACAAAAAAGTATCCTGACTCCGAGCCCAGAACGTTATCCACTCCATCACCCAGCTGCCTGTCACTAGATTGTTGAATATGTGGAAAGCAGCAAAGTATAAGACTGGAAAGGTAAGAAGACCATGTTATGAAAAGCTTTAAAAGCCAAACAGAGGAGTTCATACTTGACCCTAACAGTAACGGGGAACCATTGGAGTTCATTGAATAGAAAGAGATGACATTGCCAGACTTGTCTTTTAGTAAAATTGCTTTGATAGCTGAGGGAGACACTTGAGGCAAGAAAACCAATTCAAATACTATTGCAATAGTCCAGGTGAAAGGTGGGAGGGAATGTATGAGGGTAGTGGCTACATGAGTAGAAAGAAGAGAATTTATACAAAAGAATTTGTAAAGGTAGAAACGACAAGATTTGACAACAGATTGTTGTTGTCATTGTTGTTACTGTTGTTGTTCATCCTTCATTTTTGAAGAAGACCAATGACATCGCAGGGTGATGTCTTGACTCACTCATCAATTGGATTTAAGTGAGCAGAGCTAGACAAAGTCTCTGCTCCATAGAGATTAAGGAGTTGAGTATGACACCTCAGTTCAGAGCCTAGATGCGTAGAAGAATGAAGATGCCTTCTGTAGTAATATGGAAGTTTGGAATAGGGTAGGGTTTGAAAGGAAAGATAATGAGTTCTATTTTGGATTCGTTGAATTTAAGGTATATGAAATAGCAAGTTCCAGAAATCTAACAGGTAGTTTTAGATATCAAACTGGAGGTCAAGAGAGGGGTTAGGGCTAGATAAATAGATCTACATTAGAGATGATAATTGAATCCATAGGAACTGATGAGATCACTAAGTGAAACAGCACAGATGGAGAATAGAAGAGCACCCAGGATAGAGACTTGGGCGATACCCACAGTAAGCAGGTACACTTGGATGAAGACCCAACAAAGGAGCCTGAGTAGGCATAGTAAGACATGTATGAATAGAGCCAGGAGAGAGTAGTGTCATGAAAACCCTAGAAAGAAGAGAATATCAAGGAGAAGAGAATGGTATCAAAGGTTGCAGAGAGGTCAAGAAAGATGAATAGTGAGAAAAAGCCATTCGATTTAGCAATTAAGAGCTCACTGGGAAGTTTGGAGAAATTAGTTTCAATTTAAGAGTTCTGAAGCCAGACAGTAGAACATTAAGAAAAGAGAAGATATGTGTGTATGTATATGTGTGTGTGTGTGTGTGTGTGTATGTGTGTGTGTGTATGGAGTTGTAATGATGGTGGTCATTGTTTGTCCTTTGTTTTCTTTTTTCCTCTTTTGTTTTTGGTGAGGCAATTGGGGTTAAGTGACTTGCTCAGGGTCACACAGCTAGTAAGTGTTAAGTGTCTGAGGCCAGATTTGAATTGTCCTTTGTTTTCAAAGAGGACTAATAACAAAACAGGGTAATATCTTGACTTGCTCATGAATTGGATTTAAGTGAGGCAGAATTACACAAAGTTATCAGCTTCATTCTCTCTTCCAGAGCCATCAAAGTCCAGTGGCAAGACAAAAGTCAGGACAATTGGCAATGGTCCAGGATGCAATGGATGGACCTTGGCATCTCCGATGTTTGACCACAGTGCCTGCTTCAGCTGCCTTCATAGATGTTGGAACAGTTGTTCTTATCCACCCATTCTGCTGGGCAATCTTCACATATGTGGGGTAGACATTTCCCTAATTCACTGACATGTTTGAGGCCTGTTAGTTAACCTCAACCTGATTTAACTCACCTGCTGATTCTGATGGTACATATACAAGTGTATAATTACAATCAGACACCTGATATGAGCTTAATACTCTAAATGAGGAGTTACATATTACCAGGGATGCCAGCCACAACTCTGATGTGCAGCCAGCTGAGTCCCAGAGGTTTTGATACATGAACATTGAAGATAAACAAGCTGTCCCTAAGATAAGCTGTTGCTACATTGGCGTTTATGGTTCTATCTATCCAAGCATAAACACAAACCAGCATCACACCTAAACAATTGCTAGATGGTATTAACCCTATGAACCTTTTCATTGAGCTGAGTTTTCCTCAGGGCAATAGCTCTGGGAGATTTGAGTGTGAATATAGTTTTTCAGGATCTAGTATGCTATAGACCTTCCCCTACAGTGTCTGACACTTAACTCCTGCATCCCTGGTGTAGTGAGGTATGTGTGTCCTACTCCCAGTCAGAGCTATTGGTATAGGACTATGCAGATCCTTAATGAGGAAGAGGATACCAGGACTTTGAACCAGGACACTGACATCTAGTGGGGGCATAATTCTATCTGGTATTTCTCTACAGGTGTACAGCAGAAGATATACCTATTCACCTGGCCTGGCTGTGGGTTACCACTACAGGATTCCATTTTGTGCTACTTATTTCATGAGGCCCTCTATCACCATACCCTGTTCTTTTGCCTCGAGCAAAATCAGTTCATTATGGTTGGGTGGGGATGGAATGGCCCAGAGGACGATCTACCCCATTAAAATGTGTATAAATCTTTGACTACTTGGTACATAAGCTGGAGCTTTCCCATGAAGCCATTGTAAAAATGATAGTATTTTTTTCTTTTTTATGCAGAACTTTAATAGTTCTTTTTGGATTCATTTTATGACTCAATTCAAACCTTTTGAATTCATGTTGTGACTTCTTTTGATGGAGAATAGGCCCATCTACTATTTGGTTTATAAATCCATACACCACTGCCACCAAGTGAATAGGCTCAGAGGAAAAGATTTCCTAGTTTTGACACTGTGTCCAGGTTAGACATATTCCTTTCCATGGACAGGGGATCAGGGTTCCTTTTTTGGGATACTGGTGGTCTAAAATGGATAGATAGATAGATAGATAGATCTGTGAAGTACCAGGGATTTATTTGTACCTGGATTATTTGAGCCATCAGCAGGTTGGTGGTTTGTAATTAATGATAGTTCTCAAACTTATCTTTCTTCAGACTCTTGCTTGATTTCTGATATTTTGAAAATCCACTATTATTCTTTAGTAGAAATAGCAAAAACAAAGAAAAATCATCAGGCATCACATAAAATGTTCATTGTCTGGAAATAAAATCATAATTATTTGTTCTCAGAGACAATTTTTTCCTATAATTAAATTCAAGTAGAAATTTATAATGAAGTTCCTTGCATAAAGCATGCTGGGAAATAGGGTAAACAATGTATCAACTATGGATGTACAAAATTCTTAGAAACATAGTTCAAATGGAAAATTCCTCTGTATTGCTGCATTATGGAGCCTGAGGTTATAACATTGCATTATACTTGTGAGTAACTGAGATAATATGATCCAAGTAGTTTTTTCATTTAAAAAATTAAAACATTTTGTTTTGGCAAAACAAATGGTGTGCCTAAGATGCCCTCTGCTTTTCTTCCTCATCAAAAATATTCTTAAGTACATCTCCAAAATGTCATTCCTGAAAAATGTCCCATTCCTCTTAAGCCAACTTTTCTTTTAGAGACTTGAAGCCTGGGATTTACCCTCTTATTTCTACAATCTTTGAAATCCATTCTCCTGCTATGTGGAATACACTTCATACTATGCCTGGCATTTCTTTCGGAGATGATATAGTCGCTGCCCAAGTCCCCTTCATTTCCACTTCTTAGCTTCTCCATATTGGTCAGAGTCAGGCGTGGAATAGTGATTGCTTTCACGGCTTCCTTTCCTTTCTAAAATGTGAAATTATCAGAAAGTTGAGAATTGATTTTAAGACCCTATATCTTTATAGTATAAAACATGAAAGAGACTATCCTGAGAATAGGGGAAAAAGAAAAGAAAAGCTTAGGAAGGAGAGGTATGATTTCATCCATAAAAGAACCTAAGTATAGCCACTCTGAAATATGTTACCTTAAGCAAAATTTCATCCTGATAAGCCATCTAAAATCAGTTAGCTTCAAAATTACCCTCAAAAGGAGCTAAATTAATTAACTAGATAATAATATCTCATACTTACATAGCAATTTAACATTTACATATGTACATATTTATGCTAGAAAGCACCATGGAGACAATTTAGTTCAATCCTTTCTTTTAACAGATGAGGAAACTGAGGCCCAGAGTTAAGTGACTTGCTAAAGGTCACATAGGGGAGATTTGCTCCCTGATCCTCTAACTCCAAATCCATTGATCTTACCACCATACCACACTGTTTTCTGTTGTATGGGGTTACTTGAGTGTACTTTTTTCCTTTAATTCTTCATTTTCTTTATTTAATTAACAAATATTATTCAATTATTCACAATATTCATGTTAAGAGGACTGGACCATATGAATACACTGAGAATTAAGTAATGGTCTCCTCTCCTCAAAAGATATTCTAGGGCAGCTAGGTGGCACAGTGGATAGAGCACCAGCCCTGGATTCAGGAGGACCTGAGTTCAAATCTGGCCTCAGACACTTAACACTTAACTAGCTGTGTGACCCTGGGCAAATCATTTAACCCCAATTGCCTCAAAAATAAAATAAAATAAAAACATTTTGGGGACAGCTAGGTGGCACAGTGGATAGAGCACCAGCCCTGGAGTCAGGAGTACCTGAGTTCAAATCCGGCCTCAGACATTTAACACTTACTAGCTGTGTGACCCTGGGCAAGTCACTTAACCCCAATTGCCTCACTTAAAAAAAAAAAAGAAATTCTAGTCAAGAAGAAAAAATATACATGCAAATAACTCTGATACAGTGTGATGTTTGATAAGAGCTTCAAGAGAGTAAGAGATACAAATAAAATACTGTGGTAGTTCAAGAGGGAGAGGTCTCTTCTTACTTGAATGAAGGATGAATATGATTTTAATATAGAGAGCATTTCTGACAAAGAGAATGGCATATGAAAAGATGTGGAAGTATGAAGGCATGGGATATGTTTAGGAAATATCAAATAGCCCAATTTCACTGGAATAGAGGATGCATAGGGGGAAATTGCTTAAGGATAGAAAAGCCTTGGACTGCCACTCTTGGGTCCCCATTGCCAAGGTATCCCTTTCCCTTATCATCCCATTCTAGGTTCCTGAGCAAGTTGAGTTGAGTAGGGTTGAGGATGGCCCAGTGTATAGCCTACCCTCAGAAAAATAAAATATATCTTTTACAGGTTAGTAAAAATCTTTTAACTCATCTTCCTCCAGTCTAGCCTACATACTGTTCTTAAATTAATGTGCCTAAAGCATAGATCTGATCATGTAATTTATCTGTCTTTAAAAAAACTTTAATGGCTCCCCATTCCTATTGAATAAAACCCAAACTCTTTACAACTCTGATACAGTGAGTGAAAGTATAGTATTTAATAAGTTACATAAAAGAGAAAGTTTAATAAAAGAGATACAACCATAAAAGTAGGGAGAGGAAACTTTCTTCTGTATGGAAGGAGAAAAATCAGAGCAGATTAGAAAACTAGGAAAAGGAATTTGGACTTTATTCAATAGAAATGGGGAGCTATTAAAAGCTTTAGGGGTTTTTATCAGATAAGTGACTTTGTCAGACCTATGCTTGAGAAAAATTAATCTGATAACACTATATAGAATAGACTGGAGGAAGAAGACCCATTAGTAAGCTAGTGTTTCATAACTCCCTGTCTAAGGGTATGTTGGAGACAGCTTAAATTAGTAGAGCCAATATTAAATTTTCAGTGTGAGCATTTACACCTTGAAAATTGGCAAATGTTACAAATAAGGGCTTTATTTATTGTTTTGTGGATTGTTTAGACTTAAGAAAGTGATGGAGAAAATGTTAATAATGGAGAATAAATTTGAAAGTATGCCATGCATATATTGCTTCTTTCCCCTAAGAGGTCTGGTTGTGAAACATATGCCAACACAACTTTACTTTGTTGATCATCTTTTTGCAATGTCTTTTTCATTCATTCTCTTCCTTTCCAGTCTCACTACTACAACCCTGGATCATACCCTCCTTACTTTTGAGACATAGCTCTAAATTGCTTTCCAGAATGGCTGGATCAAGTCATAGTTATATCAACAATGCATTAATATACCTGCTTTCCAATAGCCCCTCCAACATTTGTCATTTTCCTTTTTTTGTCAGCTTTGCCACTCTGATGGGTATGAGGTAGAACATTAGAGTTGCATCAATATGCATTTCTCTAATTATAAGGGAGTATTTTTTTCTCATTTGTTGTTGTTGGTCAATCATGTCTAACTCTTTGTGACACCATTTGAGATTTTCTTGGGTCAGAAGCTAGAGTGGCTTTCCATTTCCCTCTCAGCTCATTTTACAGATGAGGAAACTTAAGTCAATGGGCTTGCCCAGGGTCAAACAGCTAGTAAGTGTCTGTGGTTGGATTTGAACTCAAGTCTTCTTGACTGCAGGACTGACATTCTATCTACTGTACCACATAGAGGCCTTATGCTAATATGCATAAAAATATTTTCTAAAAATTGAAAACATAATTCTTAACAGGAACCCCAAAAATATAATGGATAAAGAGTCAGCCTTAAAGTCAGAAAAATCTAGATTCTAGTTCCACCTCTAATATATACTGTCTGGGTAACACTGGGCAGTTCAGTGTTCCCAAGGAAACTAAGATTATAAACTACAGAGTAGCCTGCTGACCTACATTGATACAGGGAGTTTCTTCAATGGGTTTCCCTAACATCAAAGAAATTACAAGTCTGCCCAATCCCTTCCTCCACCCAAACAAACAAAATATAAACAAAATGAGAAAGACACAAGATACACAAACATTGTTATAGACAGAAATGTATAGGAAATCCATACCTTTCCTAGGCCTACTTGGATCTCAGACATAACCACTTTGGGGATTATAATTGCCCAATCTGCATGAAAAAACACAGAGGCAGAGCTCTGAGCCAATAGAACTTTATTAAAGGGTCCATGGTCCCCTATAATTAAGTGGACCTCAGATCCTTCTTACCATCTGAGATGCCTCCTTCTTCTAGGGCCTTATTTTTAATAAGGTTTAATACTAGGTTTGATACCTGAACCCATTGGTTGATAGATCTTGCTTCAAGGGCCAAAAATTAAGGTCCAAAGGTACAAAAATAAGCTGGGGAACTTTCCAAAGAATCAAGGCATCCCACCCATGCTAGGTTTGGACTTTGAAAATTGAGTAAAACAAGATGGAGAAATCCTTGTCAGCATTTTTGTGGTTGCACAAGTGAGCTTCATAACTGGTAAACAAATAGTGAAGGTTACATTAAAGTCTGGGGCCCCCTATAAGAACCTATCTTATCTAATTATTCCTATATGCTTTACATAAAATATCAAACTGATTAATACTCATTGGAATAGAGTAGGGGTCCTAATGAATCATATCTCACACCCCTAAAGAAAACCTGAAGGAGAGAGAGTAGAAGTACTACTGTCAACTATTGCTTTGTCTGACCCCATGCCTATCCCTCTGCATTCGCAATTAGGGAGAGAACGGGGCAGCTAGGTGACACAGTGGATAGAGCAATGGCCTTGGAGTCAGGAGGACCTGAGTTCAAATCCAGACTCAGACACTTGACACTTGCTATCTATGTGACCCTGGGCAAGTCACTTAAACCCCAATTGCCTCACCAAAAAAACAAAACAAAAAAAAACCCACAATTAGGGAGAGAAGAGAAGAACAAAATTGTTGCCAGCCAGTAATAAAGTAAGGAGAAAGAACTCAGAAGACTTGTCCATCTATATGCAGGCACTTCCTACTACATCCAGGCATATCAGTTCCTATGTACTTAACCTCCATTTTACTAGCTTCTCTTTGCTCCTTGGTAAAGCCTTAGATCTGGAGGTAACATCATACCTTCTGCTTTCCCACATCTATGGCAAGCCTGAGGGTCAGAGCACCTACCACTCCCTTTCAAAGGGCAATTCAGCTCTGAATTACAATCTTTCTCTATTGAGTCAAAGGTTGATGAAAGATCAATAAATGTTATAGAAAGTCTTAAGTTCTTTTTAGCTGTTTTATCAGTAAGCTAACAGAAGGCATAACAGCATTCAGCAATTGAATAATTGTTCCTGAAATCTTCTTGCTCCTCATACAATCTGCTAGTTTCTAAAATCTTACCCTACAATTTATTAAGGTGTTAGGGGAGGGGGAGAAATCAGTTATATAGAATTTTAAAGGAATATCCAAAAGATTGTTGGATCTATAATCTGTACTAGGAGACTGCTGCCTGATTAGCCATTCTTGTCAGTATTGTAATTAACAACTAACACCTAATTAATTGCCTTATTTTGTTGTTCAGTCATTTTTCAGTCCTGTCTAACTCTTCATGATTCCATTTGGGATTTTCTTGGCAAAGATGCTGAAGTGATTTGCCATTTCCTTCTCCAGTTCATTTTACAGATGAGGAACTTAGGCAAACAGTTAAGAAGTGACTTGTCCAGGATCACACAACTAGTAAGCATATGAGGCTGGATTTGAACTTGTAAAGATGAGTCTTCCTGATTTCAAGCCTAGTGCTCTATCCACTGCCCCACCTAGCTGCCTGAATTACCTTATAGGTGTTTGGAATGAGGGGAAAGGATATAATGACTCACCTTTCCCTAATTGGTTTCAGTCAGAATAATAGTTCTCAAGAAAGTGAGCCCCAGGAGTTATGTGATTCCTTTAAGAAGACAACTTTCTATTGTATTTTTTTTGTAAGTCAGCAACATACCAATTTATCTGTTTGTTTTTTAATTAATATTTTATATTTCCCCAATTACATGTTAAAATAATTTTTATTTTTTTTAAGTTTTGAATTCTAAATTCTATCCCTCCTTTCCTTCTTCCCCCTTCCCCTTCCCTGAGACAGTAAGCAATCTGATGTAGGTTATATATGTGCAATCATATAAAACATTTTCATGTTAGTCATTTTGTTTAGGAAAACTTGGAAAAGGCGGGGGGGGGGAGAGAGAGAGAGAATGTTTCAGTCTGTATTCAGACAATATCAAGTCTTTCTTTGAAGGTGGACAGCATGTTTCATCCTGAATTCTTTGGGATTGTCTTGGATCATTATATTGCTGAGAATAGCAAAATCATTCACAGTTCTTCATCATACAATATTGTTATTATTGTCTACAACATTCTCCTGGTTCTACTCACTTCAATTTGCATCTGTTCATGTAAATCCAGGTTTTTCTGAAATCATCCTGCTTGTCATTTCTTAGAACACAATTATATTCCATCACAACTTGTTAAGCCATTCCCCAATTGCTGAACATCCCCTTTATTTCCAATTCTTAGTCACCACAAAAAGAGTTGCTATTAATTTTTTTGTATGAATAGGTTCTTTTCCCTTTTTTTTTTTTTTAAAAAATGTCTTTGGGATATAGATCTAGCAGTGATATTGCTGGATTAAAGAGTATGCACAGGAGATTGGTATCTCAGAACCACTCTCTCTGTGCCATGCCTTTCTCCCCATGAGAAGTCCAAGGACTTTCTTTCATGGTTTCCCTTCCCCTCCCTTCCCTTGCCCCTAAATAAACTACCATCTTATTCTTTAAAAAAAAGAGTATGCACAGTTTTATAGTCCTTTCAACATAGTTCCAAAGTGCTCTCCAGAATGGAGAGCACCAACAATGCATTAGTGCCCCCAGCAAATTTCTAAATGACCCTCAGAAAAGGATCAAATATATCTCATTCAGTCCTAACCCAAAAAACAGAGGGCCTCAAGCTTTCTGCTGCTACTAGGGCAGGATCTGCTTGATTTAAAACTGATTTGCCCTTGTGGGATGGAGCCAGCTTGTGGGGGTGGGGGGAAAAACTGTCTCTATTGATCCTCAACACTTGAAATATACGGTTTTTCCAGTGCTTAGCACATAGTAGGTATTTAACAAATGCTTGCTGACTGACATTGTTTTTGCTACCAAGCAAGAAGACCTGGATTCTCTAGCAGGCAACCTAATTAGAATGGAAGGAGACAGAATTGTCTTCAGAGCACTCTGATCTCTTCTGATCTCTCTGCTTCTAGTTGGATGAAAGAGCAATTCTTACATCTTTTGATGGTTTCAGATGGCTGCACAAGGCTTGCTGCTGCACCTAGGACAGGTTATTGATTGGCAATCCTTTTCTCTTCTCTTTTTTAGAAATTTTTATATTTCTCATATTTTAAGAGTTACTCTTAAATATTAAATTCTCAATCTGCAGAAGTAATTTTGATGGGTTAGTACATTCATTACTAAGATCAAAATTTCCCCAATTATTAATGAGCTTGATAGTCCAAATTAAATTAATCTCTCTCTTTCTCTCTCTGTATGTAATTCTATCCTCCCCCTTTCCTCTCTCTCTCCCTCTTCCTCCCTCCCCCCCTTTTTTTTCTCCTTCACATCTTCCACATCTTCTTTGGGTAAAATCAAGGGTTGGGTTTTTTTTCAACAATCTGGTGGAGGCTGCAAGCAAAGAATTTATTAAATATCTCCCCCTCTCTTGGTGCTCACAATGTCTTAAGGAGATAAAGGGATTTCCTATAGAATAAATTGTTCTTTGTGTTCATTCTGAAGGAACCTGTAAAGTTAATTGTGGAAAACAGTTTAGCAAATATCAGCAACTACTTCTCTGCAACAGCAACAATTATTCTTCTCTGGGAGCTTTTTAAAATTTTAAATAATTTATCAGATGTTGTAGTGTGGATCTTGGCTTCTGTAAAATTTGAAGAGATCATAGAGTTAAGGAAAATAACTTTTCAACAATAGCTTCATTTTCACAGATTACAAGGGAGGAAATAATCTCAGCTGACCCCTTCAGGTGTGTATAAATAAACCAAGTCTGACATGAGGGCATGCTCACTTCCCGGAAAACAGATCTTAAGAATTAGAACAGGAGGAGTCCCAGAAAACTCATTATCAGCCATGTGTTCACTGGCAGAGTCTGAAGTTTATTTCACCATCACCGAAGTAAATCACAGATAACTCCAAGTAGTCCCTAGGTCTTCCCTTTGACCATAAATTAATGCAGACCAAGAAACCCTCAACAGAGTATTCACATACACAGAGCAGGTGGAGTGATAACACTGGGGAAAATAATAGACTCTGCTGTCAGAGGACCTATATTTAAATCCCAGTTTTTCCACTTCTAGTCCCATGGCCTTCATCTCTCCCTGTCTCATAATCTTCAACCATAAAATAAAGGAGTTAAACTAACTGGCTTTTTAGGTCCCTTATAACTTTAAACCTAGGAACTTTGAATCAAATCTTCATTGAGGCCAGCATGAGTAGCATGGGTCACTATGGTGATATACAGATCCAGAAGAAAGGGGAGTACTGACACTTTAAACAACAGAGATTTCCCAGAGCTATACTTTATGACTCTCTCACATGCCAAACTCACATCAGTCACACAGCAAATAACTCCCCAGAGAGTGGCCTAACTGATCACATGATAACCATGAAAAGAAATATCCTCAGCTGGTATTTGGGCATCCAAGATGTGTAATAAGTGAGAGAGATGACAGCTATACTAAACTGTTGTTTACATGCATTTCTCTCTCTCTGTCTCTTCGTCTCTGTCTCTCTCTGTCTCTCTCTCTCTCTCTCTTCCTTCCTCCCCCTTCTATCTGCCAACTGTGATTTTGAAATTAAGCAAGATTTGCTGTTGCTCCATTTATGGGTCTGTCCTTCCCAGGCCTAGTAACTGCTGGAGTGGATCTATTATAAGAGACAATTTCCATAATGATTGCAACCAATGCTGGTCTCCCATTTAGCTTATATCCACAACCCCCAGATCCTCTAGAGGTATAATTACCATTATCTGACACACCAGTCTGCTGACATGCATTTTCCTGTACCTCTATACTCAGATTGACAAGTCCGAAGCTTACTCACCATCTCTAACCTCCTTATGCAGCTCTGTTTTCTGACATTTCCAGTCATAAATGTAATTTTCATGTGATCATAGTGTTTAGATATGGAAGGAAATTTAGGGATCAAATAGTCCTACCTCCTTATTTTCTACACAAGGAAACAGAGTCCCAGAGAACTTAAGTGACTTGCCCAAGATCACAAAGGTAATAAATAGCTAGGGTTTGAACCCGGGTTCAAGTGCTTTTACTGACACAATTACTCTTCCAAAAGCCACATCTTGGGAAATAATATCACAAAAGCTGAGCCCCAAATTTTCTACTGATATCTTTTGTCATCCAGAATTTTGTTATTAGTGGAGATTGGTTATTAGGGGGAGGTTGTTGAATAATATAAACATTTTATAATAAGTCCATTAGAAAGGTGTTAAATAAATGTTTGAAGGAGCTCTCATTGGCCAAGGACAATAGAAAGCTTCATGCAGGAAGTGGCATTTGAGCTGAGACAAATAGGAATTTTTCAGATAAAGAAGGATAAGAAGGTATAGTGAACAATCGATCAATAAAAAATTAATAGCTGATTGTGAAAAATAGATGTTTCAAATCATTACTCTCTATTGGAAATGAGCTTAGCTTCTGTCACAGACCCCAGTGTTGTTATTCCTTCCAATATGCTGATTGCAGCCTCCTTCCCATGCTGGCCTATCCTGTGCAAATCTTGTCCTTGCCATTTTATAAGTTATGGGGTGGGAGGGGATGTCTAACCTAGATACTAGGGGCCTTCCTCAAGTAATCTGGATGTTGATAGGAAATCAATGGAGTACATGGGCTATCCATTTGGTATCTTATGTTTTAATAACTCATGCATTTGATGGAATACTTTACAACCTCTTCCTGCAGGTATTTTTTTATTTGTAATATGTTAGAACCTTTTCACACCTGTCTTGATCATCTTCATGATCCTTGGCAAAATAATCAAATTCATTTCTTGAGAAACAGAAGCATTCTGTGACCACAGGAAATACCTGATGAGGAAACTCCCTCTATCTATGCAAATCAACACCTGCTCCACAGTTCTTAATCTTAGAGTTGCCTGGGGCATTGAGAGGTTAAGTGAGTTTTCCAGGATCATACAAGGAGTACATATCAGAGGAAATATTTGAACTCAGGTCTTCATGACTCTAAGACTAGCTCACTATCAACTATGCCACATAGGCATTTAATTAATATGAAAGGGAGAGAGAAGGGAGAGATGGAGAGAGAGAGAGACAGAGAGACAGAGAGAGAGAGACAGAGACAGACAGACAGATAGAGACAGAGACAGAAAGAAAGATACAGAGAGAGGAATTTCTAGAAGTGGCCCAAAGTCAAGGAAATCACAAGAGCATCAGAGACGTAATCATCCAAGGGAGTAGTGGTAGTAGACAAAATTATGCTTTTTTTCTCATATTTCTCTGTCAGAGATGGAGCTCTTTTATGTCAGAAACATTATAGCTATGAACTTTCCTCATTCTATATCAAAAGCATCATGTTGGCTTGCTCCTTAAAAAGATATTTAATTGATGTCAACTGACTTGAATTTGCCCTACTCTCTTGACCACTAAGCTAGGTAGATTTGTGGGTTTCTTTTTGTTTTTACTTTTAAGAAGATTTTATGAAACAAAGCTGTCAAATTTTCAGTTTCTTTCTCTTCCCAAGCAAAAGACAAAGATGGCCTCAGGCTATTTACTAATTACTGGTACCTGGTTAAAGAGAAAGTATCTCCCAAAATATAATGTGATCTACACTATAAAATCCTTGGATCTCATGGGATTAATCAAGGAATTGGAGAGGTCATCACTATAAGGTCTAAAATTCTAGCTGTGATGTTTAAAACCTAATGTGTGGTCACCTGATCTGACCCCAGTGTGGGGGGTGGGGTAAACCAGCTAAGATTTACTGATCAATTCAGCAAGAGTTTAGGCTTCTAAGTATTAGAGTGTATTAAAAGTTAGTGACGAGAGCGAGAGAGGAAAACCCTAGTTTGGTATAGTCAGAGAGAAAAAATTGCCTTTCCCTAACAGCACACATGAAGTTCTCTGCAACCACCCCAAAGTCCAGACCCAAAAGACCTCACTTCCCCATGGCTTCTGCCAGAAGCCCCCTGTCAAACAAGAAACAGGGCCGTCCACACACACACAGCTCCAAACTAATTGGCTGGTAACTTGGATAGACAAGACCCACAGGCATTAGACACAACTTCTGGGTGCCAATCTGACCTTTGAAACCCCAGAAAGGTCACTTGCAGATGCCGAAGTCACATGCTTTCTTTTTATGGCAGATCTTCCCTGAAATATCTTTCTGAGCAGGTTGATAATACTCTGATTCTCACATCTCCTTACCTATTCTAGTTTTGTATGTGAAGATTCAAGGTCTAAAATACTTATTGAATATCAGAATAATCTTTGGGAAGAGACAGTCCATTCTGGCAAAGTCTAGGATACCTATATTTATAGTAAATAAGGAACAATAGGATGATGTATATGAATTGCCCCATCGCCCCCACCCAACTCCTTTGGGTTATCCCAAAGACTACCATTTAACAATATGTTACACTTTAGATTGGCTCACCACTGGGTGGGGGACGACTGACCTGTTTTTGTCTTTTATGTCCTGTTGCTTTCACAGCTGAGGCAGGGAGCCTGAAAGTTTTCAGTACTTCCAAAGGGGTGTGATCCAGAAAGAGGTCTGTTCCCTGCTTTCCCAATCCACATTCTTCTCCTTACCCAAATAGGGCCCCTGCTCCCTTATGATCATGACTACTTTTCTACATCCTGGAACTGTGACCTGGAACTGGGTAATTCCCATTTTACAGATGAGAAAGCTTAGTCTCAAGGAGGCTAAGTGGCTCAATTACACCCATAAAGGCACATGTCAAAGGTGGGAATTCAAACCTAGACCTGTCTAATTCCAAGTATAGCAATACAGATATAACAAAAAAAAATTCCTATAGCAAAAACCATAGCAAAGTCATTGGCAAGACTGGAGAGTAAGTTTCCCAAGATTATAATGCCATCTTATGGGTAATTGGAGAAGAAAGTATTCAAAACACCATCAAATAGCAAAAATTATAGTGCAGTAAGAGGATCTTTTAAGGTCAAGTAAATTTTGGCATTGAAGTTAAAAACTTCAGAAGTTAATGCAGTTAACTTGTGCCCTAGGGTAACAGAGATTCGATGCTGGAATTTGGAGAGCTTGGAAGAAATGAGGGTCAACTCTCAATTCAGTAAATGGAAATCCACGAAAGTCTGGTTCATAAGCTCCCTGGGCAGAAAGCCATTAGCAATGATTCTTCAGGCTCATGCCTCAGGTTAAAAAAATATATATATTCTGAAATTACACCTGGTAGGAGGGAGGAGATCAGGCACAGTCAGTTGGGGTGATGTCCAGGTGCAGGTCACCTCATACAAAGAACAAGCAAATAGTACACAATACCCCTCTTTCCTTGGTCCCTTCTGTGTTCTGTTGATATTCAGCATTATTAAAATTCATTTGGCTACTTGCAGAAAACATAAGCTCAAAAACTGAAGTTCAAGTTCCGTATTGAGAAAAGTCATTGGTTTCTCTACTGAGCTATTCTAATTATTCCTGCCTCGCAAAGCATCCAGGACAATTCCCTCTGGCCCAGGCTCAAGGCCTCTTCTAAGTAAAGACTGCCAATCATTTAGCAGTTTTAAGATGTGAAGGAAAAGTCTGCCAAGGATTAACCCAAGTTTAGAAAACTAATTTCTATTTATGAGCTACACCAAGCTCAAAGCCCATACTCCCCAAAAGAAAAAGATCATAGGATCATAGATTTAGATTAGGCAATAACTCATCTCACTGTCCACCTCTGTCTTTCCAATCTCAAACTTTTGCATCTCTGGTGCTAGGAGCCTGCTGGGACAAATCTACTGTTGAGTTCTTTGACCCATCAATCCATGGCTAGAATTATATTGACAAAGGTCCCATCTCAGGCCTCTTCCAAGATGATTGCATGCTCTCATGCTCTCATGCTCTCATGCTCTGCCTGACTTCTGATTGAGAAAAGAAAGGGAAGCAAAACTCAGTGCCCAGAAGACAAGAGATATTCTTGCCTAACTGGGGCCTTGCAGAGGGAGGGAAGGCATTCTAGCAGAATGCAGAGCAGGAGATTAAATATTCCTGATAGTAGTTTCCCATAGATGAGCAGTAGCTCAGATCCTATTGACTCTATTCTATGTGCTTTTCTGACTCACTGGCTGGGACAGTAGATAATGATAACAAGGTAGCTATAGTTTACCAAAAAACCCTACGCTTGCAGTCAAAAGACCTGAGTTCAAATTCTGATTGTACCACTTACTAAATTAGGGCCACTTGCTATAGCAATTTAAATAAGGGCTATTTGTGTGAATTCTGAGTTTTTAAATGAGAATTGTTCACTTTTCCTTAAACATTTCAGTTCGTAAATGTGGAGATGAAGGCAATTTCATGTAAGTGATTCTGTGGCCATTGTGTTGACTCTAGAAAAGAGAAAAGAGGCAAACCCTTGCACAAAATTTACATCTCCAAGTGAGATTTATGAAAGGATGTTCTGTAATACTGAGTCTTCCAGGAGATTGGAGATACAAGGAAGTGCTATGGTTCTCCATGGAAGCAGCACCAACACAAGGTGTCCCAAATTTGTCCTTTTGTACAATAAAAGTCCCATGCTTTAGGGATACTCCCTTGATTGAGGTGGGGGAAAGTTTCTAAGGTGGGGAAACAAGGTATTATGTGTTATATTCAATTACAGATCTATGCTTTGGGATTTCTGAGCACTGCCATTGACTAAAATGAAAATAATGGAGAAAAGGAAATGAGGAGAGAATCTGACTCACTCCAAGGCTGACTTTGGGCCTACTGTCATAGAGATAGGAGCCAGTTCTTCATAGCCTTGGCTAGACTTCTGAGAAACTTTCCGCTACACAGGTGGTCATGAGCTTATACAAAGAACAAAAGCACCATTAAGTTTGTTCATGGGCTGAATTTCTGAATTAACTCTTCATTCTTCTGTGCTAGTCCCCAGATTTTAAAGCCTGGAGTGAGCAAAGTGAATAAGTAAAACATTCAGTCAAGTTCTTTTATTCAGTACTTCCTAAAGCAAAACAGTCCATGTCAAAAAGGACCTATATGTACAAAAACGTTAACAGAGGCTCTTTTCATGGTAGCCAAAAATTGCAAACTAAGGGGCTGCCCACCTATTGGGAAATGAATAAACAAACTGTGGATGTGGATATATAAGGGAATATAATTGTGCTATAAAAATAATGAAATTATAGTTTTAGAGGAAATCTGGGGAGACTTCTATTATCTGATGTACAGTGAAGGGAACAGAATTAGAAGAATAATTTATACAATGATAACATGACAGAGAAAAACAACTTGAAAAGAATTTAGAACCCTGATCAATTCAATGATAAATCATGAATCCAAAAAAATGAAGATGAAATATACTACTCAGCTCCTGATGAAATGATGAAATTTAAATGCAGAAAAGGAAATACACTTTCAGACATGAACCATGTAGGAATTTGTTTTGCCCCACCATGAAGTTATGTTTTGAGGGCTTTCTTTTTCAGGTATTTTTCAGGTATAATTTGCTGTTGAGCAAATTATATACATAGACATATTGATAGATAGATAGATAGATAGATAGATAGATAGATAGATATACACACACATATATATGGGGGAGAGTTGGAGGAATTAATTGTGGGGGGATGGGGCAATGAGGGTTAAGTGACTTGCCCAAGATCACACATCTAGTAAGTGTCAAGTATCTGAGGCTGGATTTGAACTCAGGTCCTCCTGAATCCAGGGCCAGTGCTTTATCCACTGTGTCATCTAGCTGCCCCTGGAATTAATTTTTTTTTCTTTTTTTCTTTTTTTTTTTTAATGGGGCAATGGGGTTAAGTGACTTGCCCAGGGTCACACAGCCAGTAAATGTCAAGTGTCTGAGGCCGGATTTGAACTCAGGAACTCCTGAATCCAGGGCTGGTGCTTTATCCACTGCGCCACCTAGCCGCCCCTGGAATTAATTTTTTAAAAAGAAAAAAGCATGTTCATGTTATGATATAGAGTATTTATTTCAATATAATTTATTACTATATAGTGGAATTACTCTGAAATAAAACTCAGGCACTGAACCACACAACTAAAGGGGAATGGTGAAAACATGCTGTATCATCTTGCTAACTAAAAGACAATATTTCAATGCTCTGTCTTAATAAGGTAGGAACTGCTATTTATATTACTATTAATGTGGATGAATTCAGAGTATTTATTGAAAAAAAATGTGTTACATGCCCAGGATTTAAAGTGGATGCAATAGGGGAAGCTAGTAGGTGGCACAGTGGATAGAGCACCAGCCCTGGCGTCAGGAGTACCTGAGTTTAAATCCGGCCTCAGACATTTAACACTTACTAGCTGTGTGACCCCGGGCAAGTCACTCAACCCCAATTGCCTCGCTAAAAAACATAAAAATAAAAAAATAAAGTGGTAGCCATCTCTAGGACAGGGAGGAGGGGAGGAGAGAAGGGAAAAAAAGAAATTTACATGATAATTTTGTTATATATTCGAAAGGAATAGCAAGTTGTGCATAGTAGATTTGTAGTTTAATGTACAATCATTTTTTTTATTTTACCTTTTGTGGAAATGTTTGTTTTATTCCATAAATTAAAATTTAAAAAATAAAGTGGATACAGTTAATATTTTTTAAATCATTGTATTGGCTAAGATTCTTATTCTATGTAATAACATAAGATAAAAAAACAGCCCCTGTCCTCAAAGAGTTGACTTAACAATAACAACAATTGATATTTACAAAGTTCTTTAAGGTTTTTGAAACACTGTACATATATTATCCCACTTGATCCTCACAAAAGCCTTGTGAAGTATATGCTATTCTCATCTCCTTTTGACCTATGAAGAAACTGTTTGAGAGAAGTTGAGTGATTTGCCCAAAGTCACATACTTAATATGTGTCTGACGTGAGATTACAGTTCAGGTCTTCCTCATTCCAAGATTCATATTCTATCCATGATAACAAGTTCCTTTTAGAAGGAGTTATAAGTGAAGGCAGGATAAGATTAAACTATAAACCCTTAAATCTAATTCTGATCTATACATTTCTAAATCCCTCTGAATGTGATCCCTCCACAGTCTGACTCCAATTTAGAATGCCAATGTTATTGGCTAATTCCTTTCTTTCACTTTACATTTGAGCCAGTCCAGAATTGGACTACTAGATGTTTCCTGATCTTGTCCTATCCTCTCCTACCTCTGCACATTCATGTAATTTGACCCTAGACCTGGAACATATGTCCTCTTTATTGACATGAGTTGAAATCTTTCTTCTTCTTTATAGATTAGATCAGGCCCCACCTTCTCCTAGAACCCTTCCTTATTCTACTACCACCCCCATCCCAACCTTCCATATCAAATTTTCTAAAGGCACTTCGGATGTCTCTCTTCACCTCTATCATATCCTATTCTGGACCATATGTCTTTCTGACACAAATCATAGCAGGTAAAACCCAGTGAAGTCTCCATAGAGTTACCTAACTCAGAGAAAGTAAGTGACTTGTCCATGGTCACATAAGTAGTAACCTAGGTCTTCTTGACACCAGACATAGCACTACACCACACTGACTCTCAGTTCTGCAGCCAGATATAGAGGGAGAATCATCTAACAATCCTAGAATGTTTTCTTTAGAAAGCAGTACCCTCTACTAGATGTAGAAACCAAGTAGATACTTCCCTGGTCTTCCTTCAAATACAAGAGGTGAGAAATATTGTCCTACCTTGCCCCATGGTAAATTGGGGCTGGGAACTGTCCAAATACTGAAACAGTTAATCAAGTAATCTGGAACTATGCCCAAAGAGCTATAAAACTGTTTACACCTTTTGATCCAGCAATACAACTGCTAAGTTTAAATCACAAAGGCATCCCCCCAAAGAGAAAAAGACCTATTTGTACAAAAATATTTATAGCAGCTCTTTTTGTAGTGGCTAAGAATTGGAAATGAATGCCTATCAATTGGGGAATGGCTAAACAAGATGTGGTATATGGTTGTGATGGAATATTATTGTGCTCTAAGAAATGACAAGCAGAATGATTTCAGAGAGGCCTGGAAAGAAATATGAACTGATGTATAATGACGTGAGCAAAAACAGAACATTGTGCACAGAGACGGCAATATTGTTTGATGAAGAACTGTTACTGACTTAACTCTTTTCATCAATACAATGATCCAAGATAATGCCAAAGGACTAATAATGAAGCATACTCTTCACCTCCAAAGAAAGAACTAATATTGATGGAAGGCAGACTAAAGCATGCTATTTTTTACTTCTTTTCATTTTTTTCTTTTATTTGAGTTTTCATATACAAAATTACTAAAATGGTAACATTTTACATAATTGCACACATATAGCCTATATTTGATTGTTGGGAGTGACACCTGGAAGTGGGGGGGTGGGGGTGAGGAAGGAAGGAAGGAGGGATAGAATTTGGAACTAAAAACTTAAAATAAAAATGTTTACTATGAAAAGAATAATTCAAAAAATTAAAAAAAACCAGGCAATCATTGTTTACTTCTCTGTAAATTTCCAGTCTAAAGAAAGACCTGCATTAAAATAAGTTCAGAAGATGAATACATTTAAAATGACTTATTATGACAGGGAAATTATTCCATGTTCCTAAAGTCTACTACTGGAGCACAAGTTCCGACAGGCCCTACTAAAGTAGGAAGTCTTTGAGTCTGGCAACAGACTCTGTGTGCTACCTATGGACAAGCCTGAAAAAAGAAAGGCTCATTTCCAGAAGATTGGGCATCAGATCATTTATTTTTTGCCCTCAGTGAGTCACAAAATGAACAAAAATATAATGGATAATAATATAAATATAATGGATAATAGAATCATATATAATGGATAATAAAAATAGAATGGATAATAGAACAATAGAGTTAGAGCTAGAAGGGAGGTCGTCTAATCCATCCTTTCTTGTCACAGTTGAGAAAACAGAGATCTAGAGAGGAAGAGTTACTTACCCAAGATCACATAATAAGTGGAAGAACCAGGATTTGAACCCATATCCTCTGACTCTAAATCCAGAACCCTTTCCATTGCACTCAAGGTGCCTCAGATTAAACTACATTTTCTTAAACAGTAATCTTTGAGACACATGGTTGTTTTCCTCTCAGAAAGATTTTTACTTTTACCTGGGATTTTAAACCATGCCTTCCATTCAAACAGCTTTATCCAAACAATCATACCAATCTTTCAAATAAAGCAACATATTTGTGAGGCAGCCTTTGATATGAAGTTTCATTGATGTGAAGGATATTGTTTATACTTCCTGCTTAGAGAGAATCTTGACTGCTTCCTCAACAACCTGACCTCTCCTTTTTTTTTTCCTGTTTTTCCTCTTCCCACTCTCTCTCTACACCTCTGCTTTCAGGTCCTTATGACTTGCAAGCACTGGGAATGAGGTTCAATAGGCCAACATTCATCAGAACATATGCTTTTCTGGGGCTCAGAAGAGGAACGCATTCAGAACACCGGCACTTATTTCCTTTTCATGTCTCCTGTTTTGAAGTCCAATGCGATAATTAAGTTTCCTCTTTGCTCTGAGGAGACTGAGAGTGCATCAGCTCTTTGTAAAAAGAGTGTTTAATATTTACAGTTCAATGTACTGCACTATTTTGTAGAGATGAAATATGGAAATTAAACAAGGCACTCAGGGAAGAGAGCTTCTTTTGTGGCTTGGGGCGGTGAGGAGGGGGTGCTTATTAAATCCAAAATTAAATGTGTATGAGGTTGTTAAATGAATTAAGAAAATCTGTACAATGAAGTTAATGTCCTATCATGCTGCAAAAAATAAAATCACAAAATCAGGACAAATATTTCACATCTAAGACTGAATTTTACCTTAATACAATGGCACAATGTTGTAGTGGTGGTGGTGGTTGAGTCATGCCCAACTCTTCATGACTGCATGGACCTGTCCATGGGGTTTTCTTAGCAAAGATACTGGAGTGGTTTATCCTTTCTTTCTCCATTGTATTCCCATTTTACAGATGCAGAATTGAGACAAGAATTAAGTGACTTGCTCAAGGTCACACAGATGTTATTGTTCCTTCTTAATTTCTTTTTTTTCAGACAATAAACATTTTTGTTTTAAAGTTTGGAGTTCCAAACTTTTTCCCTTCTTCCCTCCCTCCATGCCCCACCTCGCTGAGCTGGTAAGCAATTAGATATAGATTATTAATATATAATTATGTAAAAAATTTACATAATAGTAATTTTGTATAAGAAAACTTTAATAAAAGAAAAATGAAAGTGAAAAATAGCATATTTCGATGTGTGTTCAATTAATATCAGTTCTTTCTTTGGGTGTGGAGAGTATGCTTCATTATTAGTCCTTTGGGATTATCTTGGATCATTGTATTGCTGAAAATAGTTGTCATTCATAGTTCTTCATCAAGCAATATTGTTGTCACTGTGCACAACATTCTCTGGGTTCTGTTCACTTCACTATACATCAGTTTACATAAGTCTTTCCAGGCCTTTCTGAAATCATTCTGCTTGTCATTTCTTAGAGCATAACCATATACCACAGCTTTTTTAGCCATTCCCCAACTGATGGGCATTCCTTTGATTTTCAATTCTTAGACACTACAAAAAGAGCTGCTATAAATATTTTTGTACAAATAGTTATTTTTCTCTTTGGGGGGATGTCTTTGGGATATTCCTCCTTAATTTCAAAGAGGACCAATAAAATCATAGGTTAATGTCTTGACTTGCTTGTGAATTGGATTTAAGCAAGGCAGAGTTGCACAAAGTCATTAGCCTCATTCTCACTTCCAGAGTCATCAAAGTCCAGTGTCAAGGCAAAAGTCAGGACAACTAGCAATGGCCCAGGATTCAGTGGATGGCTTCAATGCCTGACCAAATTTTAAGCCAACTTTGTGGCCACTGGAACAAATTGTTCTTATCCACCCGTTCCACCAGAGGAAGTCTTCACACACTTGAGGTAGACATCCCCCTAACTCACCAACAGTTTTGAAGCTTATTGGTTACCCTCAACTTGGATTAGCCCATTGACTGAGACAGTTTATTAGGGTGTCTCCATTGTACATGCTACAGGTGAGAGCTGGATGAGAGACGAACACCAAAAGTGGATGAGTGGTCCTGAAAAGGGCTTGGCAAGCCTTCACACCAGAGGTGCTAGTCCACACTGAATACCCCATATACCTCTAGTAAGTGTCTGAAGCCAGATTTGAACTCAGTTTCCTGACTCCAGGCCCAGAGCTCTATCTACTATAACACCAGCTGGCCTCTTCATCCTATGTAGCTTTCTGAAAAAAAATTTCATGATTCTGTCTCTATGGAGAAATGGGCCCATTGTGTGAAAGGCAAAGTTCTTATTCTATCCAGGAAATTTTGGGAGGAATCCAGGGCTGAGAGTTTTCATTCTATGTCTGAAACTAATTCACTGTGGAACCTTAGACAAGTCACTAACTTCTCTGGGGCCCAAGATACATATCTATCATCCATTTATTTATTCATTCACTTATTTATGCAGTCCTTCAATAAACAATTATTAAATACTTACTATGTTATAATAAACTGTTAGATGCCACAGACGATAAAGATAACACAATAATTATTCTAAGAGAGCAATAAAAATATATACAAAATAAGAGGGAGTTATACAAGACAACTATAACTATATGAATATATAAAACTATTAAAAATAAATATAAGTGAATATAACTTCATAATATCAGGTATCTAGATATGGAAGGAACTTCAGAGGCCATATAGTCCAATATCCTCATTTTACAAATGAGGAAACTGAGGGCTAAGGAGTTAATGACTTGAAAAGGTTATATAAGAAGCACATGGAAATCAAAGGAAAGATTTTAATCCAGACCCTCGGAGTCCAGAGACAATTTTCTTTCCACTATACTATGCCACCTCCCTATACTTGGGTTGAAAAAATCGTGTGAAAAAAAATTATGTTTTTAGTAGATTGAAAACTCAATATGAGGTAACAGTGTGACTCAACATTCAAGAAAGTCAATACAATCTTGAGCTACAAATTATTTTTGCAGTCATATTGTTTCAGACTATGAAGTGATAGTTGTTCTTCACTTTTCTCAAGTCAGGCCACATAAGGAGTGCTGTGTTTACTTCTGGGTGTCACATTTTAGGGAGAATATTGACAAGCTAGAACATGTCTAGAGGAAGGCAACCAGGATGATGAGGGGCCTTGAAACCAGGCCCATGAGGAGATTGGCTGATGGAAACTGAAATAGCCTTGAGAAAAGAATACAAGCAGTATAAAAAAGTTTTATTCCAATATTTGAAAAGGTGTCATATAAAAGGATTTTAATTTTTCTTCTTGGTCCTACTTGGCAAAAGAAGTAAGAATTGTAAAGAGGTACATTTGAAGTATGTGAAAGGAAAAAATCCCCTAATATTTAGAATTAGTCAAAAGAGGAATGGGCTCCTCTGGGGAGTAAAAGTGTCCTCTTTCTTGGGGGCCTTAAAGTGGACACACAGGCAGGAGACTTGATCAGTTACCTTTGAAAGAAAATAGTATACTCCAAGATTCTGTGAATCTACAGTAAATATGTTTTTAGTAGATTAAAATAGTGCTCCCAAAACTTTTTACTCTATTGCCTTGGAATCACTACCTGATGACTTAGGACATAGGTCAAAAGGGAATGATAGAGCTGGTACAAAACAGATTCATTTATTATACACCAACTATATGCCAGGCATTGTGCTAAACACTTTCCAAATACTACCTCATTTAATCCTCATAACAACCCTGGGAAGTAAATGCTCTTACTATCCCCATATGCAGTTGAGAAAACTGAGGCAGTTAGAGATTAAAGGACTTGCCTGAAGTTGTAAAATTAGCATCTGATGTCAAATGTGACCTCAGGTCTCCTTAATTTCAGACCCAGTACTCTATCTACTATACCAACTAGGTGCTATAAAGTTCTTTACAGTTTACAAAGCACCTTACAAATATCTCATTTCATCCTCACAACTCTGGGAGGTAAAATGCTATTTTTATCTCCATTTTGCAGATGAGGAAACTGAGAGAGACAAAGGTTAAATGATTTGCTCAGAGTCATACAACTAGTAAGTGACTGAAGTAGAATTGCACTCATCTTCCTAACTCCAGGTCCAATGTTCTGTACAGTGTACCACCTGGCTGCCTTAAGAAGATAATGGAAGAAGCAGTATTTAAGGGCTTTGAAGGATGAATTTCAAAAAACAAATAAAGGAAAGAGCATTCTAAACCTATAAAAAGATGTGTGAGCAAAGATCTGGAAATAGTGAAAGCACAGGATACATTTAGAAGACAGCAAATAGTCCTATTTGACTGGGGCACAGGATGTTTGTATGTGTGCACACAAATGTATATACATGTATGTATACATATATATGTATACATATCACCTTGGGTAAATCCCTTAACCTTTTAGTGCCCCTAGGCAATTCTAAATTGCAAAGCAATTACTGCTATGCATTGGTAAAGAGTTTCCTTATCCTATATGAGTGAAATCTATTAAGGAATAGTGAGAGGATCACTTTTGATTAACATGGTGACAAGAAATGTCATATACTCTAGGAACTATGTAAAAAATAACATTCTAACTTAACCAAGTGATAATTAAGAAAAACAAAGAGAGGGGCGGCTAGGTGGTGCAGTGGATAGAGCACCGGCCCTGGAGTCAGGAGAACCTGAGTTCAAATCCGTCCTCAGACACTTAACACTTACTAGCTGTGTGACCCTGGGCAAGTCACTTAACCCCAATTGCCTCACTAAAAAAAAAAAGAAAGAAAGAAAGAAAAACAAAGAGAAACAGCAATAAACCCCTTCAGTCCAGCCCAGGATTGTGCAAGAAAGACAGTCCCGAACTGCACGTATTAGAAAAGGAGAAGGTAAAGGAAAAGCTAGCAGTGAAGCTAGCATAAACTCAATTAAACAGACCTAAATCCCACAGTACTTTAACCAGAGATGTCCCTGTAGAGAAGAGGCATAGCCCCTTAAGTGGGAATGAAGAGTAGTCTACACTCTGTCTCCACCTCCTCAAACCCCATTCATTCCTTCTTGTTGTTTTTTCAGTCTTGTGACCTCATTTGGGGTTTTCTTGACTAAGATACTGAAGTGGTTTGTCATTTCCTTCTCCAGTTCATTTTACAAATGAGGAGACTGGGGCAGCTAGGTGGCGCAGTGGATGGAGCACCGGCCCTGGATTCAGGAGGACCTGAATTCAAATCTGACCTCAGACACTTAACACTTACTAGCTGTATGACCCTGGGCAAGTCACTTAACTCCAATTGCCCCGCAAAAAAAAAAAAAAAAAAAAAAAAAAAACAAATGAGACTGAGGCAAGAAGGGTTAAGTCACTTGCCTAGGGTCACATAACTAGTAAGTGTCTGAGGTTAGTTTGAACTCAGGAATATTAGTCTGCCTAACTCCTTACCTGAAACTCTATCTACTATGCTATCTTGATGCCCTTCACCCCTTGTAATTTGATTTCTGTTTCTCCCATTCTACTGAAGCTGCTTCTCAAGGCAATAAGATTCCCAGGAACACCCATGTATGATTATTCCTATGAAAAATAGCTTATTTCAGTCTTTTTTGTACTAAGACTCAATGTTAGCATCCATGCGAGGCTTTGTCTTTCCTAAGGGTCTAAATTGGGGTTTCTTTCTTATGTTCTGTTCCAACATTCCATTTTGGGATACTGCTAATCACTAATAAGTTTTCCCTTATGCTGAGCCAAAATCAACATTTCCCCCCTCCCCAACTTCTACCCACAGCTCTTAGTTTTACCCTCTGGCAATACACAGAATAAGTCTAATCTCCCTTTCTGCATGACAGCCCTTTAGATATTTGAAGAAAGCTGTCATGTCTCCCTAAATAGTCTCTTTCTCTGGCTAAAAATCCCCAGTTCTTTCAATCATCTCTCATATCACATAATATCCAGACCAGTCACCAGGCCCTTCTTTGGATAGGCTTCAATTTTTTCAATGCCTTTCTTAAAATAACATGCCCAGAATCAGAACCCATTTACATTTTAATAGATTGTCATTCCGTGAGTTGTGACCAAAATCACTCATCACCTGGTCAATCTTCCAGTAGAAAGTCCTTCTCCAGGTAGTTCAGCTGGTTCTTAAGTTAGCACACAGTCCATTGCTAGGCAGATAATCAAAGCCTTCTTGGTCGGTAGGACCTGCCACAGTTAGGCTTCCCATTTGAGAATCCAGGTGCATCCTCTTCATGAAGCATTAAAGCAAGACTCTCCACAGAGGATATAGGTGAAGCCAGCTAATCATGCCTACCCCAGCTAACAGCTTCCCAGTCTGGCCATAAGGATGAAACGAGGCAATGTATATAAAGCTCCTTATTGTCTTTTTAAGTACTATACATGTCAGCTATTAGTGCTATAATAGATTTTAAAATCCTCTTTAACTTTTCAAGTCCTAAACAAATATAAGATAGTTTTATCATTCCGATTTAACTTTTGTCAACTGTGTGGAACTGGGTTCCAATTTCCTCTGTAGGATTATGGTCTTCATGGATTTCTTTAGGTTACTTGTAGCAAGGAGTAACACCCATCATTTTGGTTTTACCTTCCTGAGGGAAAAGATTCTTTGGAGAAGCTGAGAGTTTCACCAATAAGAGGCAAAAAAGGAATCAAACTATGTTTGAGGTAATGTTTGCTTCTTGATGCTTAAGAAATATGGAGAAAGGTATTAGAATGCCTTTACATAAGCTGTCCCCACCCCTGATGCCTGGAATGCACTCCCTCCTGACCTTCAAATCCTAAGCATCCTTTAAAGTTCAGTCCCATGATTTACACATAAAGGGTGATACCATAAGCAAATTTAGAGATCATGGAATCATTTTTCTGTCAGATTTATAGACAGAGGAAGAATTTAGGACCAAAGAAGATAAAGAGACCAGTACAAAATGTAAAACAGATAATTTTGATTATATAAAACTAAAAAGGTTTTGCACAAACAAAATTAATGCAACCAAGATTATAAGGGAAGCAGAAAACTGGGAAAGAATTTTTGGAACAAGTATCTCTGATAAAGGCCTCATTTCTCAAATATATAGAGAACTGAATCAAGTTTATGAAAATACAAATCATTCAGGAGTAGCTAGGTGGCACACTGGATAAAGCACCGGCGCTGGATTCAGAAGGACCTGAGTTCAAATCCAGCCTCAGACACTTGACACTAGCTGTGTGACCCTGGACAAGTCACTTAACCCTCATTGCCCTGCAAAAACAAACAAACAAACAAATCATTCCCCAATTGATAAATGGTCAAAGGATCTGAACAGGCAGTTTTTAGGCAAAAAAAAAAATCAAAGCTATCTATACTCATATGAAAAAATGCTCTACATCACTATTGACCAGAGAAAGGCAAATTAAAACAACTCTGAAGTATCATCTAACACCTATCAGAGTGGCAAATATGATTAAAGGAAAATATTGGATGTTGGAGGGGATGTGGGAAAACTGGGACCCTAATCCACTGTTGGTACAGTTGTGGAAAGATCCAGCCATTCTGGAGAGCAATTTGGAACTATGCCCAAAGGGCTATAGAACTGTGTGCACCCTTTGATCCAGAAATAACACTGCTAGGTTTATATCCCAAAGACATCCCCAAAAAGAGAAAAAGACCTATTTGTACAAAAATATTTATAGCATCTCTTTTTTTGGTGGCTAAGAATTGGAAATCAAAGGAATGTTCATCAATTGAGGAATGGCTAAACAAACTGTGGCATATGATGGTGATGGAATATTATTGTGCTATAAGAAATGACAAGCAGGATGGTTTCAGGAAGGCCTGGAAAGACTCGTATGAACTGATATATAGTGAAGTGAGTAGAACCAAGAGAACATTGTGCACAGAGACAGCAATATTCTTTAATGAAGATCTGTGACTGACCTAACTCTTCTCATCAATATAATGATCCAAGACAATCTCAAAGGACTAATGATGAAGTATATGCTCCACCTCCAAAGAAAAAAACTGATTTTGATTGAACACAGACTGAAGCATGCTATTTTTACTTTCTTTCATTTTTTATTTTATTCAAGTTTTCTTATACAAAATGACAAATGTAGTAATGTTTTACATAATTGCAAATATATAACCCACATCTAATTGCTTACCACCTCAGGGAGGGGAAGAAGAAAGAGGGAAGGATGGATAAAATTTGGAACTCAAAACAATAAATAAAAATGTTTATTATTTTTTAAATAAATTTCAGTTTTTGTACCATCTCCCACATGAAAGCTTTCCTGATCCCCTCAGCTGTTGGTGTCCCATCTCCCCATTCAAGTCCCCCACACCCACAGCCACCCCTCCTGCCTTTACATCCTATTTATCACATTTATTTTGTACACACTATATGTGTTGTATTCCCTGATAGAATGTAATCTCCTTGAGGCCAGGGACTGTTTCACTTTTCTGTTTGTATCTCCAGCCCGTACTACTGAGCCTGACACACAGTAGGTGCTTAATAAATGTTTCTTGATTGGTTGACATAGTGGAAAGGACAGGGAATCCCCAATCCAAGGATGTAGTTGTTACTCTCTTGCTGGTATTTCTGTAAGCTTCATCTCTTCTTTAGCCCTTGGTTCCCTTATTGGCAAAATGAATTTGATGTTTGAAAAATATTTTGATAACTATATTTTATTATAATGGGTTTTTCCTTTGGAATTCTACATATTTCATAGTATACATTTTAAAACATTATTCTAATAAGGGCTGAATAGGCATCACTGCATTGCCATAGGGGTCCATGACAAACACACAAAAAATTTTTAATTCCTAACGTAAGTGATTTCTCAATTTTTTTCCAGCCCTAGATCCTATGTTGTAACCTAGATATCTGGCAGTGGGAGACATCTCTTTAATTTTCTTTTCCCATCTAAAGAAATTAGAATTGATGAGAAATGTCCCCCAGTACTCCAGCTTGCTTGCTGCCGAGCACTAGCAGAAAACCAATTTACATACATACAAAGTGCCAGGTAGTGACTACTCTTGAACAAAAGTATTTTGCTGCTTTTGCTTATTGCTATTTGGGATTGCCACCCCTTCTCCCCACCTTAAACCAGGTTTTATCTGGGGTGGCTATACTTTCTGTATCATTCCAATTCCTGCTCCCAGTTTCCCACCTCTGCCTGGTCCAGAATAGAGGCTACAGTGGCAAAGTGAGCCCTAGCAGAAAGGACAAGGCTGAAGGGGAGGAAGTGAGAAAGAGCAATGCCCTGCTTGTCATTTGTTGCCCCCTGCTCTTTTTCCTACATGTGGGGTTTTGGAAATATAAACCCCAATTCATTTCCTCACCTTCAACATGTGTGGTCCATCCTGCTTTTCACTCCTGGAGACTTCACCCATCCATCACTCCATAATCTGAACTCCTATTTTTTTTTTTTTGCTCTATGAAATACTTTTTTTTGGCAGTTTGATTGATATGGCAGTAAGATCCACATATAATTTTTCCTGTGAAAAATAGAAGCTTCGGTCCTTTGTATATGAATCATCATCATTAGCATCCATACAAGACTTTATCTTTTCCTAAGGGTTTAAATTGTGGATTCTTTTTATGTTCTATTGTATTTTTATTTACTTTGTAAAATATTTCCCAATTACATTTTAATTGTTATTTTAAGTTTCAAATTCTCTTCCTCCCTTAACCCCGTCCCCTACCCATTGAGAGGACAAGAAATACAATACCCATTATCCATATGAAGCTGTACAAAACATACTTCCACATTAGTCATATTAACAAGGGGGGAGGAGGAAGCAAAGTAAAATGAAGTGAAAAAATATGCTTTAATCTACACTCAGAGCAAGCAGATTTCAGAGAAACCTGGAAGCACTTACATGAACTGATGCTGAGTGAGATGAGCAGAACCAAATACAATAAATGAATCAATTCCTATTTCTAAAGAATTCACATTCTAACTGGAGGTGGCAGCTGTGGGGGAGGGAGAAGCAGGTGCCAGCAATGGAATGGGAAACATGTTGGCCAATATCTGACTCCCCAGTTTCCCATAGCTGCTCACCCAGAATCCATGGTGGTCCCATCTCCCACTCCTAAAATCAACTCCAATGGGTTAATATCACTACTCCTATCTCAGAGCTGAAGGAGCCTCTTCTCCTAATGGATTTCAGGTCATGACGAAGAAGGCAACAGGAGTAGCCAACTTAGGAAGATCCTATATGATGGGAAGAAACATTCCTATCTGTCCCATCTGAATCTTAATTAGTGATTCTGGCAATAAGGGAAAAATCAGTTGGTAGGAGAGCTGTCAGACAGTCTTGCCCTGGTTGGTTATAGTTGTGTTGGGAAGGAGTTTGTGTATTAAAGAATCGGGGCCACATGATGATGTTTGATGTTCCATTGGAGGAGATAAAACATGGAGAGGAAGTAGGCAAGCCCAGGATGACAAAAGGACCTAAGCCATGATGGCTGAGAAAGTGGAGGGACCAAGGCTAGACATTTGTGAGAGTTAGGGCCCTGTGATAGCATACAAAAGAACTTCACTGGGAGAGAAGGAAACTCCCTAGTGTCTGCAGCATGGGGAAAGGGCCAATCTTCCCAATCTAGTTACATCTCTGATTTAATTTTCCCATTGAAGTTGTGATGCTTAGGTTCTAGGAGTAAGGCGGGTTAGTTAATAAAGGCAGAGAAATGAACTAAGATGACCTTTTTTTCCCTAGGAAGCAATATTTTGAGCTCCAGCCTCAATGTCCCTCTGAATTCTGCCAAGGCCTCTATAGCTTCAATGAACAACTATTGTCCTGACAACATATCGTCCAGCTTCTCCTTCCTTCAACAAGGGGAGGAATGAATTCCAGAAGAACAAAACCCTCAAAAATCAAAACAGGAAAATAATCTGACAAATTTACACACTTCTGTGTGAATCTGACTCGAGGCCAGATTTGGACAAAGAGTGTGTGGCCACCGGGTTTCGGGTACACGAGATGCAGGCTTCCCCCATGGCGGCCGAGGTGTCTTTGCATTCGCCCCGGTGGGATATTTGGCCACGATCTTTGTCAACCGCATTACCTGGATGGCGGCCGCTAATGAGATCAAAGAACACTTCGGTCAATTTGGCACTGTGAAAAGATGTTTCCTACCATTTGAAAAAGAAACAGGCTTTCATAAAGGTTTTTGTTGGGTTGGATTTTCTTCAGAAGAAGAACTTCAAAGGACATTACATCAAGAAAGTCATGTCATTGATGGAGTCAAAGTCTATGTTCACCGCCAAAAACACAGACCTCAAGATATGAGGGAGCAGAACAACAATCCGAATTAGTATAAATGTATCGATAAATTGTGAAATAAAAACATTATGCTATGGGGAAAAAAAAGCAATTAAGAGAAGAAAGTAACCAACATCAAAACCTAGCTTCTACTATATTTGTATGGAAATCCAGGTTTCATTACAAAGTGACAACTCCAGTGAGCTCTTTGGGGGAATTATTCCATTTGAAGATACTCCATCTAGAAGACCTAACTCCCTCAAACTTTACATCCAAGATTTTGTTGTTATTTTTCAATCTTGTCTAAATCTTCATATCCATTTGGGGTTTTCTTGGCAAAGATACTAGAGTACTTTGCCATTTCCTTCTCTAGCTCATTTTACAGATGAGGAAACTGAGGCAAACGGGGTTAAGTGGCTTGTCTAGGGTCATATAGCTAGTAAGTATCTGAGGCTGAATTTTTAATTCAGGTTTTCCTGACTCCAGGCCCAGAGCTCTATCCACCATGCCACCTAGCTGCCCTTATATCCAAGATAGTGCATTTAACTGCCCCATAACTATTTCTTTGGCACCATTATAAAACTATAACAATGGTGAGGCAAGAGAGGCACTTGCCCCAGAATCACAAAGCTAAGAGGAGTAGAAAATATATCAAATATACATCTGCTATTCTAAGAGGCAACCTGCTCTAGTAGACAGACAGATGGCCTCAGAATCAGGAAGACCTAGTTAAGACCTGCCTTTGCCATGTACTGGATCTGTCACTGTGGGCAATTCAATTAAACTCTCAGTGACCTAAAGTAACTCTCTGAGACTATAAATTGCAGAGAAGGTATGGATTATCACCAGCAAAAATAAATACCTCACTGATAGCTCTCTATGAATGTCTAGTATAAGAAAAAAAAATCCAACATCCCCAGGATATCTTCATATAAGGAAAAGGCGTATAATTGTATGACCTTGTCTGGGAGCATAATTAGCAATTATGGTTTTGTGTATTGGTGCAAAAATCCTCCATATAGTCCTGGTTTTTGTTTGGTTTTTTTTGGTGAGGCAATTGGGATTAAGTGACTTGCCCAGGGTCACACAGCTACTAAGTGTTAAGTGTCTGAGGCCAGATTTGAACTCGGGTCCTCTTGAATCCAGAGCCAGTGCTCTATCCACTGCACCACCTAGCTGCCCACTTGTTTTTGGTTTTGGTTTTTTTGCATATAGTCCTGGTTAACTGCTAAGGTGACTTAACTTTGTACTTAATCTTTTTGTTACTTTAGCCCCATGTTGTATAGGATAGTGGCTGCCATTTTTTGAAACAAAAACCATCTTAAGATGGGTTGTGTTGTTTTTGAGCCAGGTAACCTGAATTAATTCCTGGGTGTCTTTCTTACTCAATACTGAACTTGGTGGGCATGTTACTTTACCTCTCTTAGCTTCAGCTTCCTCATTTGTAAAATGAAAATATTAGATGAAATAGAAAGAAACAGCTACAGCTAGGTAGAGCATTGGATAGAGCATGAACCCTGGAGTCAAGAGGACTTGAGTTCAAATCCAGCCTCAGACATTTACTACCTATCTGGCCCTGGGCATATCACTTAACTCTGATTGAGAAGGAAGAAAGGAAGGAAGGAAAGAAGGAAGGAAGAGAAAGAAGTGAAGGAAACAAAGTTGAGAAGATACCCAGTAAAAAATAGAAGCCAATAGGAGTGCCTTCTGGCTAATTGATGGAGTCTGCTTATGGAAGAGGAAAGAGGGGAAGAGCTAGGGAAGTCAGTAGGCCCCTGGCACCAAAATAATAAGAGCAGAATGAAATATATCATCAAAATATTTTGTTCCATAAGTATGAACAAAAATGTCATAAACATTATTTTGTTAGCTATGAAAACTGCATAGCTGAACATCATGACAAGTATGTATAGTCACTATAGGTAAATAATGTCTGTTTTTAAAAAGAGGCAGAACTCACCTCATTTATTAACTAACTCTCCAATCCTGAGTGCAACAATCTAATTCTGGCACATTTTAGGTCAGTTAAGATCTCATGGACTGACCCAAGAATCTAACCACCATGTACATGATTTCTATAGGAAAAATGTGTCCTGAATTCCAAACAACCTTTTGTGATACAGATGTGCCTAGTGATAGGATGGAGACTGTCTGTAGCCCTGTTAAAACCTTTCTTGACTATTTCACAGGCTAATAGGATCAAGGGATTTAGAACTAAGAGAGATCTTTAAGGTCAAGACTCTAATTTTATAGATGAGGAACCTGGGAGAGGTTAAGACCAAGATCACGCAGGTGGTAAGCAGCAGTTCTGGGACTGAAACACAGGTCCTTTTTATCTAAATTCAGTGTTCTTTCCACTTGTGAAAAGAATGTAGATATATAGATATAGATATAGATATAGATATAGATATAGATATAGATATAGATATAGATATAGATATGTGAAAGTGTTCTGAAAATTGTAAAATTCTATACAACAATAAGGTATGGTAATCACTATCATTGTTACCTATTTCAGCATTTCTGATAATCTAGGACTGAAAGAAGGAAGAAAAAAGAAGGAAGGAAGGAAGGAAGGAAGGAAGGAAGGAAGGAAGGAAGGAAGGAAGGAAGGAAGGAAGGAAGGAAGGAAGGAAGGAAGGAAGGAAGGAAGGAAGGAAGGAAGGGAGGGAGGAAGGGAGGGAGAGATGCATGTTGTGAAAACAGAAGCTTGAGTGCTGGTACTACCATTAATGTGGCTATGAGCAAGTCAATTCATCATTCTGGGCCTTTGTTCCTGGACAGATTTCTCCAACATTCCTTCTAGTTATGATTCCAATGGTTCTATGGAAATTATTTATCTCTCACAGAAACTGCCCTATCAGGCTTCAAGTGAAAATATAGTATCAGATAACAAAACAGGATAGGGATTAGAACTCTGATTTATTTCATTGATTTAAGCAACTCCCAAATAAGGAACTGATTTAACCATTGCAGTTGCAATGCAATTTATCATCCTAGAGAGTTGCCTGAACCCAGATGTACCTGGTGCTGAAGTTGGCTAGCAGGGACCATGCTGCCTCTCAAAGAAATATAATTGTATAGAATTTTTTGTTTTGGTTGGTTGATTCCTATCAGTCAACCTTGTGCAAAGCCATTGCTTTTAAATCTTTGAGAAAGATGAATGAATCAATCATTTTGTGATGGTTTAATACACACTTTATTTTCAATGGAAACAATTTTTGTTGATGATGTTAAATTCTATTTTTCACTTCAAATGAAGAGTTAAAATGTTCATTTATGAGGAAAAAGACAGAAGCAATATAATTGGTACATATATTGCAGTACACTAAGCTGGTCCAGAAAGAAACCCAAGCTTTTCACATAGCAGGTCTATAAAAGCTGAACAACTTGATTTTTCACTGAGTGAGATCAAGAATCATCCACAAGACTCTTAGCAAAATAGCTAAGATTTGTGATAATAACAGGTACTGCAGTGGCATTCTGTGTGGTTCTCCACTTTTGCATTGCCCATCACCGTCGCCTTAAAAAAAGAAAAAAAAATACAAGGTGACAAATGCTGCTGAGTCAAGTTGTTTCTACTAAAGAAGGAGTGAGTTGTGTATTGGTTTAAAACTCTGGATGGGGGAAAGTTAGGAACTAAACAGGTGTTTGATAATCATACACACAAAATGTCTTCCTATCTTTCTTCTCATATTTTTTTCTATACATGGGATGGGGTTTTGAGCATACATTAAGGAATTATGTGAGCATAAAGATATTACTCCACTGCCTGCCTCTCCCTCTACCTTTCCTTCTCCCTATATGTCTCCCTCTCCCTCTCCTTTTCCCTGTCCTTCTCCCTCCTTCCCTCCCTCTCCCCCTATCTATATGTATACAGGTATATATACATGTATGTGGATATGTGTGGATATATGTATATACATATGTGTATATGTGGTGCATATATATGTGGGAGAGAGAGAGAGAGCCTCTCTGAGGGATGGATATGGAAATAAGTACAGTAATTCTAACAAACCAGATAGGGTCCATTCTTCTAGGTATGTCCCTGAACCACCTATAGATAAAGAGGTGTAACTGGAGTAATCAAAAGCAAATCTATTCCATACTTAAACACTTTATAGTTGCTAGCCCAGATTTTCTTTTGATGGACATGCCCATCTTACATCAGGTGCTTAAATTTCTGCCTTTTTTGCAATCTGGACCCTATGAACATGATGGTTCTATAAAGCGAGCCTTTTAAACTTAAAAGGCAGCTAGTGGTACGGTGAATAGAACACTGGGCCTAGAGTATGGAAGTCATAAGTTCAAATCTGGCCTCAGACACTTACTAACTGTGTGACACTTGGCAAGTCAGTTAATGTCTCTGCTTCAGTTTCTACAAATGTAAAATGGAGATAAAATTAGCACCTACCACACAGGGTTGTTGTGAGGACCAAAGAAGATAATATTTGTAGCAGTGCTTAACACAGTGCCTGGCACATAGTAGGCACTATGTAAGTAAATGCTCATTCACGTCCTTTTTCCCCTAAGAAGAGGGTCCCTGCTATATAAGTTTTATTAATAATGCTTTCCTCCATAGGAAGAAGATTTCTGTATAAGAACAAACTACAAAAAACAGAGCTGGGTTATAGGTAGGTGGTGGGAGACAAAGCAATTTTTATGGAGATTCACTGGACACACTTTCTGTCCTCATTAATCTTTTTCTGATGTTGCGCACTTCCCAGGAAGCCTGGTGCTGCACAATCCAGTACTTACACAGGTGATTGCAACTACTATCTTAGGCAGCCTTGGGTGAGATATGTCCTTGTGTCCTCTCTACTCTAAATATGATCACGCCTGTCCTATAATCCCTGTTACTCTGCTAGTCAGTGGAGATCACATATCCATCAGGGGTCAACTCAGGAGAAATGGCTAAGGATGTGTCATTTACACACACACACATATCACACACACACACACACACACACACACACACACACACACATATGCCACTGCTCTGACATCCACCAAGCTAAAAACTCAGAGATTGACTGTATAAACAGTGATTAGAGTTTGGTTTTCAATTAAATGCTAAAGATCCCTGCAGGCTAAAAGGGCTCACTTTTGTAAATTTAGGATTTACCTTTGTAAATGCTTTGGCCACACAGCATGTGGCCTCTGATGTAATGTTCTTTGGAACCAACATAGTCTTCTTTGATCTTGCTGGAGTAGGATATGCTCTTGAAAAACAGCATCCCATGCATTGGTAAATGGGAGCTCCTAGCTTGGAGAAGTATTTGTTCTCCTTCAGTTTGCATTCTGGACAACCTGTCATAATGACATAGGAACATTACAGAATATAATGAAGAAAAAAGCTACTGATTTTTTTTCTGATGCATCTGATTTTAACAGCTTGTTTTTTTTCCCCTTGAAAGAATGATAATCAGTCCACCTTAGGATATAGCCTCATCTCCACGTTTGTACATAACATCCTATTAACACTGATTAGAATGACGCACATGGGAAAAATAATTCCAACAGATGTGCATGCTGAAGTCTCAATTGTGATAGTTCCTTTCTCTACTAGCACGGATTCCCCAATCTGGTGAAAATAGGATGCCTATAGTGAGAGCAAAATATGAGGGTGGAAAATACCATGCTGGTATGAAAAAAACAGAACTTTACCCATAAGTATTTATTTTTTCTTTAGAGTCTGCTATTCTATTGAATGCATAAAGAGAAAGATGAATATGCTTTAAGAAATGTTTGTGGATAGAGAAATAGCTTGATGTTAGGTCTAGGATTATGTAGTGATTGAGAGGTAGCATGGTACAGGTTATAGGAGAATGAGCCTCAGTCAGGAAGACTAAGGTTCAGGTCCTCTGACACATAATGACTATGTGACCATGGATAAGTAATTAACCCCCAGTGTCGAAAGGAAACTCATTAAAACTATCTGTATGGTTGCAGGGAATTTACACACACTGGGCTACTCACACATGGATGAAACCTCAGGTCCAGACAAATAAAAAACTAAGTAGCTCTATTGAAGACTTGATATAAGTCTGTAACCACTTATCTAGAAGAAAAATCAAGTCCAATCATGGTTTACAATTTCACAACAGATGGAAGTAACCAGCTGCAAGATGTGATTGTTCAAACAATACAGCAAAGCAAATTTATTGCATAAAAACGTTAGATAGAAACAAAAATAGTTTTTCTCACTCTATAACTGATGTGCAAATTCCTCTCCAAATAGAATTTTACAATTTCCCTAAGTCTTTTGGGAGATGAAAAAAGATAATAAGACAACTGAACATGGAGAATCTTCTATTTGTAAGACTGTGAAATAAATGAAGAATAATAACGGATTTCTCCATTCGAGATGAAAATGTCCTTGCTAGCATATAAATGGAGATGTAAAATATCACTAATGCTTTACATTTTCTGAAGCTATTTTCATTTTATGTTCACAACCCCAAAGTGCCAAGATATTTATCTGGGAGCAGAGATTTATGACCACATTAAGCAAGGTGGTGGAAATGTAATTAATGTGGTTATTGATGTATGTCTAACAGTGTGTTGTCCCCATTGCTGAATACTGAAGTTAGCTCACCCACCCTGCATGATAAACTCCCCATCTGGGAAGGAGTGGAGAATATGCAGAAATACAGACAAGGTGGCCAAAATGACAGCTGCATACTTTCTATAGTAATCCATGGCTCTCCTGCAAAGACAAAACAAATGATTAATATGACATGTGTAGTAATAATGATCTTTTCCCATAATAACCATCCTGATTTATTACCAGTCTATAGAGTGCAGCAGAGCATACACCAAAGAAGCTATATTGGTCTCTTCTATTGGAGGGAAGCAAGAAGAGAGCTGGATTCTCTTGTCTTTATACAAATCTGCAAAGATGGTTGCCTTTAAAAATTTATAACATCCCAGCTTTTAGTCTTGTAGATTAAAGAACCAGGATCAATAAGACCATGAGCATCATTATCATCATCTCCACCACCACTATCACCACCATCATCATCAACAACAAACTCATTGTATAGTGGGAAGAGTACTGATTCTGGGATCAGAGATCACAGGTTCAAATCCTACATCTGATATTTGCTTCTTCTGTAACCTTGGGCACAGAGAGATTGGTCTAGATGGCCTCTGTTGTCTTTTCCAGCTCTATATCTAGATTGATTGCCAGATATTACTTTTTCTGACTATGATAGCTGATGAACCCCATTTAACAAGGCACAAAGGCATTGAAATTTGCATGAGTAGAAAGAATATCCACACCAACAGATTCATTGAAGTCAGAAGCATATAAGATCTCTGTGTATGAATTATGTATGAAAATAAAAACCAAATTTGTTATGTATGAATAGATGCATTAAGTAAAAAAATCATGACCCATATTTTTGTTTTAGCCACGGCTTCTTATTTTAATACCTTGATGAATCTTTGATCTAACTCATGTGCATATTCCATCTGCCAGCAAAAAGCCCGGCCCTTTTATGCCTCTTCATACTATCCAATTCTTGTCCAAACTTTTCTTTAATAAACAAAAACATTGTATTGATTTTTTTAAATGTATATCATTATCATTTCCAAATACCCTCCCCCAATCTCAAAAAAATCCCTTATAACATAAGAGAAATATGAATAGACTACAAAAGACAATGAGAAACGGTTTTTTAAAAAGGAGAAAAGGATATCACCAAGGAACTGTATGACAGGAAGAGAAGATGGTACTGATTATGTGCCAAGATCAAAAAATAACAAGCAGAGAGAGATGTTGACAGAAGTCAAAGAAAATTTCCAGCACATTGGGTAGATTCTCTGTGGTAAAGTTTGGGGAGGAAGGACATGAACAAGGACACACAGAATACACAGGCATTGGAGTGTTGCTGTTTCATCAGAGGGAGCAACTGATTGGATGGTGTCACAAATCTGTTTGAATAGTTGAGTATTGGAAGCCTCTGGCACAGATTTTCTTCTCTACATATTTGTTAGGTTAATTCACTCTTCCTGACCATCTTCTTTGTTTGTTTTTTGGGGGGTTTTTTTGGTGAGGCAATTGGGGTTAAGTGACTTGCCCAGGGTCACACAGCTAGTAAGTCTCAAGTGTCTGAGGCCAGATTTGAACTCAGATCCTCCTGAATCCAGGGCCAGTGCTCTATCTACTTCGCCACCTAGCTGCCCTGTGGCCATCTTCTTAAATGCCAATGTCACCTCCTTACATAGCACTTTAATCATTAGAGTCACTATGTAGCAGTTCCACTATTATTGCTAGTAAGAATAGATTATTACAGAAATGCTCTTTCATTTTACATCTACTTCTTTTATTCCTTTCAGTTTCATCTCCTAATGTTTTCAGGATGAACTGACTTAATTTGAACTCACTACAAGCTCATTTTATCCTCAACTGCTTTGTGCTGTTCTGTGAGATGTTACTATCCAGTCTGTTGTCATCCTCCTATATAATATTTTGCAAATGTCCTTATACACTAAGTTCCCATTGTACGTGGATGTCCTCTCCACTTGGCAAGGTCAAATGTTTATTAGTTAACGTGGTTTCTGAGCTTTCCCTATCTCCTCATTTTAGTAACTGTTTTACAACAGTTAAACATCTCTAAGAATTGGTAATATTTGCAGTCAATATTTTTACTTTGACCTATTTCTCATTTTTCAGAGTTGATGGATTGCTTAATCTGGTCAGGTTAGAGCTGCTATGATCTTTTATAGCAACAGCATCATTATCTTCTCATTTCCATCCTTCAAATTTGACCTCTCCTCTTAACTGTTTGCATGCAGATGATTCTGAAATAATGTTTACATTGGTAACCAATTATTGACTATCCTTTTAGAAATAATGAGTCCGTTAACCAACACTTATTGAACTTTTACTACATTCGAAGAAGATATAGGACATTCCCAACATTACATAGATAGTAAGAACAGATCTAGAATTTTAGTGTAGTACCAACTCCAGATTCACTCACAGTTCTTTCTATTGCAATAAAAGAATCCCAAGAAAGTATGCTTTTTGGCCCAAGCTCTTCAGTAGCCTTTATTTGAGGGAACACTAGAATGTTGTTGATAACATAGTTCAATATCAGAGAATAAAATGTACCAGTATTGTGTTTCCCTTCATCTGAAAAAAATCTTTTTCCTTTCTCATGGTCATGAAAAGTGAGCTCAGCATACAGATTGGGAAATAGATACCATAACTATAATGAAAAAGGGACTGGCCAACAAGAGCCCTGCCTTTATGAGCATGAGTAGTGTACTTGACTTGTTGTTCAGTCACATCAAACTCTTCATGACCTCATTTGGGGTCTTCTTGACAAGGAGACAGGAGCAGTTTTCCATTTCTTCATCCAGATAATTTTACAGATGAGGGAACTGATGCAAATAGGGTTCAGTGACTTGCCCAGTGACAGCAACTAAGTGTCTGATGCTGGATTTGTACTCAAGTCTTCTTGACTCCAGACCCAGTACTCTATTCACTGCACCACCTAGCTGCCTCCCTCAGCTTGAGGCTACCCTTCATTTGGACTTTGGAATTTGGAAAGGTATTCCATTTCCTGTCTGCTAACTACATAGTGAAGAAAATGACTTTTAATTGGCCACTAAGCTAGAGCTGGAAGTAGATACAAAAAGCTCCCTTGTGACAACCTGTCCTTTTCCTTCTCTGGTGATGAGCAGAGCAGGGAAGATGAGGTATTATGGGCCTTCTCCAAATACAAGAGATCTCAAGCTTTTTTTCACCTCAAGTTACCATTATACCAAGAGCATATGGCCCTGATCTTGTTGAGAGATATAGTAGTAGTAGCAGCTATGACCTGATGCCAGCTGCCTATCTCTCTACCATATGGCCTGGAAACACATGGTCCTTCTGTTGCTTCTGACTGTCTCTATTATAACTTTAATATATCCACATATATATATATATATATATGTATAAATGTGTTTGTATATAAATGTTATCTCTGTTATATCTCTATTCTCTGCTGCTTTTAAGTGACAAAATTTGAGTAGTCTGTGAACTTGAAAGGCTTAGAGAGAGAGAGAGAGAGAGAGAGAGAGAGAGAGAAACTGTCCTAGGTCTGGAAACCATAGTTAAGGCAGACTTTGTGATCCACAAATAGTGCACTAAGGATCTACTGGGACCCAAAGCAGCAAGGAATAGACCCGGAGGCCAAGATGTTGAGTCCTACAAGAGGGAGAGACTTGTCCATTGGTTATGCCTAGTGGGGCAAAAGTTTGGTAGTAACTGTTATTAAGTTTGAATCCACTCTCTGAGATGGTATAGAGAATAATGTTCCCCGAGGTATTGGGAAGAAATGTTTGTTCTTTTCTTTTTTATATAGTTTCTCAGTAAATATCCTTTTACAAAAATGAATTGGTATTAAATGGGTAGAAGGAATAGGGCTCCTAAACATTGATTATTGATATTGGGGAGAATAGGCTGATGGCATTAGAGAAAAATACCAATCACCCCTTGGGGGCACCCTTAGAATCCTAGTGGGGAGATGTAACCTGCTCAGGGACATAACTTGACTGTGGGAGTGGGAGCTAGGCTAAGAATCCTCTGAGCTTTAAAGGTCACATATATGAAAATACATGGCAAAGGCATACAATAGAACACTAGGCTTAGAATAAGCATGATCTGGATTCAAAACACACTTCTGACTAGGTGGCCCTGGGCAAGTCATTCAACCTTTATGTGTCTCAGAAAACTCTCTAGGACTTCTCTACAATTGAGGTATTTGTTAATAGATAGAGTTCCCACAATGGAATTTCCCCATACTGATGAAATCATGAATCATTTGCATATTTTACTTATGAGTGTATCTGACAGGATAAAAAATGTTTTCTATACACTTGTATCAACTATGATCCTTAGAAGAATAATTTAATTGAATTTGCAGACATCAAAGTACTTCACCTACATATGACCTAAATGCACTTTTTGTGTTTATAGGGGGCCTAGGATACTTGTATATAGTATTTCATGAATTACAAATTGCATCCTGACAACAGCCAAATGGGGTTGGTAATGCCATTATTATTGTCCCCATTTTACAAATGAGGAAGCTGAGGACCAGAGAGGTTAATGACTTGCCAAGATTCACATAATATCTTATGTTCCAACACTGGGATTCAAACCCTACAAATACAGACCTCTTTCCACTACAGCTTATTACCTGAATGCAAGTGGGAATTAGCCCAAAAGTCACTGAGAATTTTGAAGGCAAGGAATCAAGTGACTTACTTACCTAAAAACATAAGAACATCCTTAACATTCTGAGTTAAAAGAGCAAAATTTAAAAGTTGGGTGAAGGTCCTCCCTAACAACATATTTCAAAAGTGCCTTAAAATTTACAAAGCCCTTTATTTCCAACACTTCTATCCCCTGGGAAGGAAAAGTATTATTATCCTCATTTGGTAGATGAGGCTGAGAGAAGTGATGTGAGATGTCCATGATCATACAGGTGACAAGTGTCAAAGCTGTGATTTGAAGCCAGAACACCTGACTCCATCGGTATACCTTCCACTATACTTGTGTTGACTTTCTCCACCAAAAGGTAATCTAGAGCTGAGATTTTCAAATATCCATGGCTCAAAATTGAAGTTAATTGTTCATCCAGGCTAACAGAGTAATATATAAACAGGAATACACTAACATATACTATGACCCTTATAAGTGATTTAATTGACCAGTACAACTAACAGGTTGCAAACCCAGCAAACTAAAGAATTTATAAGCATAGCTATCACTAAAATAAATATATAGGTCATGATTTTTACTCAATGCATATATTCATGCATAGCTAATTTGGTTTTTATGTTCATACATAATTAATGCCCCAAATCCCATGTGAATTAATGTCCTGAGTAATGCATAAAATCATAAGAAAAATTCATAGTTGAAACTGATTTTCCTTTTTAGTTCGTATTGTTTTTGTGCCTTGGCTTCGCAGCCCATATATTATGAAAATTCACACATTATTCAGAGACCCATTACTGAGAGATTAATTCAAAAAGAGACATTCATAACAGGTTTCCAGGGTTGGGGAAGAACAAGTTATTGCAGATTTTTAAGTACATCTTTTGATATATTAAAAAGGTCAGAAAATCCAGAGCGATCCTAGGAATTAGAGCTGGAAGGAATCTTGGAGATCATCTGGCTTACCCTTTCATTTTACAGATCAGGAAACTGTGGTCCAGAGAGGCTAATTGGCTCATCCCTGGTAGAATAAGTACTAAGACACAGAGATGGAATTCCTACCCAGATCCTCTGACTTCAAATCTGTTCTTTGTTCCACCACATTCTACACTATCTCTGTAGGCTCCACTTGTCATTCATTTTTTTATTTTTTTAAAGGAGGAAGATGGAGTAGGGAGAGTGAGAGGGATGAGGTCTTTCTCAAATGTTTTGTGTTTTCAAAGGGTTTTCTCATTTTCCTTTTTGGGATTTGGATTAAATTGATATGGCATGTGTCCCAGGTATTTTTCACCTAAAATGGCTTGCAAGTCCTCCAAGAAGGCATTTGGGGGGCAAAGGGGTGGAGAGAAACAAGTGTTTGGGGATATGGGGTCTATATTTCCTAATAATTTATAAGTATCCATGAATTTATTAGAAAGATGAAACAGAAGGGAAAAGCAGAAGGAGAAAGAAAAGACAAGGTAGGAAAACATGACTCAAATGAGCTGGAATGGATTTTGTTTTGTGCTATTTCTGGTTTGAATTGAGTTTTTATGCTAAAACCCCAAATTTGAAATAATAATAAAAAGATCAAGCATAAAAGTGTAAATACAGAGCTCTATTTTATAGTGAAGAAAAATTGAGAGGGAGAGAAAGGAGACTGTAAAACTCAAAACAGAACAAGATCTCCAAAGATTGTAATTCACCAGGAGATGATTTCTCAGTCCATTCAGCTACAGGAGTCTTAGCCGGCTGCCATGGGAATTTACAAGTGTTAAATATGCCAGAGGCAGGAGCCATTCCTGTGTTGACTATAAAACTCATACAATACAAATTACAGAGAACACACATAAAACAATTACACAGATGAGTTCCAGAATTTGAGCTGTGTATTTCCTAATTCAAAGAAGAGTATATGTGTACACAATTCCATGTCTATATTTATTTACTTCCTTCAGTATAAAATGTGAGTAAATGGGGGGAAAAGAAAAATTAATCAGAGTAAATTTGTTCGAAATCTTCCAAAATACTAAGGATTTTGGAGTTCTGATGACCTGCTTTAATTAAACATACACTGAAGTACAATAAAGTTAAGTGATTTATAGAACATTAGAGTTATAGGACTAACTAGAACTTTAGTGAATTTAACATACATGTTAAATTAGTAAACAGTCTTATCTGACATTCACATAAAAAGATGATGCTATTTACCCAATAGGTAAGGAAAACAGAGTCCTCTTTCCAGTAATTGTGATAGCTATGCTGACCCATCAACACTTTCTCACTTGGTGACCATTTGACCCACAGAACCCATTTGAGGGAATGTATGGTAATAATAAAGGAACGCTGTATGTAGCCAAATAGTTCCATGGGAATTGAGCCTGCAGAATTATCCTTATTCAAATGGTGAACATATCAACAAGGGGATAAGGAGGGGGTTGGACTTCAATAAGTGATAACTAACAGAAGGAAAGATCAATATATGTCAGCATCTTACCCACCAATAATCAACTAATAGAGTTATATAGAGATGGTAACCCAGAAGCAGTCTTAGGGATTGAAAATAGTCATTTAGGAAAGGGAGACAAGACGATCCTTACTCGCAGGCCAAGTAATTGGTATTGGGAGACATCCTCAATAAAGCCTTTCGCCCAAAAATATATCTGCATACTGCCTGAAATTCCATAAATTAGGAACATATTTGTTTTTTTTTAATTCCTCTTTTGAAATTCAAATATTCCAGTAAAGTTAAGGAGGCTATCAGTTCATTTGTGCCTGAGTATGAATTCATTTTAGCAACTTTCTTTCTTCCTAACCTTTCACTAATATCAAAAGAAAAAATAGGAGTTCGATTTAGGAGAGGATAGAACACTTCAGAGGAGATCAGACCTTACAGAGTACTGGAGAAAAGACTTATGATTTGAAAGGGAAGTGGAAGGGTTTGCCAAAGAAAAATGTTATCTATGTCCAAATTTTGCCAAGGTCCTCCAAGGCTTGAATTGTTGAAATAGAAAAGCAAGCATTTTTAATGCACTGTGCCAACATGATTTAGCACTGATTCCAATATGAAAGAAGTGAAATTTAATATCCAAGTTGATTGCCTGAAAGATAGGAAGACTAATGGGAATATTAACAGAGACCAAAGGAGGTAGATAAATAGAATAGTGAATAAGATTCACCTGATCAGTAAATATTTGCATACTTCTTATGAATTTATATTTTCATCTATGTGTTATTTATCTGTGCATGCTGTATCTCCACCTACAAGAATCTATTCCAGTTGAGAGCAGGGACTAGGTATTCCTGTATATTCCTAAGTGCTGTAATTATTGGAATGATGCCACTTTCTAGAGACTTACTATAGGAAAGCTCCACCATGAGGAGAATGCCTCAGAGGGCAAGGCCATGTGGCTTTTCCTTGGCGTCAGGAAGTGACGTTTGCTCATGGGTGCTGTCTATCAAGGCTACCAGCCAATTAACTTGAGGAGCCTCCTATTTTCTGGGAGGGGACAGGAAGGAGGAAAGAGGGCCTGCAAGGAGAGCTCGGTCTTTTTTTTGGTTCCTGACTTGATGGTGGTGGTGGTGGCAGAGGACTTCGCAGGAAATTTGAGGAAAGATAGGAATGCCAGGCTGCTGAAATTCTGTTCTCAATCTTTCTCTTTCTTTCAATAAACCCTCAAAAACCTAAACTCGTTTTATCAGTGATTTTAGTCAGTTTCCCCCAAAACTGGGGGAACAGATTAGAACCCACATTTAGAATCTTAAATTATACAGTGCCTAGCACGGGGCAGTACACATAGTAAGTGGCTAATAAATCTTTGCTGAATGGGAGGGGGAAGTGAAGATCACTTAGTAGAAAAATAGGGAACTCAGTCATTATAAATTTTGTTTTGTTTTGGTTTTTTGCAGGGCAATGAGGGTTAAGTGACTTGACTAAGGTCACACAGCTAGTAAGTGACAAGTTTTTGAGGCCGGATTTGAACTCAGGTCCTCCTGAATCCAGGGCCGGTGCTTTATCCACTGCACCTCCTAGCTGCCCCCATTATAAAATTTTAAAAATAATTTTGAAATTACGCAGGATTCCAAATGTCATATCATTTAAAGTACCTTTTCTCTAGCTCCTTTCAAGGTCTTCCCACAGGTTGGAAAGGGGAGTTCCTTAATTAGTTCAATGATCTCATAGTGAGATGACATTGGGATTTTTGAAAGTGTCTGCCTATGGACAATGTGGATATTCTCATAGGCATCTTGTTGAGAGGACAAAAGACATTCCCTAATTAAGATTCTGTAACTTGCACTATTTTCACAAAGAATTGGTTGGCCTAGACTCTTGAAAGAATGATATCTTGTAGAACTCTACAAGAACTATAATCTTTGCTGAACTATAAAGGGGAATGAACAGACCTATTTGGGGGCAGCTTGGTGGAACAGTGGATAAAGTATGGGCCCTGGATTCAGGAGGACCTGAATTCAAAATCTAGCCTCAAACACTTGACACTTACTAGCTGTGTGATCCTGGGCAAGTCACTTAACCTTCATTGCCCCACACACACAAAAAAAAAAAACCTATCTTAATTCTTTTACTTTCTACCCTTCTTCTGGAAACATCTTGAAATCATAATCAATGGGAAGGGCTCTTCCCAGGAGCCCTTAATAGTGAAGAGTACAAGCACACACACACACACACACACACACACACACATACACACACCAAAAGTTATTAATGGCTGCCTTGAGGAATGGGCACATGATTACCCATGCTTACCCTAGCCCAAGAAGGGAGTTCCTAAATAATGTCATCCACAAATCCTATTGTCTCAATTAAAAGATAGGGGATTTCCTGGGCAGCACTAGCCTTAACAGTTGCCTTCACAGGTAACCCCCAGATTTGAGAGTTAAGGGATGCAACTTTCAATAAAGGGAAGGGGGATTTCCTGAGCAAAACTCTTGGAGAGATAAGAGGATTGTACGCATGTCCCAGTTCTGAGAAAAGTAGTGGCAAAGGGAACTAATCTAGGCACTCTAGTATTACAGTGAATTATAGGGGTCTATTGGAAGTGTTCTCTGTCAAGCAGCCCCAAGTGTGCTTCTCTTCTAGGACAGTCTAATACCTCAAAGTAGTACCATAAAGCTGATTATTTCTTTGGATCTCTGCATTCTAACAGGAATTCACCAGAATATCAGGGCTTTGTTGGTCTAGCAGTCCAAGTTCAGTTCCCCTCTAAAGGAAGTCTAAACAACTACATGCTGAGTCAGGAAGACTTTAAGATCTTGGTGGAAAAGTGAGACCCAATGGAGAGGGAAGAGAGTGTGCTGTTTATCGACTACTGTGAGTGCCTTTCACTATTGTTGTTTCTGCATTTTTGAACTTTTATGAGTCCTTTCCATGTTTTCTGGGGTGAAATAAGGCTGTCCTATTCATGATATTTATACTTGTTCCCCTGAGTGCTCAGGCTAGGGATCCTTTTACCCATGTACATGAAAATCTAAAGACAAACTACACTCAGTGATTTTCCCAGAGTAAACTCTGAATGGGAGCATAATGATCCAAAGAGAGAGCAATATTAAGGGAATACCCCCAAGATCAGACCTAGTTCTCTCTAAGTCCAGAACTTGAGGTGCTGGCATATGGATTATACAAACCTTTGTCTTTATGATGTTCAATATTGAGGTTAGATTTGAATTATCAAAAAGAAATCCAAATAGAGGAGCCTAAAGGACAGAATTGAACCTGAAAAATAGCACTGGCATGGTCATATAAGGCAAAATAGAATCTTTACTCAGCTAAAATGTTAGGACCTGTGGAAACTGCCAAGGCTACTCTGCCTAATAACAATTGTGGCTAGCTAAGGTCAAGGCCACTCCTGCTAGCTATTGCTACTGGATCAACAGGTAGAAGACAGAAGATCATCATAGAGAAACCATTATCAGGTATTTTTCCTGACTATAAGATATGCATACAGCCAGCCCTGACCAAGTTTCAGGGAGCATACAGCACAATCTCACTCATTCCTTCCTTCATTTAGTTGTTATTAAGCACCTACTCTGGTGCAGCCAGGTGGCACAGTAGATAAAGCTCTGGGCCTGGAGTCAAGTAGCCTTGAGTTCAAATCCAGCCTCAGATACTTACTAGCTGTGTGACCCTATGTAACTTTGTTTGGCTCAATTTCCTCATCTGTAAAATGAGCCAGAGAAAGAAATTGCAGACCACTCCACTACCTTTACCAAGAAAACCCTAACTAAGGTCATGAAGAGTTGGGCACAACTGAAATGACCAAACAACAATGGACAAAAAACTAAGTGCATGATGGTGAGAAAAGAGAGGAGAGGAATACAAAAATGAATAAGATATACTCTCTGCACTTTAGGAGTTTACAATTCATTTCCACCAATACTTGGATAGATGAGGCTTCAAATTGCCTATTCCATTCTCTAAAATTAAAATCAACAGTGGAGTAAAGCAGCTTCTGTTATCTTAAGGCACTCAAGTTGCGAGCTGGAAGAATAATTACTTTGGTAGACATGTAATCTTTGCCTCATTCACCATGTTTGTTTGTTTTTTCCTTTCTTCCTTATCCCTCCCTAGTTTGAAGTGGTTGGCCATTGTGACCTTCATGGGATAACCATAATTGCTACATTCAAATAGCATACAGTCTCTGTTAACAATTAAAAATGAAAAACTTTGTGTTCAACTTTATCAGCCAGCATCACAGAGTATCAACTAGGGATAGAATACTGAAATGAGAACAGTATTTGGCAACCTTTAGGACATTTTATAAATGTTAAAGATTAGCATGATTAATAACAGACCTATCATTATCAATTTTGTACCCAAGGCAAATGGTATAAAAACACCATTAATTGGATTTGAGAGGTGGGGTAGAGACCCCCAGATACTGCATAGATACTGCTAGGGATGGGAGGTAGGTCAGAACTAGGACAAGAGAGGAGTTCATCTGAGGTGCAGACAAAGCAGTTTCCTGTTTTAACAAATTATCCTATCTAACTAGGTACTAAGCTCAATTATTTCTCTGCCCTTGAAGAATTGAAATTGTCATCAGTGCTTCCTCTAAATTTCAGCACTGATTGCTCTATCCTTTATATACTTTGGTTCAGTCTTCCTTTTGAGAGGAAGTGTATGTAGATTGTTGTTGTTATAGATAATACAAAAGAAAGAAATATTGGGTCCTTGCCTTAGATGGCCTTTTTCATCTAATGGAAAGTCAAAAGGCATGAAACCACAAATGATAGTAAAAAGCACATAATCCATCCCAGCTGTGCAGCTATATAGCCAATAGCTAAGGAGGATCCTGTCATGGAAAGCCTAGCAAGATCCAGATACAATTCCACCCCTCTCCACACAAACATACCAAGACTATCTGATGTTTTCCTACAGCCAGTCTTTTTTTCTTCTTTTCCCTTTTAGTCAAACTTCTTACCTTTGAAGCCAGGTTGAGACCAATAATATCTCACATATATGAATTACTTTTAAAATTTATAGGCCATGGGGCAGCTAGGTGGCACAGTGGATAGAGCACCAGCCCTGGATTCAGGAGGACCTGAGTTCAAATCTGGCATCAGACACTTGACACTAGCTGTGTGACCCTGAGCAAGTCACTTAACCCCAATTGCCTCACTCCCCAAAAAAATTTATAAGCCATTCTGCTCAGAGCAACACTAAAAAAGTAGAAGTGTATCTGTCTCCATTTTTACAGATGAGAAAACAAGGGCAGAAAGATTAAAGATCTTGCTTAGGGTCACACAGCTAGAACATTTCAGAACTAGGGCTCCAATCCAGGTCTTTTGACTCTAAAACCTCTCACCATTCTACTATGCTATTCTTGGAATTCTTTGAAAATGTTAATTGAAGAAGCATAGGATTTATTTTATTTTTAATTTTTTTTCTAATGAATAGCAGACTTGGAATTTCATGGATTTGGCTTAAGACTCATCAACCTTCCAAGCTAGGGCCAAAGCCTAATTAGCAGCAGATTTAGCCTGATGTCCAACTCTCACTTGCTGTTCCGCCATTCTCTCAGGGCCTCTCCCCATGGTGACTCACACTAGTAACTCACACTCAGGCACTTTTCTTTCCTTTTTTCCCACTAGGGTCTTTCATGGAAGCATAGACTCAGAACTGAAAGGAGCTTCAAAGACTGAGTTCAACCCTCTCATTTCTTTTTTTTGGGGGGGGGCGGTCGGACAGGGCAATGAGGGTTAAATGACTTGCCCAGGGTCACACAGCTAGTAAGTGTCAAGTGTCTGAGGCCGTATTTGAACGCAGGTCCTCCTGAATCCAGGGCTGGTGTTTTATCCACTTTGCCACTAGCTGCCCCCAACCCTCTCATTTCTAAAGATGGGATTATTTTCTGCACCAGTCCTAGAGGTGAATCTGTCTCCGTGGCTCTCATTCCCTGCCATACTTTTCCTGATGCTGGCATTTTCCTTCATCTCATTTAGATGCTTTTCCTCTGACCTTTCCTTCCCGTACCTACGTGTTCTTTCTTTTCCTTCCTTTGTCTTCCTCCCTCCTTCTTTCTTGCTGCCTCAGTCTAAAGTGCTCCCCTACAAACCCCTTCCCTACCTCAAAAGCTTGCATTCTTGACTCTTCTCCAACAGGGCTCTTCTCGTCCTCTGGTTAGGGATATGAGGAGAGATGGCTATGCCAAAGACAGCATCAATGAATGAGGTTAAAGAGTGCACTTTAAGGTATTTGAAGTAGTGTTAGGCAGCTAGCTCCGATATTATGTATGTCAATGCCTCCTTTTCCTCCCAACGCACCCATTCAGTACAACCACCTATACTTAGCCACTGGGTCTGAGTACACAGTACCTACTGAGGAAATCATATGAAAAAAAAGTAATTTTAAAATCCATTCTCATTCAGATGTATAGTTCTAATTCTCATTGCTTCCTGGGTCTCTGGAATTCGGAAAACCTACACTAAATAAAAAGTCCAAAGAGCAGCATGTGGCTGGCCTGACTGGGGAGATTAGAATCAGGTCATTGTGTAGGAGGTTAGAGTTGAAAGAACAGATTTATAAAGGGGTCTAGCGGGCTGGTAGCCCAGCAAAATGAAGGAAACAGGACCATAAAGAAGATAAAAGCAAAAAGGAGAAAGTTTCAACTTCAAAAGTGGACAAAAATGGCTAACCCAGAGGCCAAAAATTTTGGGGATGAGAAAATGGCCTGAACACTTGGGCAAATTTGGAGGTGAGGTGTGCCAAACTACAAATTCTATTGTTTGGTGGGTTGGTGTTCTTATCAATCTAACAGTGATTAAAATGAAAAAGATGAATTTATAGCAATAAATAATTGGATGAGAAAGGAAAGACAAATGTGATAGGAGCTCCAAATATCCATTAATTCTCTCGGCATTCCCAAAGAATGCTGTATCTGGAATCGGAAGATATGGGTTCAATTCTCAGTTCTACCACTTATTACCTGTGTGACCTTGGGAAATTTACTTAACCTCTCTGCGCCTCTATTGCCTCATCACAAAAAAGAGGAGAATATACCATAGACCAGAGATGTCAAACACTCAGCCACCCGTAGCATTGTGGGTGGCAACACTCCTGATTAAAATGCAATTGGGAAATATTTAACAAAATGAACAAAAATATAATAGAACATGGATAATGTTAATATGTGCTTTTCTAAGTCATTATGAGGCCTGCCAGGATCCTTAAATGTGACTTATCAACTCCTGTTTCTATTACAGTTTGACATTGATTGCTATAGAAAACTTCTAAATTCCCTTCCAACTCCTCCAAAGTATTTCAAAGTCATCCTCCATCCTCATTCCCACAAACCGACAGATAAGAAAAGTAGAACACAAACCATGGTATTTGTACTGGGAATAATAGGGATCCTGGTTTTTTGTTCTACATACTTTGAAGGGACTATTTTGTTTTGTGTTTTTTTTCTTCAGGCAGGGTAGAGGGGCTAATGGTGAAGATGATGAAATCATGAAAACATCATAGATCTAGAGCTGAGGTCCAACCCCCTCATTTTACAAATAGAGTAACTGAGGCCCGGAGAGGTTAGGTGATTTTTTTCCAAGGCTACACAGGTGGTAAATGGCATAACCAAGATTCAGACTCAGGCCATATAATGTCTAGGGCAGTGTTCTTTCCATTTCATAATGCTAAGTTGGTAAGACCCTGAGGACTGGGGTTTTCACAATTAAGGGAGGGAAGGAGGAATAAAAGAAAAATTGTAGCCATGTCTAGAAGGAAACTAAAGGGGGTTGTAGAAGGCAAAGATGATTTAAAATGCCTCTTCTGACTGTTCTTACAGAGATCACAAGTGTTTACAGGGGTGGGTTTTTTTTTTCTAATTTGACTCAATTTAGGTGGATCCCATTACTGCTGCTACTTTAATTATTACTTAAGGCCGCTTTGTGATGCTGACATAATTATATAATTAGAAGACTGGCTCTTTCATTACTCTCCAGGTTTTACTAGCTCAGAAGCCATTCTTATGCAGTCTATGAACAATGCATCTAGGAGCTAAAAATCAATGAGAAATGTTGATGGGGAAGAAAATCATGCATTATAAAGCACGGTCCTGGGTCCTCATTAATGAACATTTACAATGTATGTTGTTTCAGAATACCCAGTGAATAGGTGGATTTGAATGTACTAATGTGCTTCTGGTAATAAAGCGTGACATAGTTTCAGTGCAGCCCATCACCATCTATAAGAGCCAAAAGCCACATGCAGGTGTTGTTATTATTATTATTATTATTATTATTATTATTATTATTATTATTATTATTATTATTATTACAATAAGTGACCTTCTTCCCATTTTTTAACATGTGCCCAGTTCTTTATTATAATTTTAGCTCTCCTGAAACAAATGAGTAGCTTAAAAAATGGAGTCACAGAAAAGGTTATGTGTTTGACCAAGGTCACTCACCAACCTAGTAGTTGAAATTACAGTATGGATAGAGCTACATTCACATTTCCAGTGTTTTTGTTTCCATGATGAAATAAAAGCAGGATACTCCCAACATGAAAGGCTTTGTTGCTGGCTTTGTCACCAGCAACTTTTCTTTGTAATTTCCCAATAGAATGGATTTCTCAGTATGGTAAAGGAAAAGGAGTGCTGGATTGGGGGACAGAGAATCACAAATTTAGAGCTGGGAGGGGCCTTGGAATCAGCTAGCCTCAATCCCTCATTTTCCAAATGAAGAAGTAGGAAGTAAAGTGGCTTGCCCAAGATCATAAATAGAGCAAGTAGCAGAGTTGAGATTTGAAACCAAATTTTCTGACTCCAACTCCAGTATTCTTTCCATTGTGCCACATTGAGCTACTTCACCTGGGTTTAAATCCCATCTCTGCTTCTTACTCCTTGTGTAAACTTGGACAAGCTCCTAGATCTGTCTCTTCACCTGTAAAATTTGGGGTCTTGGATTAGGTGATCTCTAAGGTCTCTTCTGGCTTCAAACCTATGACGATATGGGTCCCTTGGGCCTCCCACCTTTGCTCTTTACTTTTCCCCTTGGTCCCTTCTGTAGTTTTGGTTATCATATGTTCAGCTAGCCTCTAAGATGGCAATTCTATTTTCCTATGCTATGAGGAAACCTCAGGATATGTACTTCATACAACTCAATTGGAGGCAGTGTGGTGTTGTGGAAGGGTCACTGGTCTTGGAATCAGAAGGAATCTCTATTTTAATCCAGCCTCCAATACTGCCTAGCTATTTGTCACTGGACTTAACCTCCTAAGTTTTGATTTTCACACCTACAAAATGAAGAAAATAATAGTGGCATCTCCCTCACAGGGTTGCTATAAGGTTTAAATAAGATTATTTATTCTAAGTACTTGACAAACATCAAAATGCCATATAAACATCAGCTATTATTTGTATTGGATTTTATTGGCTTCCCATAATAGTCAGCCTCTCTACATTAGCCTGATTTTGTCTCACGAGGGTTTCATTTATAAGATCACAGATTTACAGCTGACAGAGACATTAGATTCCATCTAGCCCAAACTCTTCAATTCACAGATGAGGAATAGGAGGCCCAGAGAGGTTAAATGACTTGTCCAAGGTCACACTGGTTATGAGTGACTGAAGCAGGAGCAGAATTCAGGTTTCTACTCCAAAGCCAGAATTCTTTTCATCATGCTATGGTGTTCACCTTGTTTCCACCTGTAGACTAAGTCGGAACCCTTTGTCTCAACTCCCTTGGGCCATAAGGAGGTAAAACCATTTTTGTTTGGTCCTCGTAGGTCTTACCCTTGAGTTCAATCCATAAAAGCCCCAGGAATGAACTGAATTCTTTGTCATTAAGCTGTGGAATTCAAGGATCTTTACAAAGGTATTATTCTTGTAGAAAAGAACAGTGGGGCCCCCTGAAATGGTACCCGAAAATGAAAATTTTTGCATAGGATGCATAGTGAAAGTAGCCTAAAATCCATTAATGGGAGTGACTATAGTTTGGTATGCTGTGCCATGCTGTTTCCAATGGAAATATTAATTGATTAATATTAAAGTTTCCAAGTGTGAAGGTTTGTGGTATAATATAAAGTCTAGGATATCTTGTATTTCTTCCTGAACAAGATTCATATTTCTCTTTCTCTCAGAGCTTTCATGTAAATTAGAGCTCCACACTAATAAAAAAAACAGATTACTGAGGATTTACTCTGGAATGTAATCAATTACTTTCCTAACATTTTTTAGATCTGAACTTTTAAAATGACAATAATAGTTAGCATTTATACTTCACTTTTAGATTTTCAAAGTACATCACCTATTATTATCTCATTTGATATCCACAACAACTCTGTGAGGTAAGCATAATCCTCATTTTAGAGATGAGGAAACAGAGGCTCCAAGAAGTTAAGAGACTTGTCCACGGTCACACAACTAGTAAGTTTCAAAGGCTAGATCTCAGTTCAGGACCCATCTGATGCTAAACCAAGTGCACTGACTGCTTTGCCATGCTGCTGCAAAAGTAGGAAGAAACAGGAATTATTATTCACTTAAAACCTATTTGAGGGGAAGCTTAGGTAGCTCAATGAATAAATCAGTAGCCCTGGAGTCAGGAAGACCTGAGTTAAAATCCATCTTCAGACACTTCACACTTACTAGCTATGTGACCCTAGATAAGTCACTTAACCCCAATTGCTCAACAAAACAAACAAACAAAAAACCCTACTGGCTAAAAATAAATTTCAGAAAACTTAAACCTGAAGTTAAAATAGAAATTAGTAAGGCTTTGGTACTGGAAAAGATGCTCATTTCTTTTTAAAAAAATATTAAGGTGACAGCAAAGTACCTTACAATGCAGTATTTTAAACAATTGACTCAGAGATGCACTAAAATAAATTATCTGTTAATTCTTTTTTTAAACCACCTACAGATGCTTAAAAGGAATACTCTGTGCCAAGGAGTGATATGTACTTCACTATAAAGCATCTTCCTTTGGGTTTGGTAAAGGGCTTTTAAAAATTGACACAGGAAACACATCACAGTTGAAGCATATTTTTTGCATTTACCAGAAAGTATATGGGTAGTTCATGATATTTTCCATACTCCCTACTCATGTTCTTCAAAACTAATTAGGTAGGGGAAAAGAGAACTTTTGAATGTCTGCTTTCAAATCCCCTGCTCTCTAAAGGGATTTTTTCAACCAAGGTTATGAAGACATAATAGTGATTTTTTTTTATGAGAACAGTTATTTAGTAAAAAATTTAAATGAGACCAGCATTAACTTCAAACCATAGACCAACTAACTATTTAATCCCTGATGACTAGTGTATAATTAGGGCAGAACAGTGAGAGATTTTCTCAAGGTACTGATATCTGGCACAAGATGGGGGGAGGGAGAAACCCAACCTACCTACAGAGACTGGCGCATAGTAGGTGCTTAATAAGTACTTATTGACTAATTGACTGTCTCCACATCTTAAAGCATTCAAATCCCCATGGAGGTTCAAATCTCCATAGTCAGGCTCAGATATAGGGTGAGGGAGTCAGGTCATGGGCCAATAGAAATGCATGAGCAATGGGTGAAAGAAACTTCGCTCTCTCTATTCAGTTGGTCTGTCTCTATCTCTCTCCTCTGAGGCCATACCTCTGTAACCCATATCTAGCACCACATTATCCCACAACTGAATTTACCGACATGTCAGGATTCATGATTATGCCTCTATTGCTAACCAAAGTTACACTCAGAGAAGTAATTTATCAGAAAAAGGCTCTATGTATGTAATAGTCACTAACCCACAAGGACATATTGATCAATCAGAGATATTTTAAGAATTTTGTAAAACTAGCAAGAGAATCAAAGAGATGTTATTCAGAAATTTTCTAATCCCCTCATCAAGTCCAGGCTGGAATGCTGGCTCATACATTATTAGAAGCTTCCCATTCTCAATGCTGAAATTATAGACTGTTCTTCCACTGGTCAATTTTAAAGCCTTTTCCCTAGTTTGGAGCCTGACAATCTACAAAGGATTGTAGCTTCAATTTAATTCTTTCTCCTCCATTTGACCCTTAGAAGCTATGGCCAAATGAAGGCCTTCTAGTTGGTATCAAAGAATCTTCCAGGAATGAGTTCTAAGACCAAAGAGCACAGTTACATCCCAGCAGAGAGGGAAACTAACTGCTGGTTTTCTCCACATTAGACTCTGTGACATAATGTCATCTTTGCCTGTGATCACAGATCCCAGCTTTCCAGACTTCACTTGGGAGTTCAAGTGTAAGTGCATTAGAGAGTCTGAGTAAATGCTGCAACCTAACTCTCTTCCTCATTCCATTTATCTTGCCCTGACAGCTTTTAGAGAAGAAAAAAAAATTCTGTTTTCCTTCTAGTCTCAAGCTTTTCACCTCTACCACCCCCCAATTCAATGAGAATTTTAAAAGACATTTCATTCATGTTACCTTCCTTTGGTCTTTTTTTTTTTTTTGCAGGATGAAGACAGGACAGTTGATTCAGAATCTGAAAAGGGAGTTTAGATTCTGCCTGGGATTCTGAAAGCGAAGGCTTTCCCTTCAGTATCCGTAGTTAATAAAGTCCTTTCCTGCCTTTTATACAAGCAGTGTTCAGTCCCATATGCCCACCTACATCTAAGCCCTGGGATCAACTGTAAAGTCAGCCCAGTGATTGAATGGTCCTTGATGTAATTACTGGCATATCAATTTGGCCTTATCTCTTGTTTTTGACTCAAATCACTTCTTTGTTTTAAAGTTTGTTAAGGTGGCCATGACATCAAGGTCAGTTTGTGAGCACTGTTGTTCTCTCTCCTCTAACCCCCACCATCCGGTCCTCACTTTATCAAGACTTAACATGGAGCATCTGGAAACTGGATATTTTCCTATAAACAAGGCCCTAGAAGCATCTAGCTTAATTAAATATCTCCTATTTCCTTAAAGCAGTAGGAGGCTTTCAAATTTCAGACAATTGAATGAAAAATACTTCCTGAATCGTAACGTTTTTTTCCAATAGGGAATCAAAATAACACAAACGCAAAGTTCTGAAAGGTTTTGATGATGGCAGTGGTGATGGTGATGATAATAACAAAAAAAATTTATATGATGTTTTAAAGTTTGAAAAGCTTGTTACGTGCATTGTCTCATTTGAAGTAATGGAATCCCTTCCCCAAATGAAAGTCCAGCTTTGACGTGTGGTATCAAATGATGCCTATGTGACCTAGGCACATCAACTAACTTTCCTGGACCTCAGTTTCTTCATCTATAAGCTGAGGGGGTTGGACTAGATGGCCTATGAATTCCCCTCTAACTCTAAATCTATGATCCTGTGATCTCAAAATAGGTCATTTTTTTGTTTCTGTTTTGCTAAGGTAGAAGAATCTGGGGGGGAGGGGTTTGTGTGTGTGTTTTTTAAGGGAAATGTACATGATGCATACCATCAGGGTTCTTGGATCTGCCCCCTGACATCTAAGAGAGAAAAGACATGGAAAACTTTATTAATTGCAGATGCTGAAGGAGACCACTCCTACTTTGAGAATCACAAATCAAATCTAAACTCTATCTCCAGATGCCCAGAAATACATGGAAAGAGCATGGGACAGATTTCATCCTGGGCTTCTTTGTGCCTTTGTTTCTTTTTTGTTTTTACAGAGAAATTCAGTTATCCTCAAACTCAAAATTATACATGAAATATAGTTTACTTCTTTTGGGGGGTATGCGGCAATGAGGATTAAGTGACTTGCCCAGGGTCACACAGCTAGTAAGTGTCAAGTGTCTGAGGCTGGATCTGAACTCAGGTCCTCCTGAATACAGGTCTGGAGTTTTATCCACTGTGCCACCTAGCTGCCCCCAATATAGTTTACTTCTGCAAAAGCCATGCATATCATTAAGGATCACAGGTTCTAAAATCCTAAATCCACTTTGCAGAAGGAGTTTGGGATGTTAGAGATCTGCCTCATCTATTTTGAAAGAATAAGTGTTACATTCCTAAGTCTCAACCCATTCTGTACAGAGTGTCCCTCTAAAGCTTTGAGATCCAATGATCTAGGAACCAGGATAGAAAATAAAGTAGTTTTTTCATACTTCTCACTTAGAATAAATCTGCCCTGGCTACTGGTTTCCTTCTTATGAAAACTGTTGATTTGTGTTGGTGTTTTTTTTTCCTTCTCTCCACCGTAGAGATCACTATCTACCCTGCCCACACCTTACACTCCACCAAATTGCCCCTTCTCATTGAGCATTATGAAAATTGGTATTTCGTGACATGAATATTGACGTCATGACAACCATATCCTGTCCTCCATCTCTAAGTGCCTCATCCTCTTGCCCTTTCAATGTTCCTGTCCTGCTAATCCCTAACCTTGTGTCATCCCCAAACATCTGTTTTCACTGATTGTGCTCTCAAACCAGTAAAGCCTGTTGGAGAAAGTAATGAAACCTTACTGACTGTGTCTGTTTTTAAAAAAAGCATGCTTCCCAACCTCTACTAGGCTCTCACCAATGCAAGGCAATTCTTTTATTCGTTTCCGATTGACTCCCTATCACAATCCCTCTTGTGATGACTCCAAACTTTCCCCTCCATCCCCAAACCTCCAATGCCATCCTCATCCATGGTGTCTCTCAGCAAATGGCAAGGCCTCCTACTTGGCTGAGAAGACTGAAGCCATCTATTCTGAGGTCTCTCATCTCCATTTCTCCACACTGCAAAACCTCTTAACCCATTCTTTCTTCTTTACCACCTGTCTCAGAGGATGAGGTAGCCCTCCTCTTAGCCAAGGCTAAACCTTCCCCTAATAAACCTTCCCTTGATCCCAGTTTCTCCTATCTCCTCTTCTGAGATTTTGTTATATCATGGAATCATAGAGACAGACACATACTGTCAAACTTGGAAGGGATCCTAAAGATCTTCTAATCTAATTCCTTCATTTTTCAAATGAGGAAATCGAAACTGAGGAATTACTTGTGCCAGGTCATATAGCCAGGGAGTAACAGAATCATAACTCCAAACTCAAAGTTAGTTCTTCTGACTTCAAGTCTAATGTCTTTGCATAATATTTCTTCCCATTTTCTCTCTCTTTCCATGACCCCTTCCAGGTACCATCATCTATTGACCTTTCTCTTAGCTATTAAGCATGTAGAATAAGTATTTACTCAGAGCAACATTCTTTGCCTCTACTTCCTCACTACCCATCAACTCTTCAGTCTTTTATAGTCTAACACCCCTATTTCACTGATATAACTCTTTCCAAAGTCACTAAAGATTTCTTTATTATCAAATACCTTTTCTAATTCTCAGCACCTGGACCTTTCTACACTGTTTTGACAATATTTGCCATACTCTATTCCTGATATTCTCTCTTCCCTTAGCTTGTACAACTCTTCTATCTCCTGGTCCTAGGTCTACACCTCTTGCAATTCACCATTGATCTCCTTTGCTTGTTCTTCTTTCTGATTCCTAAGTGTGGGTGACCCCTACAACTTTTCCATCTCTACATTCTCTTCCTTGGTCCACTCCCGGTGTCTTCTATGAGCATCTCTATGCAGATATTCTCTACCCAACTCCAGATACCAATCTTGTGTCTCCAACTGCCTACTTACCATTCCTATTTGGATGTTTCACTAGGACCTCAAAGTTAACCCCACTGAAATTGAACTCAACATCTTCCCTTCAAAAACCTGCCCCTTTTCTCAGCTTCTCAGCTTCTATTGATGTTCATATTCCCAATCATTCAACTTCAAGTTTCAGTCATCAATCAATCAACAGGTATTTATTGAGTACCTACTATGTGCTAGTCTCTGTACTCAGCATTGAGGATATAAATACACTAATGAAAACAATCCCTATTCACAAGGAGCTTACATTCTTTGGCTCCTTTCTCTTTCATTTGTCCTCATTCATTTAGTTGTCAAGTCCTATATCCACAATATCTGCCCCAAATATCCTCTCCTCTCTATTCACATTGCCACTACATCCTCACCTTTCACTTAGACTTTTAATAGCCTCCAAACTAGTCTTTCTGACTGTATTCTCTCTCCCTTTGTATATAAACAGATACACAGCTACCAAAATAATCATAGGATTGGGTTTAAAGGGACTTTAGAGATCATAGGACCTTAGATTTAGAACTATAAACAAGGAAACTTGGAGGTCATCAAATCTAACCACCTAATCCCACAGGAGAAGAAACTCAGGCCCAGGGAGTTAAGTGATGTGCCCAGGTGATATACACAATTAGTAAATGGCAAAGCCAGGATTACAACCAAGGTCCCTCTCTCCAAATCCCATGTGTTTTCCACTGTACCTCTTCTGGTAAAACCCCCTAATTTTACAGATGAGGAAATCAAGGATTAGTAATTTGCTATAAATAATGCAGATAATAAGTGACAAAGCAAGGATTCAAACCCAGATCAGATCCAAACCCAGTGTTCTTTCCACTATGCCATGTTCCCTTCCTGATCAAAGTTCTGACCATGTTACTTCCTACCTTCAAAAACCTTTATTGTTTGTAGGACAAAATACAGACTTGTTAAGTCTCCAAAATCTCATACCAAATTATTATCAATCTTATTTCATACTAAGCCTTTTCACATCAACATTTCAGCCAAACTGTACTACTTGCTGTTCCCAGCTCTGTCCTGCATTTTCTTCTTGCATTCCTATGGGTAGTCCCTCCCCATGCAAGGCAGCTAGGTGGCACAGTGGATAGAGAGCTGGCCCTGGAGTCAAGGGGACCTGAGTTCAAAGCTTACTTCAGACACTTACTAGTTGTGTGACCCTGGGCAAGTCACTTAGCCCCAGTTGCCCTTTAAAAAGAAAAAAAACATCCAAGGCTATCTCCAATTGTCCTGATAGATACCTTGCCACTGGACCCAGATGGCTCTGGAGGAGAGAGTGAGATTGGTGACTTTGCACAGCCCTCGCTCACTTAAATCCATTTCATTGCAAGTCATGACATCACCCTGATATCATGGTGCTCTTTGAGAACAAAGGACAAACAAAAACAACCCTTTCCATGCATGTCTTAAAGAGAAGCTCTGAAGCTGGTCCCCAAAAGTGTGGAGTACTATGCCACTTTAAGTGCCAGGTTCAATGCTGAGGGACCTTGATCTTTCTTTCATTAGAGATTAAATCTACCATCCTCAGATTCCTTGACTAATTAACAAACCCTGCACCTGGCTACTAGGGGAAATGGTTCTGCTCATGGTTCAAGTATAGGGGTTAAAAGGTGGTCAGTGGATAGCATGAATCAGGTATGTGATGAGGTCTTTATTCCTACACAGAAAGAGGAATGATAAGCATAAGTTAATCATTGTTGGTCAGACATTCAGTTGTGTCTGACTCTTCATGACTCTCTAAAGAATTAATTGTTGGGGGCAGCTAGATGGTGCAGTGGATAGAGCACTGGCCCTGGAGTCAGGAGTACCTGAGTTCAAATCCAGCCTCAGACACCTAATACTTAACTAGCTGTGTGACCCTGGGCAAGTCACTTAACCCCAACTGCCTCACTAAAAAAAAAAAATTAATTTAATTTAATTTAAAAAGAAGATAGAATAGACTGGAATGGGGAGCAATTTAAGGCAGAGAGATGAATTTAGGCTATCATAATAATCTAGGCAAGAGGTCACGAGAGCCTGAACTAAAGTGGTAGCCATCTGAATGGGAAGCAGGGGTCAGATACAAGAAATGTTATGATGACATAAACTGCAAGTAATCAAATATGTAGAGTGAAAAATAGTGAAAAGTCAAGGATAATCCTGAAATTACAAACACAGCTGAATGGAAGGATGGTAGTGCCTTTGATAGAAATAAAGAGGTTTGGAAATGGGAGGCTTTGGGGGAAAGATAATGAATATCTTGCATTTGAGATGTCTGTGGGATATAGCATTTGAAATATCTAATAAATAATTAAGGATGCAGAATTAAAGTTCAGGGAAGGTTACATAAATATGTGTCTGTGTGTATATATATATACATATGTATATATGTATAGTATGGAATTGTATAGTATGTTGTGTTATCTTATGCTATATCACATTGTATCATATTTATTTTATCATATTCTGCTATTGTATGTTGTATATTATGTTGTCATGTGATATATTCTATTATATCATTTCATTTTGTTTTGTGTCATATCATATATTGTATCCATGTTATGTTATGTTTTGCCATGTCATGTAATATAATATTATAATTATCTCTATAGAAATGATAGTTAAACTAACTAAATGATAGTAAAACTAATGAGGAGAGACAGAGAGAGAAGATGGAAAAGAGAAAAGGGCATAGAATAGGACAGAACCTTGGGGAACCACAGTTACATTGAAAAGTAACTTTAGAAGAAATGTGAAGATTCAGAGAAAAATGTTTTTTCCATATAGACTCCATGGAAAAGTCACTAAAAACCTCTATATACCATTTCTCTCCTGCAATATAGTTACTTGGGTGTATATCCCAAAGAGTTCAAAGATAAAGAGATACCATAAAAATAAAAATATTTTTGCACCACCCTCTGTGGTAGAACAAACTGGAAATAAAGTGGGCACCAAAGCTAAAAGGGACCTCAAAGTCATCTGGTCTGACTCCCTCATTTTATATCTGAAAAATAGTAACCAAATAGTAACCTCTTTAGCTAATTCAAGATCACACAGGTAGTAAGCATCATAGATGGGATTTGGCCCTGACTCCAGAGGCAACACTTTTTCCACTGGACCATATTGCCATCAATTGGGTAAATAGCTGAATAAATTGTAATAGACTATCAGTCATACTGTAAAAAAGTGAATATAAAGAAGTTTTGGAAGAGTTAAATGAACTGATACAGAATGAAGTAAACAAAATGAGAACAATTTACACAATTATGCAAAGGAATACAATTTTTTTTTTTTGCAGGGCAATTGGGGTTAAGTGACTTGCCCAGAGTCACACAGCTAGTAAGTGTTAAGTGTCTGAGGCCAGATTTGAACTCAGGTCCTCCTGACTCCAGGGCCGGTGCTCTATCCACTGTGCCACCTAGCTGCCTCAAAGGAATACAATATTGAAAGATAACAAAACTAGTCAGTGCAATGTCCAATCTTGATTTCAGAGGAAGGACATATATATATATATATATATATGTGTGTGTGTGTGTGTGTGTGTGTGTGTGTTTGTTATGTATATGTGTGTATCTATATGTGTGTATACACATGTATGTATATATTTTTTGTGTATATACATATACATACATATATATATGAGCTATGGATGTGAAATGAGGTATACATTGTCAGATATGGCCAATGTGTTTGAATTTTTTTGTTTACTTATACTTTTGTGTTCCAAGCAAGGCATATGTGGCATTTGGACATGACATTGATATTAACAAGCATTATAAAATCTATTTTTAAAAAGAAGTAGTATAACATAATAGAGAGCTTCTCTCAGAATCAAGACAAACTGAGTTCATGTTTGCCTTTGACACGTACTGGTTCTGTGACCCTGGACAAGTCATTTAACCTCTCAGTTGCCCTAAGCAACTCTGTAAGACTAAAAATACTGCAGAACAGTTTCTCATTTGCATTGAGAAAGAAATCTCCTTACCAGAGAGCTCCCTATAACTTCCTATAAATCAAAGGAAATGGAACGAAAATAAAATCCTTTTTAAATGGGAAGGAAGGAAGGAAGGAAGGAAAAGAGGGAGGGAGGGAAGAAGGGAGATAAATAAACAAGGGAGAATGTGGAGTATTTTCATCTTAGGACACCTCTATAGCTCAATCAAATTGTAAAAATCATTTTTCTCTGTAGTTGTAACAATAGCTTAAGCACAAACAAATCAGTCACACAGCAATCTGGATCTATTGTTAAGATCATCTGGAACACTCAATTATACCATGGCCACAACACCTAAAGTATACAATTATTTCTTCATCATAGAGATATAGTTTTAATCATCATCACCAGGTAAGGAGGTTAATCATGGAAGAAGGCTCCAAGACAATGTTTTTTTCCAAGACACCAATTTAATTATTCTCACCAACTTAATATCTCTAATGAAAAACTCATGAATATGAAGGGGAACAATGTGACATGTAAATCAGTCCAGAAAATTTTCTATTATTTCAGTCAAAACAGTAGAGCCTGATAAATCCTGCAAACATCCTGTTTTTTGAGCTAACAATCTCTGTCACTTTAACCCACACAAAGAGAGGAACTGCTGTTCCAATTATATATAATCTGCCTGCAGTCTAAAATGTCAGTAGCCTAGGCAAATAAGACAGGGAGAAGACAAAGAAAATTCTTGAGTTAAAAATAATTTGCTTAGCCTTTTCCAGTTTCTTTTTTTCCCTTGATGTACATACACATCCCTTCCTATTTCCACTTCATAAAGTCTTCAGTAATGGAATCTCAGTGAATGGCTTCACAAAAGAAATAGGTTTTCTGGAATAACAAAAAGGGAATCAGACTCATAGATGGAACAGTTCCGTTGTATAGTACTACATGAGAGGGAGACAAAGATGATCTCACCTCCAGTGTGGTAAGAAAAATGCTGTGAGAGGTTAGAAGTCTCCCAAGGTTAGAGACATCAAAATGCCTCTCCTTTCTAAAAGGAGAATGTCTCGTCACTTTGAAGTGGGAAGCAAATATGCTATCATCAGGAAACTCCATGTATTTTCCCTTTATGTCTATAGAGTAAAAAGATGGGACTAGGAGTGTGAAAGTTAGGCAGCTGCCTCAGGGAGGGAGAGAAGTAAAACAAGGAATGCTTTTTAATACTATATTTTATATCTGTACATATTTTTAATACCAGAAAATTCTGTTTCCCAGGGCATGTGGGTATTTATTTTGCAACAATTTGCATGTGTTACAGTGACAATCCAAAGCCTTCCATATGGCTAGAAGCACTATTTTCAAATGCACAGGGAGCTACCATTTTCTAACCTTACCCAGGGTATACAAACATCTTCTCTGGGCTCTAATATAAAGGGTTGTCATTTTGAAATTTTTAAAAATCGGGGCAGCTAGGTGGTACAGTGGATTCAGGAGGACCTGAGTTCAAAGTCAGCCTCAGACACTTGACACTTACTAGCTGTGTGACCCTGAGAAAGTCACTTAAACCTCATTGCCCTGCCTAAAAAAAAAAAATTAATCTTCTTTCCACGTATAAAATTTTAGCAGTAACCCCACCACACCTAGAGCTTATAAAAGAACTCCCTTCTTTCTTTTCCTTCTTGACTTGTAGGTATCCTTTCGGCACATTCCCAAGTTCCTCCAATGCTAGCTAGGGACCTCATGGAGTTACAAATAAACCTTGGGGAAAGAATAATTCTGACTATAATAGCTAGCATTTATATAGAGCTTTAAGGTTTGCAAGGTGTTTTACAAATATTAGCTCATTTTATCCTCACAACAAGCCTATCTTCATTTTATAGATGGGGAAATTGTGGAAGACAGAGGTTAAGTGATTTGCCTAGAATCACACAGTTAATACATATTTAAATATGGATTTGACTAAGTATAGTAATATCCCTGGTACCATGAAAAGAGTAATGACTCTGAAGTCAAAAGACCTGGATTCAAATTCTATCTATAACACTACATTTATTCACCTCAGGCAAATGACTTAATCTCTCTGGACCTCAGTTTTCTCATCTGTAGAAATGAGCTGTGGTGAACTAAGTGGCCTCTGAAATCTTTTCCAGCTTTAGAGCTATGTTCCTATAAATCCCCTTAATGAAGAGCCAACTCCCCGATCTCTAGTTCTCAATATTCTACTTGTTGTTTATATAGTGAGGAGACCCCATCCCTCACAAAGACACTACCAACCCTTTCCCAGTATTATGGAGATAGTATGAATTCCCAACCCCTAAAGAGACCCCAAACTCTACTCCTGATGTAAAAGCACAACAATTCTCTTAATGTCTCTGAGTTTCCTTTTCCTCAGCTGTCAAATGGGAGTGATAACAGCATTTATGTCACAGGGCATTTGTGAAGATTGTACAAGAGGATGTGCCTAAAATGCTGTGAAAGCTTCAAAGAGTTATAGATATATGAGGCATTATTATTACTATTTATCATTATTTTCATTTCTTACCTTCCTTATGAATGGTCATATCATTTTTCACAGAATTCAGATCTAGGAGGGATCTTATAGTTCACCTATAAAGATCAACTCCATTCAGCTGTCAAAGTGATTTTCCTAAAATATAGATCTGACCATCTCTCTCTTCTCTCTCTCTCTCTCTCTCTCTCTCTCTCTCTCTCTCTCTCTCTCTCTCTCTCGCTCTCGCTCTCGCTCTCGCTCTTGCTCTCGCTCTCGCTCTCACTCTTTCACACACACACACACACACACACACACACACACACACATCCATGGTACCCTTTTATTTCCAAGATCCAATTGGTTTTTAAAGCCCTTAGGGTGTATGGGGTATTTAAGGAGGACTAGCACCTCTGGTATGAGGGATTGCCAAGCCCTTTGCAGGGCTACTCATCAATCTTTGGTGTCCACCTGGCAGTCAACTCGCACTTGTGGCTCCAAGAAATAGAGCATGTACAGTGGCCATACCATGGTAAACCATTTTGGCAGATGAGCTAAACCAGGTTGAGGGTAATGGAGAGCCCTCAAACCCATTGGTGAGTTAAGAGGATGTCTACCCCCAAGTATGTGAAGACTTCCCCTGAAGTGAAATGGGTAGACAAGAACAATTTGTTCCAACAGCCATGAAGGTGGTACTGTGAAGCAGGTACTGTGGAGTGCTTAGAGCATGGTCAGACATCAAAGACACCAAGGTCATTCATTGAATCCGGGCCATCATCAATCGGCCTGACTTTTGTCTTGCCACTGGGCTTCAATGCCTCACAAAGAGAGTGAGACTGATGACTTCATGAAACTCTGGTCTCACTTAAATCCAATTCACACACAAGTCAAGATACCACCCATGATGTCATTGGTCCTCTTCAAAAATGGACAAACAACAACAAAGACATTCATCTGCAAGGGGCCCTTCCTAGTCTATCCCAAATCCTAACTGCCAATGCCTTCCCTCTGGGATTACATCCCACTTATACATACTTCATATGTACATAAGTTTTTGATATGTTTTTCTTCATTGAACTGTGAGTTCTCTGAGGACAGGGACTGTGTTTTTGAACTTAGCAAATACCTAACCCATAATAAACACTTAATAGAAGCTTACCGATGATGTTGATGGTATCTAAAAAGTTTAAGTAACTTGCCCACCTTTACAGCCATACTAGCTCCAGGATTCAAATCCAATTCCTCTGATTCCTTTTCTAGAGTTTTTCCATTACTTATCATCTTGTCTACCATGTCTAACAAATTATGCTCCTCTATTTTATGGTGCTTACAAAATTAAATCAGATAGAAGGCTGGGATGAGCAAGGTAGACCTAGGAAAGTAATGACTCAGATTCAGGGATAGAAAACCTGATAATAGATGGCTTAAGAGAAGACTGTTCTGTTTCTTCCTTCATTTTTGCTTGCTATAGAATGTAGCAACATCCCAGGTACAGATTACTGGTTTTCCATCACTAAAATGAATTGGCTTAGTAAAGAGTTGAAAGAAGCCTTAGAAAAAGATTGTAATGATTAAGAACTAAAGCTACTGCTAAGAAATAAATGGAATTGTAAATCTAGTGTGAAGAATAGTAACTGTAAAATGCACTATAATAACCCTGTGGATTAATGTGCATGTGTGGTAAGGGTGTTGTCCAACACAACCTTTGCTAGGTGTCTTACTACCACGGGGGGCTTCTAAACACAAGATGGAAAAATGCTATGGAAAGGAGCTGGATGAGAAGATGTTTGTGTTCATTATAGGGAAAGATGGGTTAGAGAGGTTGTTAGAGCTTCTCTCTCTGGCTCTTTATCTGGTTCAGTTGTCATTGCTGCTATTGGCTAGTCAGGATAGTGGATTTTGCTGGTCATAGATATAGACAGTGTGAGGATAATCAATAAAATCCTGAACCAAGTGCCTGAATCTGATAGTCTATCTCTGCCTCATTGGCCATGGTACTCAGAGCTGTTCAAGGGCAGCTCATGGGGTATAACATTTTAGTATGGTGAACAGTGTGGAAAAAACAAAAAAAGGAGGAGACCCAAGCTCCATTCCCTGAAAGGATGTTCTGGTGGATATGTAGGCAAATACATGCTGATCTTGGTTAAAAAAAAAAATAGAGAAGGAGTCCATTTTGGGTTCTTGGCCTGACATGAAAGGATCTTAAAGAATAGACAGAGAATTCCTGCTTCCCTGAGGGGGCAACACTCCAAAAGGAAGAGAAAGGGCCCTGGTTGCCTGGCTAATGTTTTGTCTTTGGAGACCTTTGATCTCTGAGACTCAAAAGAACAGCCTGGAAGATCTTAGGGAATAGGTTATGTAGGCTTGCTTCCCTAACAAGAAACCTCAAAGGGAAATGCAGAGTATTCTGATTGTGGGAATAAGTGAGATGGATGGCTATGAAATTCAGAGGTTACAAGAATTGTCTAGAGGGCTTGTATGGTGAGGGTGTTGATAGCAAGAATATTAGGAAATGGGGAGAGGGGTTGTCTACAAACCTAAAGAGCAATCCCAAAGGAAAGGACAACTGAATTGTTTTATAGGTTCTATCAGGGACAGGAGTATTATGCTTCAAAACAGTGAACTTGTATTTTTTTTTATCATTCATTCATCCATCTCTGAGAACACAAGTACAGGCTGTTGGATCTTAGGGCAGAGAAATTCTATGACCCTCTCATAGAGGTGAGAACAGACCTCAAAGGGAAAAGGAATCCCCTTAAAGGTCCTGGTAGGGGATTATTGTTTAGAGGGCAGATATATACACTCCATGCAAATTGCAGGTATAGGCTGGAGGACTTTAGGGAATGGATGGAGGAAATCTTCCCCAAAGAAGAGAATAAAGGAGTTTTTTTAAGAGCCCTGATAGATGAAGAAGTTGAAGAAAAGGGCAGTGTTTTGTGGCAAGAAGTATAGTCACAGGCTGGAAGACATGAGTGAGCAACAACATATTCTCATATATCAGTGGGTTATAAAGGTCATAGTGAACTCTGGGGACTATCAGAAATTGACCCAGGTGGAAGAACAAAGTGAACTAGGGTTTGATAAGTGTGACGCAATTGTCCCTGTGGCCCAGGCAGTTTTATATGGTGTGCTAAAAAAAATCCAAATAGCTACCCAAAAGAAGAGGGGACTAGAGTAGTGAGAGAAATCTTGGAAACCTGCAATCTGTCCTTAATCTAAATAGACATAACTGGGGTGGTGGTTAGGGGCCTAGGGAAAAATTCTGATGGATATATTTTGGCTTCCAGGCACCTATATATCCCTGAAAGAGGAAGGTGCCTAATTCTTAAATAAGATAATGTAGGTAAAGTGCTTTGTAAATTGTAATGTGCTTAGCACAATGCCTAACACATAGTAAGTGCTCAGTAGATGCTTGTTGACTGACTGACTAAAGTGCTACATAAATGTCAGCAATTATTTGTATTAAATAATGTTGATGGTAGGGATAGTAGTGATGGTGCTATGAATATGTGAACTTTCTTTCATTGGTTATAGGAGACTGACATAGACTTGGGATAGGACCTGAACCTGTGAGTCCATTAATTCAGAGAGCTTGATAGGTAAGGAATCTTTCTACCAATTCGAGTTAGAATTTTCTCTGCAACTTCTAGACTTTGAGAGTGGCCCCAAACACAGAGAAGTTAAATGACTAATGCATGTCAGAGGCTTGACCTCCAGGGCTTTCAGAGTCTGAGGCTAGCTCTCTAACTGCTACACCGTACTGCCTCATAAGGATTCAGGAAAATTCACTAAAAATTCATCTCAAGCTGTTGGTCTGGAATTTTATTCTTTCCTTTACAAGTGATTATTCTAAAAGGTTTTTTGTGGTTGTGTTAAATCACTTTGTGTGAATATGCATCCACATTTTGCTCCTGTTTACATTTATATACAAAACACCAGTATATCCGGGGTTAAAGTGGTTTGGAGAGAGTGTTTTGTTTTTCTTTAGCAATGAAAAACTAGGAGTGAACTTGAGGGAGTTAGAAATCATATCAGCATCTCAGTGGGGGGGTGGAGGAGAGTGAGTAATGCTGACACTTTCAGGAAACAGGAGGAAAGCAAGATCCATCATGAAATTCCAGCAGGTTTAGATAGGGTGGGAGGAGAGAAATGACCATCCATTTAAATTGAAATTCATGGTTCTAGTGAATTTAGTGATGGTGGAATTAGCTTTTAATTATAAAGTTTCTGTCAATTTGCCTTCTTATGTCTGACCCATATAGTATTCTGTTTCAGACCCTGAATTAAATGAAGTAAAAGGCTCCATGGATTAAGCAAATTCAACTGTCACAATATGTTTGTCTGTGGGGAGTATTTTTCCTTATAGTATAAGAGAATAAGGAATACCTGAACCATTTTTTTCCCCTTCTGATGAGAGGAAAGTTTGACAAATGGCATAATGCTTTTTAAATCCTTTTTAAAATATATTTTACATTTGTTTTTAATTAATTGGATTTCTTTACAGGCTAAATTTGGTTGAATTTGTATTTAGAGGACTACAAATTATAATGAGATAAATATTGGGCTGTAATGTGATTTTTTTTTTTTTTGCAGGGCAATGAAGATTAAGCGACTTGCCCAGGGTCACACAGCTAGTAAGTGTCAAGTGTCTGAGGCCGGATTTGAAATCAGGTCCTCCTGAATCCAGGTTCAGTGCTTTATCCATTGTGCCACCTAGCTGCCCCCTATAATGTGATTTTAATTGAACATATTTCATCATTGGGGAATGAAACTGATAATCAGGAGCACATTTGGTAGGCTGTCATTGATGGAGAAGGAGGAATCATACCTATGCAGAGGTGGTCCACAGGGAATTTGAAGTAGGTTTCTAGACCATAAACTTGGGGAATACAGGCATGGAGAAGTTATCGCATGTAAATAATCCCTACATTTGATATTGAAATACAATATAACCAAAACAATAAATTGGAAATCTGGAAAGAAAAAGAAAGGATAAAGTGCCTGCTTCCTATCAGGGAATTCTGCATTGTCTACTAACATGCTAATTGGGTTACTCAGCTATTGGGGAATGGCTAAGAAAATTGTGATATATGAATGTAATAGAATTGTGCCTTAAGAAATGATTAATGTAAAGAATTCAGAGAAACATGAGAAGACATTTACGAACTGAAGTCAACAGAGCTGGTGGAACAACATATGCAATGACTGTAGTAATGTAATTGATAAGAACTATTTTTAAAAGCCAAATGTTATATGCTAACTCCATATTGTTTGTTTTTTTCCATTTTGTAGTTATCTTCTATTTTGTAATCTATGCCTTGTTTTGGGGCGGGGTTTGTTTTTTTGTTTCTTTACACTTTGTTTTAATATAAAATCAAATGATTATGGGGAAATTTAGATGTTGAGATAATTCTAGGAAATTGGAGTCATGGGGGCTGAGCACAAAAATGTTTCATACATCTTGTAGAATATTTTTGTAATAACAACAGAATGTTCCAGGATGCTTTGTAACAACCACAAAGTGTTCTAGGGTGCTCTGAAAATTACCACTAAATTTGTAAATCAGATTGCCTGTTATTCAAGTTGATTGGTTCCTCATTACTGACTATAAGAAAAGCCTGTTAGCCCTTGAATGGCTTCCTTATGCCTACTGAAGGGCCTTGGACCCTATTTGTTATGTATGCAATTGCTAGCCTTGCTAATAAATAGATATGCTTGGAACTTTAAATTTTTTGTTTCCTCAGTTTCCATCACAACTGGATCCAAAGAAAGGCAAAAGATAGTTCCTGCTCTCAAAGAATTTACAATGTGGAGTTTGCAAAGTAAAATAGTATGAAAGAAGGCTGGAGAGATAGGGAGGCATCAGACTCTGGGAAGTCACTGAGGGTTTTTGAGAATGAGCAATAGACTATAAATAATGTGTAGGACTGCAACAGGTATGTGTTTGAGGAAATGGTACTTGAGCATAGGGAAGAGCAAGCATGAAGGAAAGGAGAAGGGGGTAGCAAAAGGAATGTCAGGTATTTATTCCCATTATTTGGTGGCTTTGTATACATAAAGGGGGAAGTAGGATCAAATATACAGAACTGGAAGGGACCTCGGGACCTATGTAATCCCATTGAGACTCAGGAAAGTTAAGTGACTTGCCCAAAGGGGCACAGGTAGTAAACATGAGGCTTCAGAGTCAGTGCTCTTTCTAGTGTACCACACCACTCCATGTGATGCTTGGCACATGACAAATATTTATTTCTGATCCAACCATTTTGGAGAGCAGTTTGGAACTATGCCGGAAGGGCTATAAAACTGTGCATAAACTTTGACTCAGCAATACCACTACTAGGTTTGTATCCCAAAGAGATCATAAAAAAGGGGAAAGGACCCATATGTACAAAAATATTTCTAGCAGCTCTTTTTGTGGTGGCTAAGAATTAGAAATTGAGGAGATGCCCATCATTTGGGGAATGACTGAACAAGCTGTCATATAGGATTCTAATGGGATAGTATTGTGCTATAAGAAATGACAAGCAGTATGATTTCAGAAAAACCTGGAAAGACTTACATGGACTAATGCGAAGTGAACTGAGGAGAACCAGGTGAATGTTGTACAAAGTAACAGCAATATTATGCAATAAATAACTGATTGGCTTAACTCTTCTCAGCAATACAATGATCCAAGCCAATCCCAAAGGACTCATGATGAAACATACTTCTAACTCCAGAGAAAGAACTTATAACATCAGAATACAAACTATATTATACATTTTTCACTTTCTTCATTTTTTTTCATTGTTTGAGTCTTCTTGTACAAAAGGGCTAATATGGAAATTTTTTACATGATTGCACATGTATAACCTATATCAGATTGGTTACTATCTCAGGAAAGGGAAAGGGGAGGGATAGAATATGAAACAAAACTTTTTTAAATGTTAAAAATTATTCTAACATGTAATTGGGGGGAAATATTATTTAAATTTTTTTTTAATTTAACAAAATAAATGCTCGTTTCCTTCTTTTCTTCTCTCCTCCCTCCCTTATGGTATTCCTTCATTTCTTTCTTCCTTCCTTTCTACATGGAATAAAAATATGAAGGAGGCACATGGCACCTCTGATACAGATTATCCAAGTGACCCTGAGCAATTCACTCAGTGTACTAAGCAACATTCAAAGATTACAAATTGAAGAAAATTGCTCCTATTTTTAACAATGAGTTTTATTGATGTCTTTTGTCTCATAGTTATCCCCAGTCTCTTTCTTCCTCTTCCATGACAGCCATTCCATAAAATAAATAGTATTTTTGAAGAGAAAAAAAATAATCCGCATAATTTATAGATTCAGTCAATAAATATTTATTAAGCTCCTACTATGTGACAGGCACTGTGCTAAGTGGTGAAGTTACAAAAAGAGGCAAAAGATAGTCCCTGACCTTGAGGAGCTTACAAGCTAAAGGGGACACAGCATGAAAACAAATTTATACAAAGCAAGTTATATACAGGATAAATAAGAAATAATTAACAGAGGGGTGGCACTAAAGTTAAGTGGGGTTGGAGAAGACTTCCTGTAGAAGATGAGGTTTTAGTTGAGACTTAAAGGAATCAGGGAGATTAGTAGTTGGAGCAGAAGAAGGAGAGCATTCTAGACTTAGGAGCTGGCCAGAGAAAATGATCAGAGCCAAGAGAAGGAGTATCTTGTTTGTGGAATAGCCAGGAGGCTGGTGTCATTGAGTCAAAGAGAGTAAGGTATAAGAAGACTGGAAAGGTGAGGGGGGAGGTTATGAAGGGCTCTGAATGCCAAACAGAGCATTTTATATTTGATCCTAGAAAATAGGAAGCCACTGAAGTTTATTGAGTGTCATGATCAGATCTGTGCTTTAGGAGAAGTTTAATGGAGGAAGGATTCATGTGGAGAGGGAGTTGAGGCAGGCACACTATTGCAATAATCCAGGTGTGAGGTACATTTAAAAAATCTGAAAACATGTGCAGTGTGTACCATCTGTAGACCTTCCACCTCCACTAGGTGGTAGTTTGAAGGTGTCTTTTCATATCTCTTCATTAAAGTCATATTTGATCTTTATAATTTTGTATGACATGTTCAGGGAGGACTAAGTACTTCCGGTGTGAGGGCTTGCCAAGCCCAGAGCTGCTCACCCACCTTTGGTGTCCACCTTTCACTCAAACATCCCCTGTGACTACAAGATGCTATAGCATACACAACAGTCATATCCCAATTAGACCATCTTAACAAAGAGGTTAAACCAGATTGAGGGTAATTGATAGGCCTAAAACCTGTCTACCCCAAGTATATGAAGACTTCCAAAAGTGGAATGGACAGATGAGAATAATTTGTTCCAACAGCCATGAAGGTGGCTAAAATCAGGTGCTAAGGAGTACTTTGATCTTGGTCAGGTATTGAAGACACCAAGATCATCCAATAAATCCCAGGCCATCTCTAATTGTCTTGATTTGTCTTGCCACAGGACTTCAATGACTCAGGAAAAAGTAAAGCTAATGACTTTGTGCAACTCTGCCTCATTTAAATCCAATTCATGCATAAGTCAAGACATGATCCTGTAATGTCATTGGGCTTCTTTGAAAACAAAGGACTGGGGCAGCTAGGTAACACAGTGGATAGAGCACTGGCCCTGAATTCAGGAGGACCTGAGTTCAAATCTGGCCTCAGACACTTTACACTTACTAGCTTTGTGACCCTGGGCAAGTCACTTAACCCTCATTGCCTGTCAAAATAAAAAACAAAAACAAAACAAAACAAACAAACAAAAACAAAGGACAAATAACACTGTTGTAGTTATTGTATGGGGCAGCTAGGTGGTACAGTGGATAGAGAACCAGGCCTGAAGTCAAGAAGATTTGAGTTCAAATCTGAATACTTACTACCTGTGTAACCCTGGGCAAATCACTTAACCCCCATTTACCTCATTTTCTCATCTAGAAAATGAGTTAGAGAAGGAAATGGCAAACCACTTCAGGGTCTTTGCCTAGAAAACCCTGTGGACAAAAGTTCATGTAGTCACAGAGAGTCAAACATGGCTGAGCAAGTTGTGTACATATATATGGATATGTGTTTATATATATATATATAAAACCTTTATATAGTCTTATTGGTTCTGCTTACTTCATTCTGAATCAGTTCATGCAGATCTTATCATACTTATATATATAATTTCTTAGAGTACAACAATATTCCATGACATTCATGTACCACAGTTTGTTTATCCATTCCCCAAATCACTTTCCTCATTTGGAAAATGAGAGGATTGGATTAGGTGACCCTCTGGGTCCCTTCTGCCTCTAAAACTATGGACTCCAAATCTAGCATTCTTTTCTACTACATCACACTATTTCCCTTGCCTAAGATCATATAGCTAGTAAGTGGCAAAGCCAAGATTGGAAGAAAAGTTTATTGGTTCCAAATCATAAGATCATGAGTCAAGGGATAGCTGTGTTTGGTATAGGGACAAAAATGTCAGTAGTCATTGAGGGGTTATAGAATGTTGGCACACTGATGTATTATTGGTAGAACTGTGAGATGGTACAACCATTTTGGAAAGCAATTTTGAATCATGCAAATAAAGTCACTAAAATATCCATACCATTTGAACCAGAGACTGCATTACTGAGTCCCAAAGAAAAAGATGACTTACCCAAGGTCACACAGGTAGTAAGGAACAGAGCAATTATTCAACTTCAGGCCCACTACCTCCAAATCTGGTGTCCTTCCTAAATCACAACTATCCCTAGATACGTATGTGACTGAAATTTACATGGGGAATAAGAGATCAGTAGGGAATAATTAAAAAGGCAATTACTAGGACAGCATCCACTCCACAAAGTGGAGCAGCAGCTGACACCATCAAAGCTAGGGCAGCCCACTGATATACTCCAATACAATAAGTAGCATGGGGGAACTCTAGGCACTCTAGGAACTCAGGGAAAGGAAAAAAGGGAATCCTTGATAGTCATTTGAGAGGCTGCTCCCAGAACTAGAAGTACTGTTACATACTCTCCCTAGAATTCCTGGGTACTTTTTCATGTCATGCCTCAAGGAAGCTAAAAGAGCAAAAAACTCAGAGATCAGGATAGGTCAGATATTTTATAGGGAGAGATGAAGCCCTCTTTGACACTGGTTTTCTACCATTGGGATCAAGGGCAAGGAAGCAGCAATCAGTTAAGAAGCTGGAAACTTCTAGTTTGGGAAGGCTCAAACACAAAAGTTTTGAGATGGATGGGGCACCACAAAGGCACAGGGTGGGAAGCTGATATCAAGTAGGAGAAAGGAGTGTGGCTAGGGCATAAATGGCTTTTTGTTGAACAGAAAAAAACTTACATGTGAAATTAAGAAAGAACCTAAATGTAAAAAAAAAAAAACCCTACGATGACAGAAGAATCTGGATTTATAGATCATAAATGTATAGCTAGAAGGGACCTCAGCCATGATTTTTCCCAGCCCCCTCACTTTACAGATGAAGAAACCAGGCTCAATGAAGTCAAATGTATTGCCCAAGGTCACATGGGTAATGGATGCCAGGTCTTTTGATTCTAAGCCTATGATATTCCATAGTATATCTGATGCAATCACATAATTAACAATATGTTGTTATTTTTTCTTATATGTATGCCTAAATCTACCCAACTAGATTGTATGTTCCTTGTGGGTGAGAACCAAATCTTAGCCTCCTTTTTTTTTATCTCCACAGGGTCTGGCACAATTGAGTGAATAAATGAAAGGGAGAATAGGGTCATTGGTGTAGACTGGATTGCTGTACAGTAGGATCTGTTCCTCAATTGACAAATGCAGCTTGCATTACATCTTTGCCTCTGGGGAAGATTTTCAAGCATTCACCAAAGGGCAGAATTTTACCTAAGCAGCCAGCCCAGCAAACCAACAATAAGCACACAGCTGGGAAGCTCCACTCTCAGCACGTACGTGTTGCCATTGCTGCTATTAGAGCTGCCTGTGTGGGAGAGCAGACTGCTGGGTAAAATGGAGAGTTAAAAAAGCATTTATGCATATTTTTAGAGAAAAAGAACAATTAGGACTAAATGTAACTCAAAATCTAGTTAGTAGAGTTGGCATTTAAATTGGCTGTTTAATTAGTCAAATTCTATATGATTAAAGTAGTCACTTCAGAACATTTTTTTAAAAGTTAGGAATTTGAATATGCTCCAGTTCTTAGATGAACCAAATAACTTAATCCTTTTCCCCCTGGAATTGCCTTGTATGCAGTTCCAGTTAACAAGCCCCTGAGCCAGGATGCTGAAAGAAGCTTATTCTGTCAGAATAAGGACAGCACATGACTATTAAGGACTGTTAGTTTTTAAAAAAAACAGGTATATATGTCTATACATATATATATATATATACATATATATGTGTGTGTGTTGTGTATGTGTGCATGTATATAATATATTGTATGTATATAAATGCATATAATTTTAGAGCTTTATTGATGCTTTTTGGTTTTTACATTTTCTAATAATCTGCTCTCCCCACACAAGAGGCTGTTTATTCCCATGCTTGTCTATAAAAATGAAAAAGAATCTGAAAAAATCTGGAAACAAAAAGGATACCCACACACATTGAATCCTCCCACCTAGCAAAGAAAAGCAATTAGTAGCAAAATAAACCACCATAATCACTACATCTGATAGTAGATACAACATTCTGCACCCATAATCCCTCATATCCCCCAACCTGGTATGTACTTCCTCCTCAAAAAATTCTCAGAGGTCATCTACTAAGAAACAAAAGAACTATGATGTATGTGGATGGAGGATAAAAATCACTGCTCTTTGTACCAGATGGGATAAATTAGGTCTGGTCCCACCTAAAGGAAAAAAGATGAACTAGACAACCTGAACCAAGGTTCAGTAGTCTGTTGCTGTATATCTACAATTATCAAAGTAGATTCCATGCTGGAAAACCCATAGAGGGAAACATGGGGAAATTATCCCAAAAGGTTCTTAAATTCTTTGTGGGCTTCAAGGGTAATTATGGAGTCAGTGACTAAAAAGAATAAGATGCAATATTGAAGTCACAGGCTTCAACCTGATGAGACGTTGTTCATTCCCACACTTGGCTATCAAATATAACATAATAGCAACAAGGATTACACAATACCTAGCAGCTACTACATTGCTTCAATGGTCTTTACCACAGGGCTTGGAATACTATATTTCATAGAGCAAAAGACCTGAGATTATGATCAAAGGTAAATTATCCAGCAAATTTAAGTATAATCCCTGAATTTTTTTAATAAACATTTTAAAGGAAATTAAAAGTTTTCAAGGTATTTGTGACAAAAACAGCAGAACTTGTGGCAAAATTTGACATAAAACATCCAGGAGAAATTTAAGGTAAACATTAAAGACCAATTATAAAGGATTTAATAAGATCAATTGTTTACGTCTATATGGGAAAATATTAGCAGTACTCTTATGACTGTCATCATTATTGGATAGTTTGAAAGAAAGGCATGGGCTTAAAACTGATTATGATGAAGTGATCCTAAAAAAAAAAGAACTGTACAGAGAGATAAAAAGGAGTAATTATCTCATATAAATGAGCATAAAAGGGAAAATTGTACAGAAGAAGCTAGTAGGAAGAGGGCAGGTATGCTGGAACCTTACTCTCATTGGGAATGGGTTAAAGAGAGAACAATATACATATCTAGAAAGGTATAAAAGGGTTAAAGAAAAAAAAAGGGTTAAAGAAAAAACATGTAAGTATTTGTGTATGTATATATATATATATGTAAGTTTTCTAAATTCAGAAATAGGACAAGGGGATAGGGGAGGGGAGAGGATAAGGAAGGGACTCTTGGAGAGGCAGGTAGGTTAAGGAATAGGAGGGCAAGGTAGCTGGTAGAAGTAAAACAGAGGAGAGATAGGGTAAACAGGGTGAGAAGGATAGTGAGGAAAAATAGGAAAGAGGAAGTATACAAGTATTTACAGCTTAGAATGTGAAAAGGATGAATTTATCCACAAAATGGAAATGGATAGCAGATTAAAATTTGAATTCAACAATATGTTGCTCTCAAGAAATACTATAAAATGAGAAATACACAGAAAGATAAAATAAAGGACAGGAGTAAGATTTATTATATAAAAAAAGCAGAGGTAGTAATAAAGGTCTCAGACAAAGTTAAAGCTAAAATAGATTTAATCAAAAGAGGAAAATAAGGAAACTACAGTGTCACTAATGTTCAATATTTGTTTTAGACCATTTAAAATAACTAGACAGTATAAAATACCTAAGTGTATACCTGCCAAAACAGGCACGAAAACTATATGAACATAAACATAAAATACCTTTTATATAAATAAAGCCAGATCTAAGTAATTGAATTTTTCTAATGTTCTAATTATGTGTATCTCATGTTCATGGGTAGGTAAAGCCGATATAATTTTTTTTTTTTTGGTGGGGCTATGAGGGTTAAGTGACTTGCCCAGAGGCACACAGCTAGTACAGGTCAAGTGTCTGAGGTCGGATTTGAACTCAGGTCATCCTGAATCCAGGGCCAGTGGTCTATCCACTGCACCATCTAGCTGCCCCCGCCAATATAATTTTTAAATGATAATTTTACCTAACTAATCTACTTATTTAATGTTGTACCAAGTAAATTACTAAACAAATGATCTTACTGAGTTAGAAAAAAATAGGAACAAAGTTCATTTGAAAAAACAAAACTTCAAGAATCCAGGGGAAGAAAGATATAAAAGAAGTTGATTTAATAGTCAGACCTTAAACCATATTATAAGGTGATAGCATTGGTGAAGTGTAAAGTGGATAATTTTGATTATTTTAAATTACAATTTTCTTGTATAAATAAAACCTGTGTAGCCAAGAATAGAAGAAATGCAGAAAATGGAGGAGGGTACCTTTCATAGACCCTCTCACATATAGGAGGTGATTGGATTGGAATTCTGCTGTGGTGTAAGCCATGATGAGCTGGTTGATTAGAAAAACATTGAAAGATTGAAAGTTATGAAGGAAGATGCTATCCACCTTCAGAGAAGTAGTAGTAGTAGTAGTAGGCCTCCACCAGTCGCAAAGGACCATGGATCAGCACCTTGAAGAGCCACAGGCCACAGTGTGGCTGTGCAGTCCAATATGGGAGCCACAGCTCCTGAGTGACTTATAACCAGTAACTGCCGCATTCCATGGTTGTATCTACCCCATGAGGAGTAGCTGGAGTGTCTTCTCCAGGGTGCTGGCCTGGGCAGATCAATATGGAAAACAAGCTGTTGCCCATGTAGGAGGTTTTCCCTCTCTGCAACATTGGTGGATCCAAAGGAGAGTCAGAGCCAATACAGTTTGACACAAGTGCCAATGCAGGAGTTGCCAGAGGGATGTAGTGTCCAACATCCAACTGCCTAAGGGACTCTGACTCCTACTCCTGATTTTTCCTCGGGGTTAACTCCGGAAGCCTTTCCCATATATGGGTAGAGCCGCAAGGCAGTGGAGGTTTAAAATCAGGGTTCCTTCCCCTAGGCGTGTTGCCTGCCAAGGCTAACAAGCCCCACCTGCCCAACCTTCAGAGGAAACAGAAGTGAAAATAACCATTGTAGCCTTCTTAGTGTAAGGGGGGAAGTAAAATGTACACAGCAAAAAACAAAAGAAGTCATACAAGGAAGCAAAGAAAAGCTGGGAAGCTTTGAAAAACAATGTACAGTATTTATTACATAGGTTTTCTTGAAATGGAAATGTATTGTTTATATTTAATCCTCTCTTATGTTCTGCTGTGTACAAGGCAATGGTTTTTTTTTCTTTCATGTTTGTAATTTAAGTTTAAATCAATTTCAAAAATTAGAAACAAACAAACCAAAAATAGCAGCAACAAAAACCAGGAAACTAAGTCCATTGAATGGGGAATGATTGAATAAATTGTAACATATGAATGTTACAATATTATTGTGTCATAAGAAATAATCATAGATTTAGAGCTGGAAGGATCATAGAAGCTATCAAGTCCATTTTAGGAAACTGAGTCACAGAAAGGCTAAGTGACTTACAAAAGGTCTCACGGTTAATATATGACAGGGTTTGAATCTACATATTCCTGACTTCCAAATCCAGTACTCCATCTACTTTATCATGCTGCCCTTGATGAAAAATACAAAAAAAAAACATGGAAAGACGTACATGAAGTATGTAGAGTGAAGAAAGAAGGAACATGAGAACAAACTGCACAATGACCTCAGAAAATTAATACTGACTCCAGAAATTTGATTGGATAGCACAGCTCAAGAGCTAAACCCTGCAAGAGTCCTTCATGCTCCTCCCCACACCTAAAATTGTTTTGTATGTATTTGGGATTTATTTCTCTGTGAATCTTTCATTTCTTCCAGCAGAATGTAAGCTCCTTGAGAGCTGTGACTTCCATTTTTGTCACTGAGTCTTTGGGTGCCTAGTTTAGCACTGGTAATAAGGGCAATAATAAATTGAATTGAATTTTGTACCAATTCCCTCTTAACCATGTTTGTTCTACCCTTCTCAATTTATAGATAGGTCTCCTTGCTACATAAGATGAAAGCAAAAAAGGAGTCAAATATTCTGCATTCTTTCTGTGATGTGTATTTCTGAATGATAGCACATTCATCCTCAGCCATGTTATTGATGTTACAGCTTCATTTCCTCTTGTTATGGTCATCGATCCTATATGCAATTTGCATCCTAGAAATAAAATTGTCCCCTGTCTAAGCATTCAACATTCTCTCCTCTCTTTGATATTCTCCCCTGCCCAATGAAAATTAAGAAAATATCCATATAGTTTTGCTCTTTAGGTAAAAATAGCAAAATATTTAGCTTTTGATGTTGCTTTTCATTTTTCAAAGCAAAGATGTTAACATTTCCTGGAAACAAAGGGACTCCTAGTGTCTCTTCAGCCCTTCCCCATTTTTTTCTGCATAAAGCGTGAAGACCAAACAGATGTAAAGATAAGTATAGGATCTTATTTTCCTTGGGGGGGCGGAGATGTGGGGACTGGGAGAGAGAGAGAAAGAGAGAGACACAGAGAGAGAGAGAGAATCTTGATTCTTTTTTCCTCTATGCAAATCAAGGGCTTCATTTTCTTGTCAGAATTTGAGAGGAAAAAACAATTAAGTGTAGGAGTAATAAATGCATAGACCACTATAGCCACTCAATGCAATCATACATCCTCCATACAGCCTAGGTTGCTTCATTCTATCTTCAGTTCTTTATCTGCTTCTCTCTCTCCGCCCTTTTTCTCTCTCTCCCTCTTTTTCTCTCTCACATACACACACACACACACACACACACACACACACACACACGCACATACAATTTACAAAGCCACAATATTGTTTAAAACTCCAATCTTTCAAAGTCCCATGAAACAGGGGTTATCTCACCATAAATGTGAATCATCACTTTCCACACCTTAGTAGACATCTTCATGAGTTGCTATGGCTAAAAATCATCCATTTAGCTACAGTATGTCAACCTAATAAGGGGCCTTTCCAAATATAGTGGAGCTGGTGCTCAGAAATCAGAAGCATAGAATTACATTGCCCAAAGCCCATACTTGAAGTCTTTTAAGTTGGTGTCATCTGCCAATTATTGAACTCCATTGGAAAAGTCTTTGAGAATCTGTAAGAGTTATTCTGCTTTAAAACAAAAACTCAAAACAAGTTGTCTCACTTTACCTGCACGTTTTATGAGATATTGCCAAATTTAAGCCCTGAGATTGCTTAAGGAAAAAGTTTCTTGCCCCCACCTATCTGAAAGCCCCATTTATATCATGTGCAAATATGAAACAAGGAACTGTTTTTAAAACCAACATACTAATTTATACATGAGAAATGGAGTCTATGCCTTGAATAGTAGTAATCCCTAGAAAGCTATACATAAATCTCAATGATGTTGTCATTGCTCAAAAGTTTAGGGAAATTCTAGTTGTGATGCCTTCAGTCTCAATTGTGGGCTACAGAATCTTATTTTACTATTCTAATTGCTTTATAGTAACATTGCATTTTAGACCAAGTCTGATTATATTTGTTAAGCAGCTCCCTTCAAATGGGTTTCATCGCTCCAAAAATCAAATTCACTTTCAAAAGAAGATTAGCAAGCTATGGGATTTTTATGATTTTAGTTTTTATTTTGAACTTTAAAATCATCAACACAAACATTTCAATATATGAAGAAGAAAGGGAAATTTATATGGAAGTCTGACCTTCTGTTACATGTAGTTTTTTATGTCTAGTTAGATATTAAATTTAACAGACTAGTTTGTGTCTCCTGTACTTGTTATCTTCTGTGAATTTTAAAAAGTTTTATTAATGCTCTGTTTTAACATATTTATCACCACTACCAATGGATCCCTCCATAGAAATAGCACCTGGTACCAAATATGTGTGAATACATGGTCTAGAGCAGGGCTTCTTAAACTTTTTCCATGTGTGACTCCTTTTCACCCGGGAAATTTTTACATGACCCTGGGTATATAGGTATATGAAATAGGTAGACATAACCTTTTACTGTTGCCAAATTTCTCACTATCCCCACATTCAGTTACTCAACCCACAGTTCAAGAAACTTTGCCCTAGAATTCATACTCCAAATCACCCTCATACTACAAAATCAGGTCTTCAGTCTGGGCTGTTACATATCCTCAGGGCTCCTGGGATACCCATGAAAGGTGAGCATGTCTTTTCTAGTGATCACAAACCATGAGCAGTGTACTTCCCCAAGATTATTAGTTGAGAATCAATTTAGTCAGCTAGCCTTAAGTGACTTTTAGAAAGGGTTATTTCTAAGTTGATAATAGTTGGAACATGGCTGTTGGAACAAATTGTTCTCATTTACCCATTCCACCAGGGCAAGTCTTCATATGTTTGAGGTAGACAAGCCCTAACTCACTAATGGGTCTGAAGCCTATAGGTTATCTTCAACCTCATTTAGCCCCACTGTTGAGATGGGTTTTACTAGGGTATGGCCACTGTACATGCTACAACTTCTTGGAGAGTGAGAATTGAGAGCTAGGTTCACACAAAAGGTGGATGAGCAGTCCTGAAAAGGGTTCAGGATCCCTCACACCAGAGTGGTAGTCCTCCCTAAGAACTCTACAACACTCCTGATACTCTATTAAGTATCAGAGCATTTAATCATCTACTTTAAGTAGGGGGTAGGGGGTAGAGGGGTGACTTGATTCAAGTAAATCACTCTTCCTGGAATTTAAAAAGCCTACAGGAAATTCACATAAAACAAAACTAGAAAGGTAGAGTGGCGAGTAGCAGGCTGAGGAATTTGCAATCTCAGGGTTTAAATTTGGCAATATCTCATAAAATGTGCAGGTCAAGTGAGGCAATGTTTTGAATTTTGTTTTAAAAGCAGAAAATTCTTATAGGTTTTCAAAAAACTTTTCCAATGGAGTTCAAGAACTGACAGATGCCCCAAACTGAACAAACATTTAAAGGTTCATTGTTGCTGTTGCTGTTTTTTAAATAGGTGTTTTAAGCATTGTGTTCTCCGTTAGATTCAAGCTAGTCTCCTGATAGTTTATGATCAATATTGGACACCTATAGGACATTCAACAACTAATAAAAGTAGATTTACTTGTGTGTTTTGTTATCCTTTGTTCTCAAAGAGGACCAAGACAGATGTCATGACTTGTAATGAATTGAAATTAAGTGAGAAAGGGTTGTGCAAAGTCACCAGCCTCACTTACTCATCCAGAGCCATCTGGGTCCAGTGGCAAGATATGGAGATGGCCCCAGATGTTTAAGGTAATTGGGGTTAAGTGACTTGCCCAGGGTCACACAGCTAGTAAGTGTGTCTGAGGTCAGATTTGAACTAGGTACTCCCAACTTCATGGCCAGTGCTCTATCCACTATGCCAACTAGCTGCCCCTTCAGCCTAGTATAAAGCTAAGACCAAAGCAGGGGTGGGGACTGTGAGTTCTGTTACTCTGAACTTGTGGAGTTTAGATTTATTTAGCCATAGTAGAAGGAGACTCAACACATATGGAGTGAAGATAGCCTAAACAGATTCTTAGGTGCCAATTGTGGTCCTGCTAGTCAAGCATCTGGGAGCACCTGGGGCTCTTCATGGATGGTTTGTATTCAAGCAACCAGGAAGTGATATCAACAATTTGAGACTTTAGCCTCATGAACAAATCAAGTCTTGAGTATGCTTTCCCTACTTAGATTGTAAAAGTCACTGACTTCGGGGCAGCTAGGTGGAGCAGTGGAGAGAGCACCGGCCCTGGAGTCAGGAGTATCTGGGTTCAAATCCGGCCTCAGACACTTAACACTCACTAGCTGTGTGACCCTGGGCAAGTCACTTAACCCCAACTGCCTCACTAAAAAAATAAAAAATAAAAAGTCACTGACCTTGGTGGAAGGGATATAAAGATGAAAATAAGTGACAACACTCCTACCCTCGAGCAATTTACAAAATTTACAAAAGGAGAAAAGACAATAAATAATATCATACAAACTGGAATGTGGTTAAACATACAAGAGAGGGCCAAACAGTCCTGTGAGAGTTTATGTTGGAGAGATCACTTCTGACTCGGACAACAGGAAACTTCATAGAGAAGGTTTCAGCTAAACTAGACTTTGAGAGACTATTAAGTTTTCAGCAGGTGGAGATGAGCACATTGGATGGAATGTGTGATATTATTAATGGCATGATGGTAGGATTCAGGATAAGTTTGAACCTTCCAATTTAGTTGGAATGTATCAATCAATATTCAGTAGTATTGTACATGCGGCACTCCCCCAATAGAATGTAAGCTCTTCGAGAGCAACGTGATTAATTTTTTTTAAAGATTTTGTGTTTCCAGGACCAGTACATTGGAAATACTTGTAAAATCGAAAGTTTTTAAAATTGAATTGTTCAATGAGGTATTAAATCCAGAAGATTTTTTTATACCAGGTGGCATTAGAAATTTTGAAGCAGGAATTCAGGATTAGATAGAGAGTGTTGGGGGGGGGAGATTGATGTTTCAGCATCACTTGTTAGTGAACAGAAAAGAAGACATTGGGGGCAGCTAGGTGGCATAGTGGATAAAGCACTGGCCCTGGAGTCAGGAGGACCTGAGTTCAAATCTGACCTCAGACACTTGACACTTATTAGCTGTGTGACCCTGGGCAAGTCACTTAACTCCAATTGCCTCACCAAAAAAGAAACAAAAACAAAAAAAAAGAAAAGAAGACATTGGAGACTTATAGGTACTATAATAATAAGGTAACACTGAGTTCCCGTAGTTAAATATCAAAGTTTCATGATACATTAAAAAAACTAAAAGAACCAATGGGAAAAACTTAAGAGCCATCTGGGATACCAAAATAAATTTCACTGGTTTCCAAAATTATTTTTCATGTCAGCAAACTAATTTCTCCTTTTTTTCTTTAATGCCTTTCTCCCAATCCACCCTTACCCCACCCTCTCCTTCCCCCAACACACATACAATGAAAAGCCATTAAGAAAACTTTGCCTGTGGTATGAAATTTTGGACATTTGATTGCTCTGCAAAACACAAGCTTGCTTTCAGCAATGGTGACATTTTGCCCCTAATCAAATGTAAGAATAGCTGTGTTAGGAGCTGTTATTTCAGTGTTAAAAAAAAAAATTGAAGCTCCACGCCTCTGACAAAGAATATGTTTTGTGAGTTGTTAGTCTCAGGAGGAATATAGAGAGGGAAGTTAATATTTCCTTACAAGACTTTCCATCACTGTAATGCCAGTATATTAATTGTAAATAATGCCAGGTTTTGTGCAAGAGAAAATTGGCCACATAATGAAAGGTAAGGGAAAGTAAAAGTTCTCTGATAAAGTGAGGTATATATTATAATGCACTTTATTAAGCATCAGTTAATGTGATAGTCTTTTTTTTTTCATTCTCACCATTATTTTTCAACTTTATGTTACACAAGAAATTTATTCTTTGTTATATAGCATTCCCATAAATCTTTTTAAATCAAAATTTTTATTGCTTTTCCATTTTTTCATTTTGACTGCTAGTGCTTGGGCTCTCCCCTCCCCCATGTAATGATTTTATCATATGGCTGGAATCAATATTCTAGTAACAGGGAGTACATACATCATTCGTCATCAGTCAGAACAGCAAAGACTAACAAAACACTTAGAAAAATTGAGCCTGAAAGCCATCTTTGTCAATGTGGTTTGCTGAACAGTTTTTGGGTTTGGTTTGGTTTTGGTCTTTTTAGGGTTTTTTGTCTTTTCAAGGGACACTAATATTTCTTCAATTTCAAGAGTGCCATGTAATTCAATACTAATTGGCCAAATATTTCAAGGGTAACATCATATTGATGGTAAATAAATATTTGGAAGCTATTTTGGCCCTGCACTAATCTTCTTTATGGGCCACTGATGCTTCTAGTATTATAATGCATTCAATTATTTGGGGAAGATCATGCTTAAATTTTCAAGTACTCAGATAGAATGTTTTGATCTCAATAATATGAGTATTCCTGTAAGCAATGTAGATTACACACTTGCCTTTCCTGGGGGAGGCTCCAATCCTTTTCCTCTCATAAATTCACAATAGTATTTCCAACATACTGTGGGCCATCCTAGCTTTCACCTGACATAAGAGACATCATCATCACCACCACCACCACTAAATATTTATGTAGCATTTACTATGTGTTAGGGACTGTTAGGCACTTTACAATTATTAATCTCTTTCAAACCTCACAACAACCCTGGGAGGTAGGTATCATACCCATTTTACAGATGAGTAAACTGAGGCAAACAGAGGTTAAGTGTGACTTGCCTAGGGTCACATAGCTAATAAAAGTCTAAGGGTGGTTTTGAACTCAAAGCTGCCTGAGCTCCAAGCCTGGCACTCTATTTCCTCCTCCACCTCACTGCCATGTACCTGCTTCAACAGAGCCTAAGGTTTACTGTAGTTCTCTCCCTCACATTCAGATTAAAAAATCAAACTGTCCCAGGTGAAAATTCATCTGGGTCTCTAGCACATAAAAATTTCTCCAGTAGATCCTACAATACTTTGGGCATTCCAAATGGAGATTTAAACCCACCCATTTTTAGGATAGATAGGTTAGTTTTAAAATAATTCAAACAGAGGGGCAGCTAGGTGGTGCAGTGGAAAAGGCACTGGCCCTGGATTCAGGAGGACCTGAGTTCAAATTTGACCTCAGACACTAGCTGACCGTGGGCAAGTCACTTAACCCTCATTGCCCTGCAAAAACAAAAACAAACAAACAAAAAAAGAATTCAAACAAATTCAAGCTTTTAGGATTCCCAAATAGTTCCTGAGATTCTTCAAAGGGGATTAAGCACTTGGGGCAGATTACTCAAGATTTCCAGATCATTAGGCAAACCTTATCTTATGAACCTATCTTTCATATGAACCTTAAGGCTCTAAAACAGGCTGTCTAGACTGAGACTCCAATAAGGTAAGCAGTCTAGATCTGTTCAAAAGGAAATTTAAAAAAAATTAACATGGATAAGCTCCCACAGTATGCTATAGATATATTGTTAGGCACCAGGATTCTAAGAATGTAGCATCTGTACTACTCATATAATTTTCCATACTTGTAGTGAGCTTTCTCACTTGAAAAACTGATTGTCCAATTACAATCTGAAAACAAACTACTAATTTATTCAGGTCTTCCCTGCAAATACATAAGGCCCTACAAATATACCTGTTTGAGCCTCCACAATATAGCACCCTCCATGGATGACTGGATTTCCCACCCACCCCCCCACCCCAACTCACACTCACAAATTGTATCTTCCAAGGGAATGGCTATTGAGTTGAAAAGTTCTCTGTTAGAGCCTATTGTAATTGAAATTAATGTAAACTGTGTGGCAGCTAGGTGGCACAATGGATAAAGTACCGGTACTGGATTCAGGAGGACCTGAGTTCGAATTTGACCTCAGACACTTGACACTTAATAGCTGTGTGACCTTGGGCAAGTCACTTAACCCTCACTGCCCTGCCAAAAAACAAATAAACAGACAAACAAAAAAGAAATTAATGTAAACTGAGGCACGAAGTTCTGAGCATTATTTGTTTATTAATAAAGCATGAATAAAAAGGTTAGTGGATACCTCAACAATGCCAGAGGAGGAGGAAGAAAAGAGGAGACATTGAGTGAAGGCTAAGAAGGTCTTTTATAAGAATTAGCAAAATGATAGAGCTAGATCTCAAACAACACAGGTATTTTCTTCTGATTGGCTATTAAAGACATTGAGTTTCCCTGGAAAGCAGGTGGTAGGTGGTGTTATAAAGATGGAGGTGATTTTTTAAAAGAGGATCAGTGACATCACAGGATGATGTCTTGACTCATTCCTGAATTGATTGAAGTGAGGCAGAATTGCACAAAGTCCTCAGTTTTATTCTCTCTTTCAGACTCATTGAAGTCCAGTGGCAAGATAAAAATCAGGACAATTGATGATAGCCCTGGATTCTATGGATGACCTTGGCATCTTTGATGTCTGACCAAGCTCTAAACATGACACAGTACCTGCTGCTTTCATGGCTGTTAGAACAAATTGTTCTCATCTGCCCAATTCACCAGGTAAGTCTTCACTTGCTTGAGGTAGATATCCCCCTAATTCATCAATGGGTTTGAGGCCTGTAGATTACCCTCAACCTGGTTTAGCCCCTCTGTTGATATGTGTTTTACCATAGGGTGATCACTGCACATGCTTCAGCTTCTTGGAGCCCCAGGTGAGAGTTGCATTCCAGGGGCACACCAAAGGTGGATGAGCAGGCTTGTAAAGGGCTCAGAAAGCCATAATACAAGAAGTGCCTATCCTCCTGAGCACCGCAAACGTCCCAAGGTAAAGATAATTACAAGACAAAAGTTTGATCTTTAGGAAAGTTTCTTCTGGATGTGGGGGGTAGGTGGTGGGTGAAATTTACAAAAGGGAATATTAAATCTCACTTGACTAAGGCTTAAAAATAGAATTAAAATCAATTTTCAGTTTTACAAGTCCATACTTTTAAAACTGTAGTTCATTAGCTCCACTGGTGTTTTTACCTTTAATAGACAGCCAATCGACATGATTAGCTCAAAGGAATGTAATAAAATGAAATGGTAAGAACAATAGCAATACTCCATAATCCTGGGCTTTGCTTTCCCATCGCCTTCTCAACTCCTGGCATTCAAGGCTAATTTGTCTTGATTTCTCTCACCAGCTTTCTTTACTCACACCTGGATTCCACTCCACCAGACATGCATAAGAGGAAAATAAAATGTCCTCCACCCCCAAATTCTACTAGAAATATTTCTAAGAGCTTCTGTCTTGACTCTAGAGAGTCTGTCTTGCTTTTTAAAGGCCACCCCAGGGTGTAGTTGATCCTTAACCAGCTAGCCATCTTATTATTCCATCAAGTTTGATTGAAGGGCTTCTTCACATATCCTAAATGAGTGATGAAAAGGCAGCACTCAGTAATGGTTACTAGGAAGACATGGAGGCCTACTTCTGGTTGAGATGTGATAAAAGCTCATCTATCTGATCTCAGGGAAATTTTGGGGGTAGAACCAAGAAACCTCTTCAGCCTGGAAGATCACGCACCCCCTGGACTCCATACACTGGAAATATCCTTTATACCTAGGACATCTGACTAATTCCTCCCAGAATCCCCATTTTAAGGAGGCCCAGCCCAGTCATGCCTTCAGTCTCCAGGCTATACTCCTGACTCCCCTGGACTTTCTCCACAATGCCTCCTCACTGGGTACCCTTATATCCCCCCCCCATTCTTTTTAGCTTTTTATGTATAATCCCCCTTTATTGGAATACAACCTACTAGAAGGCATGGTCTGTCTTTATTTCTGCTTGTATTTGTGCCTGACCCATAGTATTTAATAAATGCTTCTTATTACCTTGACTTGATTTGGTACCAGTGAAAGGGGGGGTGAGGATCAAGTCTTTTCCAGTCAGGTCAAATACAATCAATTTCATTTTTGGTGATATGATTCAGTGCTTCCTGTGTTCCAAGATTTCCAATTCTTTTTATCAAAGAAAGTATTCATGATACATGTATGAGGCCTCTAGAAGGTATACAAGCTTTGGGCCCATTCATTTTTTACTTCTGTCATATTTTCTAACATTTCCACCAACCTAGGCAATTCTCATCTTTGAAATCACCAAGGATCAAATTGCATGTTAATTTAATTTGAAGAGTCTTCTAAAGTTCTTGGTAGAATTTCTCTCTCTGTCCTCTGCATCATAAACAGGGATATAAGCTGCAACTTATATCCATGTTAGTCTCTTTGCAAAAACTTATCATGAGCATTCCAATAGGAGATGACCAAATGTCCCATAAAATTATATGTCTTATTGTCTTTGGAAAAATCATAAAACCAACTCTGCCAGCTCTTTTATTTGCTTCTTCAAGGGTCATTTTCCCTACATTTATCTTTGTTCATTTTCATTTACAACAATAATGTCAAGGCTGATACAACTGGGTTCCTCCAGTAGCATGCCTCTTTGTTGGCCTAATATCACATTTAGAGTGCCAACAGTTGTCGATATTTGAAAGGGTAGGAAAAAGGTATAATTCTTAGCGCCTGCTACCCTCTTTTCTGTAATTGCCACCATCACTGCAGAAGTAGCAGGAGACCACATAGGACTGAAGACCAATTTATATATTTCATTGTTTTATAGGTTGCTATGTACAAAGAAATCATCACCAAGTCACCAATCTCCCAGTCATGAGTCTTTCCATATTTAATGAAACTGCTCCTAGAAAGTATTCAGTCTGTTGCTGGACTATATTCTAAGCCTTTCCAGCATGATAGAATCTGCTAAGAGTCTACTGGCTTAGACTTTAAGAACCCAAGATTATTACTCATAGCTCATAGCATGACAAATTTAGAGCTGAAGAGAAACTTAGAGAACATTTAGCCCAACCCCCTCATTTTATAGATAAGGAAAAATGAGGGGTTAAGTGACTTTCCCAAAGTCACACAGGTAGAAAGGAGCAGAGAGTTGGGATTTGAACTCATGTCCTCTGACTACAAATTCAGCACTCTCTCAAAACTACTTTATCGTAAGCGCATTTTTTACAAACAAAAGTGATTCTCAAAAAAGTAACATCTAACCTCAAGTAGATGTGAAGATTTTCCCCCGAGACACATACATAATAAAGAAACATTTAAAAAATGTTCAGACCTGGGGCAGCTAGATGGCGCAGTGGTTAAAGCACCGGCCCTGGATTCAGGAGTACCTGAGTTCAAATCCGGCCTCAGACACTTGACACTTACTAGCTGTGTGACCCTGGGCAAGTCACTTAACCCCAATTGCCTCACTAAAAAAAAAAAAAAAAAAAAAAAAATGTTCAGACCAAATTGTTACAGCAAATACAGAAGCTAGGTCTACTTGTGCTTCTAATTATTTCTGGAAACAATTGGTCGTGAACAAGGAGAGCAAAGCCATATGCCATGGTGTAAAATTAAATAAGGTCCTTTTCTTCCTTGGTCAAATTATGGAAGTATGTGCAGTGTTGGGGTTTAAAGGAAGAAGATGTGGCCTATGAGAGGTCACAGTGATTGTCTTGGATGCCATACTGAACTGCTTCAGCAATTCTTGGTATATTAAGATGCGGACACAGGTAAATCAGTTCTTTAGGTAATTAAATGTGCCTGTTCTGTCTGTTCATCACTGAAAAGTCCTGGAGCACTTCCGCAGATCATTGAGAGGATTGTCAGGGCACAATTCTTGCATATAAAGTGAACACAAAGGCTGGCAAAGAAATCACTACAAGTCTTTCACAGAGATGGGGGTTCTTGTCCTTTGGTGACACTTACAGATACCAGGTGGTCTAGCATTTGGCCCAGAAATTCTGTTTCCTTTTTCTCAGATTAGCCTTTCTCCACTTTATCAAATAATTAGCATCGGCATAAGTCTTGGGGGATTGTTCTGACAAAAAGAAGAAGTGCATTCCAGACATTCAGGATCCAGACTGTGCAAAGGGATCAAGATGGGAGATGAAATGTCAGGGAATAGCTAGTAGGACAGTTTGATTGGAACAGTGAGGGATGAAGGGGAATGATGAAATAAGACTAGAAAGATAGTGAGAGATACTCGGGCTTTAAATGACAGGCTGAATATTTTATACATTTTTCTAGAAGCAATGGGAAGCTACAGAACATTTTTGAGTAGGGGTTAATTTGGTCATATATGTGTTTAAGAATATAAATTTGATGGCTATGTAAATGAATTGGAGAGAAGACTGAAGGCAGACTAAACAATTGAGGACCCACTGCAATAGTTCAGCCCTGGGAAGCTGCATTTGGTAATGTCTATGTGAGTGGAGAGATGTAGATTAAAATAAAAAAGACTTGTTAATTTATTGCTTATGGGGAAAGATGAAATTCGATATTATGAGAAGGAAGTAAGAGTCAAAGATGACTCTGAGGTTAGTCTGAGAGCATTCTCAATGATCCTGGAAGGAAAGCAAATAAATCTATAAATGGAATCATTTTTTAAGAAATGTATTTAGTGATCTACTTTCACCATTAATGATGTTGAATTAATCACAATTTAATTCTACCAACTCAAAGCCAGAAACAGGGACCAGGATTACCTGGGATGCTGGGGTAGGGAGTGGGGGCCAAGAGGGAGGGAAAAGTATGATATAATGGGGAAAGGACTGTGGAGACTTGGGGATCTGTCACAACCTAAACATGTGCCACTGGACTCTCTGGGCTTCAGTTTGCTCCTTTGTAAAATAAGGGAGATGGATTTCATTGATCTTTCAAGACCCTTCAAGCTTTGGCATTCTCTGATTTCAGGTGAGCATCAGTGAGCTTAGATTCCTCCCCTTGGCCCCACTGTGAAAGAAGCTCTGGGAGAAAGGCTAAATGGGAAATTATGAGGAGAGTAAGTGGGACTGAAGTACAGAGTCAGTTCTGCTTGCAATTCATGAACCAATTCAATCCAAGAAGCTAGATCTCATTTGGGGACTGAAAAGATGTTAGGAGCATTTCCAGTGAAACGAACAAGACTCAGAATCTCCAGATAGTACCTTAAAAGGTAGAGTGGTGTAAAGTTGCTATCTGTGTGGTGGCTAAAATTCTAGCTAAACGGTCTAAAAATCTATTGGTAGCCATAAATTATAAGCTTTAGCAAGAGTTTAGACTTTTAAGTATTTATTAAGGACCATAAGAATTTGGTGAGGAGAGAGAAAGAGGCCAAGATTCCTTCATCTATCTATCTCAGGGAGCTAACATCTCAGCTGCACTCCACCCGAGCTCCCAGCGAAAGAGAATGAGCTTCACCCTTTCTTGGCCCCAGAAGCCTCCCATGAAAACGGAAACAGGGCTGTCCACACACACACACACACACACACACACACACACACACACAGCTCCAAGCTAATTGACTGGTAGCTTTGATCGACAGTACCCATGAGCAAAAGTCACTTCCTGACACCAAGGCCACATGGCTTATCCTCAGGTCAGAGCTCACAAAATGTTCCTCCCAGCAGGGGGTGTTTTTCCAACTCTCACAGTGGAAAGAAGAAGGCAAAAGATCTACCTCATCATTTTCTAGGGCAAAGATGTTTCAGCCCCTTTTACCTGGATTCCTGGTGTACTGATTCCTAATACATACCTCCTTCCCTTTATTCCTGCTTTTCTTCCCAGTATCTCATCCTGGCCTCCAGCTTCCTGGTTCTATGTCTGGTCTCTCAGGTTGCCTGCCTTAATCTAGAATTTTACAATCTCCTCTATATAGAATAATGTTGTGGACAGAGCAGGGTATTTGAAATCAGGATACCAGAATTTAAGTAACCAGTTCTGATCATTAATAGCTTTATGACCATGAACAAGTCATTGATCATTTTGAGATTCAGTTTCTTCATCTGTAAAATGTGGATAATAATATTACTTACTCCAAAAGATTGCTGTGGGAAAAATGTTTCATAAAACTGAAGGTTCTAGTTAAATGTAAGTTATTATCATCTATTTTTGCTACCCCTAAGATTCCAAAAACTTAGGAAACATCTCCACTTCAATGTCTTGTCAACACCTAAAACTGAACTTGTATAAAATGGAACTCACCTTTCCCTGATCCCTGACCTTTTTGTTAACCTTCAAGTTTCTGATAATGACATCACCATTTCTCATGCACTTAGGCTTCTTATCTCAAAGTTATCTTCAACTTATCATCAGATATCCAATCTGTTTTCAAGTCTTCTTGATCCTTTCTCCATAACAGATTTTTCATCAGCCCCCTCCTTTTTACTTTCAATGCAATCACCCTAGTTCAAGACCTCATCTCTTTTTTCCTAGAGGAGGGTTTCTTTACTTGGAATCCATCAACTTATTTTGTGGGAAAAAATTATTATTGGTCTCCTCTATAATCTTATATATTTTATTTTATACAGTTAAAATCAATATTCGGAGGAGTCCATAAACTTTACTACACTGCCAAAAGAGTTAATATAGAAGAGAAAAATATTATGAATTCCTTACTTAGAGTATTATAATAGTTTTCTAATCAGTTTTTCTGCCCCATGCCCCAAACAAACAAACACACACACACACACACACTTTAATAAAATCAACACATTGCTGCCAAGGTGACCTTAATTTCTCCATTTTGATAATACTATTCATTTACTCAAAACTTTAAATTACTCCTAAAAGTCAACTGGTTAGAATTTGTACTCCCAACCTAGGGATTCAAATCCTTTTGGCAATCTGGCTCCAAACTATTTTTCTAGCCCTTTATCACACAATATCCTACATAGACTCTATATGATGTATTATATCTTTAAGCCTGATCAGAGTTCTAAAAAAAATAGTTTTTGAAGCAGTTACTCTGCCTCATATTTCTGTGTCAGTTGCTGCTGAGTTTTGAATATAAGCTGCTAGGGCGGCTAGGTGGTGCTGTGGATAAAGCACCGACCCTGGATTAAGGAGTACCTGATGTCAAATCCGGCCTCAGAACTTGACACTTACAAGCTGTGTGACCTTGGGCAAGTCACTTAACCCCAATTGCCTCACCAAAAAAAAAGAAGAAGAAGAAGGTAAACTTTGAATATAAGCTGCTATAAACTAGGGAAATATGGGCACCAAATTTTTATTTTAGGACAAATATAATTTATCTGATTATATTTTAAACCCAGAAACAGAACACAAGAGAGGTAAAAAGACAGATATCAGAACTTTATCAACTAAACTTGAAACTGGAAAGATGGATCCTAATCCTTTTAAGGAATAAATTAAGTGATCAGAAAATCAGAGAAGCTGACCAGAGGATTGACTAGTCTAGGTTCAATGCCATGACCAATGAGGTGTTATTCCAGTATAGCATAGATCAAGTCATCTTAGCAGTGAAAGCATCTATTCAACACAAAAGATACATTCATTAAAGAATCTTTGTGAACAATTCCTAAAACAGAGAGAATAATGAAGTTTATAGTTTCAGAGTTGTGAATTACCCTGAACACATGAGTTTTCCTCACTTGTGTACTTTCCAGACAGGTTTCTGTAAGTGTGTGCCCACTTTCTTCCAAAAATACTGAGTGCATTGGTAGGAGAGTGTGAACCAGATTTATATGTGAATTGAGAGGTATTTACTATTGATACATTTGCCATTAACATATGGGTAGCTTCAACATCATTTCTTTTGTTTTATTATTAAGTAAACAGTTATGTTTAATATGTAAAAATGTCATTTTGGTGAGCGGCTGGTTCTATAAATAGAAACATGTCAGTGGGTGCTAAAAATCTAAAGTAAAAAAATAGAAGAAATATGTTTCCTCATGACAAGTTATCTCTAGAACACTGAGATAAATTGAATGTAAATTGCTCGATGTTCCTTCTATGGGAAGCAACCTGCTAGTATGAGAAGAAATTGGAATGAGCAAACAAACCTAGAGAGTAAGAGGTAGAAGGTGTGAAGTGGTGCAGTGGAAGTGTCTACCCATGTACCCATTACATCTATAATCAAGTCAACCTGTATTATATAATTGTCTCCATTTACATTCTATCCTCTCCTAGGATGAATTTATTATTTTTTATCTTTTCTGGATATAGTAGACCCAACCCTATTTCTACCTATTGAAATCCTTTTCTTCTTCCATGGCCCAGTTCTGATGCCAATTTGCTATTGAACTTTCCTATGATTGGCACAGCTAAAAATGATCCATCTTTTGTCCAATTCCTCATGACACTTTCTTTAATGTTCCTATAAACTTACATTTTAATGTGTATTTGTAAATTTTTTTTATCAATTCAATTCCACAAATACTTGTTTAGTGTCAACTAGGTATCAGGCTTTGTAGACAAAAAGGGCAAAGATGAAACAATATCTACCCTCAAGAAGCTTTTATTCTATTCTTTCTATCAGATTTAATTATGAATGCAGCCTCTATGTTCTTTATTTTCCATTCTTGTATCCCCAACTCCTAGATACTTTAGTAGTATCTTGAACATTATAAAATGATTAATGATTGTTTAGTTTAAAAGTTAAAATCTATACATCAAATGCAGATAAGCTACAAAAATCCATGAATCTCAACTCTTTTTGGGGGGTGGGGCAATGAGGGTTAAGTGACTTGCCCAGGGTCACACAACTAGTGTCAAGTGTCTGAGGCCGGATTTGAACTCAGGTCCTTCTGAATCCAGGGCTGGTGCTTTATCCACTGCACCACCTAGCTGCCCCTGAATCTCACCTCTTGAACTCTTTTCAATTCTAAGGTAACTGGGGTACATTTCTACTTCCCAGAGACCCTTTCATTGTATATAAATGGGTACCTGTCCCTTATCCTTATCATTCCCTTCTTCCAACATAAGTCATCCTGTCTTCTCTTGGGTTCTGTGATGCTAGATAGATCTCTCTGTCAAGTAGAACTATAAGGCTGAGTTTGTCCTAAAGGATTGCATTCTTCCAGAAAAGTACTCTACAGGGATGGAGAACTTCTCTCCATCCTATATAAACTTGCAGAAGTCTTTCCTCTCAGTGGTGACCAACAATTAATTTGAGTTCAATATTTGAAATAACAAATACTGCAAGAACCTAGGTAAGGAATAAAGGAAACTCTTTTTTGGAAACCTTGGAGAAAGTAGAGGAAATAGAAAGAAAAAAAGAAACACAATAGAATCGAATTAAATTGGTATATTTGAAATCAATCCTATATTAGTTCTATAGAACTAACATCTGGATATATGGATGAGACAAGTCTCTTTCTTCAGCGTTTTGGCAAAAGAAAAGACAAAATCTTCTACTATTCCCATGTAAACTCTTAAAGTGTTTCTGGCCATGGTTTTACAGCAGCCCACCCCTTGACCTCTAGTCAATAAGAACAAAAAGTGATGTGGAAACCTCAAAATATGTGGTATGTGAAAGTATAATAATAATAGCCATAAGGGGTTTTCAAAGCTAATAATATACAAGCAAAATATGAGCTAGCTTAAATTTATAATGCTTTAGGAGACATTAAATGCAAATTTTGAGGGAAAATTGAAACACACAATAAGTTATTTCATATTATTTCCTTTGAAGGAGGTGGGTTTTAGAGCTTTAAATGCTAGCAAAAGAATACAGCTTTTTGTGAATAAAAATAAGATGGATTCTTACCAGATCAATACTTTGTTTTCAAGAGGCCAGGTTCTCATTCTATGTAACTATGGAAATCAAATTACATAGGAAGACAATCTGCCCCAGGGGGAGCTGCTTACACAGTTGAAATTTCTGATATTGCTAGTGAAATTGGAATTCTGTATGCAACTGTGTCGATCGAAGTCCACACAAGCTAACAGACACACACACAAACACATACACACTCACTCATACAATTTTACTAAGTTGCAGACTCACAGAAGGAACCAAAGCATACATGATAGGTTTGAAAAAAGCTTACTGAATCTGCTAGCATATAACAAAACCTAATGCAAAAATGTCATCTGTATCAATAACCTCTTTCCTGTTTAATTTAATAAATCTCTTAAATGCCTTTAACATTAATGCTTTAGCAATATTTTGATAAATTCTTCCATTATCTGAGTGTCCTTACTGATATTTTTCTTCTAACAAGAACCTTAAATTTAAACATTTTTAAAGTGATAAGTACTATTCCTTACTATGCCATCACTGAGTAACTCAAATAATTATTTTTCCCCTTTCATGATGTTAGCAATTCAAGCATTTATAGACACTTATCATCTCCGTCTCTTATCTTTAGTTTCATCTGTTTATCAAGTTCTTTTATCACCTTTTTATAGTACTTACCCTCTAATGCTTTTTTAAAATTTTCTTTATTGCCATTTTTTACCCCTTTCCAAATCACCAGAGTCCCAAAGGACACATAATTCTAATAGCCTAAAGGATTTCTTATCAAAGCTTTAGTAAGATGCCTTGCCACTTTTTCTCAGTCCCCTTGTTTAGAAGGATACTCAGGTATTGTTTTTACTTTGGCAAAACACTACATCACATTGTGAATCTTTATCTAGTTTTTGTCAAGCCTGGATCATTCTCTGCACTGAGGAGATTGTAAGTTAATTTTCACAGTTGATATCAGTCTTATTTTCTAGCAATTTCCCATTTTAAAATATTTAGATCATTTTACTGTCTCTAATTTCCATTATCTCATAGTTCAGTTGAAACCTTGGTGTCCAGGGAAAAACAATTATTATTGGCTATCTTCTACAAGCACTGTGAGGGAAGAAAAGTATAAGATGTAGTCCCTATCCTTAGCAAGATTACAATTTAATTTTTTTTAATTCAAGTAATACATGCATAAAAATTCAAGAAATACATGCATAAAAATTAAATGACAACATTAAAACTTAAGCAGGACAAGAATAGGGAGATTGCATAAGGAAGTATATGATTAATAGGCAAATTACTTCTATAGACAATAATTGCTACGTGGGATTAGAAGAGAGTTCACTTCTAGCCAAACTGGCCAGAAAAGGAATGAAGTATGATAAAACCCATGTTATAGATTTTTCTGACAGTAACATAGTAAGAGAGGTGCCCTGTTTAGCCCAGAGGACATGGTTTGATCATCAGTATAATCTAATCTATGGTACCATAAACCATGAATTTACAAAAGGAATTAACTATGACTTTGTTGTTGTTGGCGTTGGAAGGAACAGTGGAAAGTGTCCACAGGTATAGTTTAAAAGGAGAAAGCATCCTGGAAATAGGGGCCAAGTAGTTGGTTCCAGGTATGCTGGAGCCAACTCAAACTGTGTCACAAGAGCTGATTGCTCAATTTTCAGTGAGTTCTTAATTGACAAATGCTATAAATAAGGGCTTTATTTATTGTTTGTTAATTGTCTAGTCTTAAGAAAGTGATGGGTCAAAAGTTAATAATGCACATTAAATATAAAAGTGTGACGAGAATACTTTTTCCCCAGAGACTCACTTTTTGATCATGTCTATGGCCTGAGACCAATTCATATTTTTCTTGGAAGCTTTGGACATGGGAGCTTTGACTTTGTTATCTTCTTCTGAGGGTGCATTTTGATCTTTCTTGTCACCATAGAAACTTTCTGTGGTCAGAATTTTTTCTGTTTGCTCATTTTCCCAGCCTATTTCTTGACTTTTTACTCTTTCTTAAAGTGAGGCACTGCTTCCAGGGTGGAGGGCACACTGTCCCAAGCTTCAGGGCATTTGTGCAACTGTTTTCAGAGATACTTCTAGGGATGTGTAAGTTTTTAGTTCTACCAAGGTAGTTTGATTTAAGGAGATGTACAGAGACTCACTTGTTAAACATTTGCTAACACATCCCTGAGGCCAAGAAAGGCAGGCTAGTCCTGCTATTTAATACTTGAGCAACCTTGGACAACTTATTTAACTAGACCATAGTTTTCTCATCTGTAGAATCAAGTATTTAGATATAAGGCAGGGGCTCTTAAACTTTTATGTTTGTGTCATAGGTACTACCCCTTTGCTAATCTGGTGAAGCCTATGGATTCCTTTTCAGAATAATGTTTTTATATGCATAAAACAAAATATGTAGAACTACAAAGGTAATCAATTATATTGAAATACAGTTATTGAAATAATTTTCTAAACAAATTTGCTGACCTACAGTTAAGAACCCCAACTAAGGTCCCCTCTGTGTTCCTATTACCCTTTTGATTAACCATTAAATCTTCATAAAAGTAAAAACAAACATATAAAATATTCAAAATATTTTACAAGGTTGAATATGACCTTCACAGTCAGGTTCAATCTTGTTAAATGAAACTCACAATTTCATAATTCACTGGTAGAAAATTCTATGAAAAGCAACTAACACTACATGGATCATTTATAAGGGCTTTTCATAAATAGTTTTTTTTTTTTACCCTTAAGGTTTCACTCAGCCTTTTCTATGCAACATCTAATTAATTTCAAAATATTTAATTCATTTAAAGTTCTAAGACTTTAGGCATTGGACAGAAAAAAACCCCACAAATCCCATGGTTTTTCCTTTAGCATTTCTCTCCTGATGGGTTGTACCACTTAGTGCTTTCCAGAGAGAATCCTTGCTTTCTTGTCTAAGTGACGCACCAAGGCTGCAGACAGGTGAGTGCTTATAAACATAGCTACTGTTAGCACATGAAGCAGATCGAGGGTGATAAAGAAGGAAATCCTCCAAATGAAACAGAAATGACATAGAGACAGAGAGTTTTCCCAGTGCTCTTTGCACCACGAAAGGAAGTCTTTCTCTGTTTCCCTCCTTTGGCTCGTTGCGTCTTCACTGAGCAAAACAAAAACAAAACATTAAAATACTAGAAATCTACTCATTTTGAAGGCTCTCCAACCCCCAAATCAAAGGAAGAAGGTATTACTTAAAAAGTCATTTTATAAACAAAAATCAATAAAATAGAAATAACTTACTTTAAAGTCAGGAGTCCTCTTCTTTTCCCTTCCCCTAACTCCTCCCCCCATATTCATTATTTAATTTGAATTTGAAGAACACACATGTTAAAAAAATTTTTCTTAAATCTACTGAATTCCAGTTATAAATCTCCAACTATATCTTTTTTCCCCGTTGAATGGCCTGTAGGCATATCAAACTCAAACTCCAAAATGGAACTCATCTTTCCTCCCCAACCTGTCCTGTTTTCTGTTGAGAACACTCATCATTCTTCTTCCAGTCATTGAAGTTCAAAACCTCAGTCATATTCCATTTGTATTTCTCCCTCATCCCACCCATAAATCTGGTTAGTTGCCAAGTCCTGTCAGTTCTGTATTTATAATGTTCCTCACATTTGTACCCTTTTCCCCACTCACACAGCTACCACTCTAGTTCAGGCCCTCAGCATCTCTCACCTGGACTCTTCAATAACTTCCTAATTCTCAACTGTCTCCAGTCTCTCCCCATGCAATCCACATTCCTCATATCTCCCAAAATTATTTGTCTAAAGTGCTGGTTTAATCATATTTCCCTTCTCAACAAACACTAATGGCTCCTTATTGTTTCTTGAATAAAATACCATTTTAGCACTGAAAGTCCTATACAAAGTCCAGCCTACCTTTCTGGGTTTATTATATATTGTACCTCTTACAGTCTAGTTCCAGTCAAAGTGGCCTATTTACTGTTCCTGATACTGGACATCCCCTCTCCAATCCCTGTGCCCTTTGCACAGGCTCTTCTCCATACCTAGAAAACACTTCCTCCCTACCTTTACCCTTTAGAATCCCTGGTTTCCTTTAAAGATCATCTCAAATGCCACCTACATGAGTCCTTTCCTGATTCCCCCAGTTGCTAATTCTCCACTCCACAAAAAATTACCTTGCATTTATTTTGTATAAATGTTGTACTTACCTGTATGTATACATTTTTTCCCTGATAAAATATAAGTTCCTTGAGGGCAAGGGACTGGTTCATTTTTGTCTTTATATCCCTGGTACCTAGCATGATCCTGGCAAATAGTGGATGCTTAATAAATGTTTAATGGGTGAATGATTGGTAAGGTTAAGTATAAATCAAGATGGCAGATGTATTGTTATTATTATAAGAAGAAGGAAGAAAAAAGAGAAGGGAGGAAAGTGAATTTGTAAGAAATAGAGAACCACCTTATAATTCTTGAAGAAAAATGCAATGTCCATATTCCTATTTTTTTCTTTTCCAAGAACTATTCTCACCTTGAATAGTTCAGAAGCTTAGATAATTAGACTTAGAAATTGAGAATCTATTCAATGCAGTTTCTCTGAAAGTACTATTACTCTTGGCTTCTAATTGTTCTCAATAACGTTTGTTTTTTGCATGATTATTTTCAAATAGAAACTGAAGAAACCTATTTTCATGAAGCTAAGTGGCAATGAATGACACCTCATCCTATTTTCTTAGGTATGTATATATGCTCTGGATTCTGCTCAAATAACGACTCAAATTTAGCCTCTAGAAATTAAGAACGTTTCAAAATCCCCTCGTGCCATTTGAATATGCATCAAGACATTTCTTTTGGTGATAGAAAGGTCATATAACTTTTACCTATTTAACATTTTACTTATTCCCTATGCCTTTCTCGGGAAAGCAAAGTGCACTGTTTCTTTGCTATAAAACCGCTTCCAAGAGCTTCATAAAACATGTGCCTCCCTCTTTGATCAGGTGGTCAAAACACTGGTTCCTTAGTCTCTTTGGTGGCTTTCTTCAGGACTCCAGAACATTACTGTCACCAGAGGGGGAAAGGTGGAGTCACAAGGATTTAAATCGTCTTGCCCCGTCCTTTGGAAGCTAGACGATCGTGCCTACCCAACAATAACAAGAAGGAAAGCTGAATGTCTCGGCCCCAGTTTGTAACTGGGCCAACTTTGGAACACTATCTGCCCCAGCTGCTCTCACTCTGCCTGGGGCCAAGTCTGGATCCTGAGAGTAGGGGCCGAGGAAACCCTCGTTTGATCCAGAGCTAGCCTCTCATTATGATTCCAGGTTTGAGGAAAGACGCTTTAGGGACTGTGGCGAGCATAGAACGCTCTGCAGTCAGAGCCTTGCGCCAGCATTTGCATCCTGGGTGCGTGGGCCTCTGCTAGCGCTGCGGATGCTGTGAGATGCTGGGTGAGGCCCACTCAGGCCAGTCTAGGGCCAGTGGCGCTGCGGGGACTTTGAGACAGCCGCGGGACTACGGACAGTTTTCTGGGCATCTTCCTACTCTGGAGCATTCGGCTTTACGTGCTTGTGGAGGGACTCTAAGGGCAGGGGAATGGAGAGGGCAGCGAATTCTGGAACAATATGCCCATGCCTCTCTGACACCTGTTGCCCAGAGGGATTTGCCCAGCTCCCACCCTAGCTCGGGCAGCTGGCGAAGGAGTTCTGTCTCCTTCCCGCCCCGCAGGACAATATTAGTACGCAATCCTACCTTCAACCTTAACCCCGCCTGCTTTTTTTTCTTCTGCAGCCTATAGGTGGGTGCGGAAGAATCTATCTGGTCCTATTTTAGCTTGAGCTTGAGTATCTTCAGAGTTCGATTTTTATCATCGTCTTTCTGCACTGCATTGTATCTGGAAACTTCATGCTTGCTGCTTTCAAGGCACATCGCCAAGCAATAGGGCCTTCTTTGCCCAGCAAACATTCAGATTGAGCTACTTTTCTGCCCCTTTATTTGGATCCGTTCCTCTCCCAATATAAGAAAGAACCAGCGAAAAGAAAACTTCCGGGGATCAACCCCTCTTGCACTTTGGAAAGCAGGCGCTGTCCGAGGTGCAAGACCTTTCTCCTTCCCATCCCCAATCCCCTCCTTACCGCCACACTTTTTGCTCTCCTAGTTCACCTTTATTGCAATGGATAACTTTAGAATTGGTGGAGGAGAAGGCTCAGTGTTTCCTTCTGCTTGGTAGAATCGGTGATGGATGCCATCCATGGAAAGGCATCTTGACATTCTTGAGGAACATGAACAATAGGTAGGTGTGTGCCTGTGTTTATTGATAATTTAATACTAAACAACAGGGTTTCATTTGGAGCACAGGTATGACAGGTCCACCATACTCTATCATTCACCTTTATTGTGGATGGAGATCTGTTTCATGTGATTATCAAATAAAAATTAGATAACTCAATTGGTCATAGATTCAAAACTTAGGGGTCTTAGTGACATTGGACAAATCACTTCAACTTTCTGAAAGCCTGACTCCAAATCAGTGCTTTTCCCACTTCACACCACTTCCTCCTAAATTTCTTCTGTAGATTAAGGTGTACTGTAATGTTCTCATTGGGTTCGAACCCAATTAGAAAATCCTTTGCATCTTTGTGGACCTCTGGTTGGCATGCTTAGTCACACTCTTCATCCAGGTTTATTTGGTTCCTCTCATTAAAAGCTTTATCTCGTGTTTTCCCTTACCCCCACGTTGTTCTTAATTACAAGGGGAGCGGCAAGAGGAGTTAACACATGGATGGCAAATTTTTAAAAGTAGCACAAAGTTGTGGATAGATTGCTGTACTTGGAGTCAGAAAACCTGGGTTAGGTCAGATCCTAACATTTACTAGCTGTATGAGCTTAAAAGTCATTTTTCGGGGCAGCTAGATGGCGCAGTAGATAGAGCACCGGCCCTGGAGTCAGGAGTACCTGAGTTCAAATCCGGCCTCAGACACTTAACACTTACTGGCTGTGTTACCCTGGGCAAGTTACTTAATCCCAATTTCCTCACTGAAAAAAAGAAAAGAAAAGTCATTTTGCCCCCTTGAACCCCAGTTTCTTCATCTTAAAAATGGGAACAATATTACTTGTAGTACCTACCTAAATGTTGTTTTGGGGATGAAATGGGATATTCTATATATAAAGTTATTTATGAAAAGAAACTATTGTTAATCTTTGGACATCCACTAGTCTATATATTGATTCAACATCTTCAGTTTTCTAAGAAAAGTCTGTTTACAAATAGCCCTACTGAAAATAAGGAGAGATATTCCTTGGGTGTAATGATTTCCTGTTATAGGCAATAAGACCATGAAATTAGAGTTGCAAGGAACCTTAGATGCCACATAGTCCAACTCTTTCATTTTATAGATAAGGGAACTAAAAAAGTTACATGACTTGCTCAGTCATGTAGGTGTCAGAGGCAGGATTTGAACCTAGATCTTCCTGATCATAAATCCAGTACTTTAGCCAATACACAGAACTGTGTATCTCCAGATCACTGATTAAAAGCAGAAATGAGTCATCAGCCAAAATAGTTTTTTGAGCCTTTCGGTTTGTTGGTACATATGCATTTGACAATGCTTAATTAGTCACTAGATCTCTAGAGTTGAAACAATTTGGAAGAATTTACTTTGTTTAGGAAAATGAATTGCTAACAAAGTTCATTAGCTGTATTAGTAATTTCTAACTTTTGAATTTCCAAAGGGGCACCATAATTTTTGCTCTACATTTGTACCCCCTACCAAGCCATTTGCTTGAATCAACATTTGAATTTGCAGTCTTGTTAGTGATATCTATTTATAATATGCTAATCATACTTCTTTGTTATGGATGCTTAGCCTGTACTTAGAGCTGGTACTTTGTTCCCAGAAATGTTTAGTTGTGTCTTCCAGTCTGTATATGCAGATTCAAAACAATGTAGCAACTTGGTGACTTCTCTTCAATCCCTAATCATACTGTCCTATAATTTCCAAATTGTTTGAAATAACAGTAGTTAATCCAGGGTATTTTGGACTCTGAACACTTCTAACAACTATTGGATGCCTAAAACTTCTTGGGATCCAAGCAAAGCAACAATGGAACTAATTTTTATTTTAGATATTTGTGTTGAAATGATGGTTGACATTTGAAAAATGCACATAAAAGACTTTTTCTAAATATTTTGATCAAACTTTTTGCTAATGAACCATCTGACAAATAAAGTCAAAGTCTAGAGGTGAGTTGACTTGCCCAAGGTCACATTGGGACTCAGGTGTCCTCTCAAATCTGTGTTGTATCCAATACACTACAACTCTACTGTGGTTCCCTTGACTTATAGAGACTTGCTTTCTTATTATCTGATAATACAGTGCAATTAAATTAGTTTATAATTTAAACGGTAGGATTAGGAATCAGGATTTTGAAATATCACTTTGCAAAAATATAGAATATTGTTGGGGAGTAGTGCCGTTAATAATTATATTCCCTTCAATAATGGATTTCTTTTACTTTCTCCATAATCCCAATCCCATCAATGTTATATCCTACAATAGTGCTTTTATTTATGGCTTTTCTTAAACTTTCTTTACATTCAAGAGGTTCTTTTACAATTTATTCTCAGTGGCAAGAAGATTAACCTTGTATAACTTTATGAAGTTTAAAGGGCCACAGCAAAAGTGTGCTATTATTATAATTTCTTAAACTGATCAAGAAAAAATTTGCTACCTCTCACTAATTCTGGAAAGGTCTTAAATTAGTTGCATTCTGAACTCCAAAATCTCATGTCTTTTGAATTTGTGTGTGATCTCTTTGTGATTTTGAGGATACAAACCTGAATCTACCATTAACTCTACATATTGAGTTTCATTTATTCCTTTTAGCTTGCTTTCCTCCTTCCCTTGCCTAGATATTGTACTGTGATCATGTACTTTGGGGTTTGGGGCAGTATGTTTTAAAGGGATGTGTGTGTGTGTGTGTGTGTGTGTGTGTGTGTGTGTTTTCAGAGATACACTCCAACCAGCTCCTGAAAGTTGATTGTTTTCAGTGCGAGTATTTACATCTCTGAATATGCGAAAACTACAAATCAGTTTGTTTTATTATCTCTAGATTTAGGAAAGTAACGGAGATAATAATCTTAATATGCAGATTAAATTTAAAAGTGTTTCCAAGCATTTCAGAGAGTCAGTTGTTAACTTTTACACTCCTGAAGAAGTAGGACAACACCTGGAATTTTTATCCCAGCTCTTTCATTCCCCCTCCTGTCCCAAGGCAATGTGTAGTGGCGTCTTCTGACTTTGGGCAAGTCATTTTCAGTGACTACTTTCTGTCACTTTCAGTTTCCTCCTATGTAAAATGGGAGGCTCGAGCTAGAGGGCCTCCGAGGGCACTTCCAGCTCTCCATCTGTGCTCCTGCGATGCTAAAGGGTCCAATTTTGACTTGTGCACCACGTGGCTCCCACCCAAGGGTGCCAGTTGGGCTGTTTCACTCTCTTTTTCTTGCCCTGCCCCTGGCCTGCACGTCGTTAAACAGAAGCCAGCGGCTGCGCACAAACCCTTCTCGGACCTCAGTGGCAGGCCCGGCCTTCGGAGGAAAAGAAAGCGAAGCCCAGCTCGTGGAGCTGGCGAGGTAGGCTCTTTCCCCCTTGGGGCGATCACGTGGTGTAGGCGCGCGCCAGGCCCAGTTCGGCCCCTCCCTATTCCGGGCCTCAGGCCCCATCCTCAAGTGGAGCGCGGGGTAAGTAAACCGCCATCCTCTGCCTCCTCCCCCGCCCTTTCTCTTTCCCCTTCTCTTCACCTCCCGGCTCCCCCGCGGCTCCCCCGCCTCCTTCCTGCCAGTGTACGTGCTCGGCGGCGTGCAAGCGCGCCCGGCACGTGACCCCACCGAACGTGGCATTGTGTTATCACGTGACCCAGGTGCGTACGCGACGGAGCGGGGTGTGAAGATGGCGGACGAGGAGGCCGACCAGGAGAGCCTCAGCCGAGGCGGCGGAGGCTGCGCCGCGGAGTTGCAGCGCCTGGGCGAGCGGCTCCAGGAGCTGGAGCGACAGCTGCGGGAGAGCCGCGGGACGGCCGTGGAGGCAGCCACCGAGTACTGCCAGCAGCTGTGCCAGGTGAGAGCGCCCCGAGGGCCCCCTCCCCCTTCTCCCCGCCCACCCCCCGGGCTGGTGGGGAAGCGGGTGAGCGAGAGGCGGGCTCGGAGCGATCCGCGCTGCCCGGGGATCTCCGTGGCTGCCGCCGCCGCGGGGGCGGAGGTGAGGCGGGAGCGAAGCTGCGGGGAGAACGCCTTTGTGTGGCGACGGCGGTAGCAGCGAAGGCTCGCGGCCGTGTGCTGCTGCCTGGGGTGGGGGGGGGCGGGGGAGGGAAGGGGGCTGTGGTCCAGGCGGAAAACGTCCCCTGCTCCCTCCCCCCCCCCCCCGGGTTCGGGAGTGCGCGGCGGGCTAGGCGTAAGGGATCCGGATCGCGGCTGAGGAGCTCTCCCAGCCTAGCCTGGGAAAAAGAAAAAGAGCCGGGGAGAAGGGGTTGGGATGCCTCCGCCGCCGCCGCCTTCTCTCCCGCGACCACTATAGCGTTGCTCTTATTGTGCTCCTGGGATTACCGCGCCCCCCGTTTCTGTTTCCCTCCCTCCCTCCCGGGCCCTCCGCCCCCTCGGTCAGATGGGCGCCTCCAACCCCCCCAACCCCCTCCCCGGCTCTAATCCGGCCCGGTCCTCGCCCGCCGTCTCGGGGGCCTTTGTTGTGGGAGTTTCGCCTGCGGACTGAAGGGGCCTTTGTTGCTGGTCGGAGGAGCTGTCCCCACCGACCCCTTTCAGCTCGGCCTCCTGTTGGGTGAGCCGGTGAGAGGGGCGGGGGTTGGCCCTCCCATCCTGGCTGACTGTGCTGCTGCTGCATCCCCTCTCTGTACGGGGGTGGAGGCGAATGGAGCTGTCCCAGAATGGGTTCTACCCGGGGGGGGGGCGCGAGGATCGGGGGAATCCCCCCTGCGGGTTTTACACTTGGAATAAATAGTCCGCTTCCCCGACTATTCCCTTATGGATTCTGCTAGAGGCTTTCTCTTTGGGGCTCCTGGTAGGGTGGACGGTGATGTATACTTTTTATCCTGGGCAGTTTAAGCTCTACTCTCTTTTACGCCTGAAAAAACTGATTTCCAGTAGCTGCTTTCTAACCAGAATTGGAAATGCAGCAGCATAGTGTGTTTATACTAGTTATCAATGCAGGGACGGAATTCTCGATTTAGGGTAGGATTTTCAAATACAAGACCTTCCCTGTCATTTCTGTGAAATATTTAATATATTCGCTGCGTGCAAGTAGTAGTGTGCTAGATTGAGATTTTTGGGGGGAGGGGGAATTAAAATCGAGTATCATGTAAGATGGATGATTTCGTGAAAATGTTTCCGGAATTTCTGAGATTCTGAAATATAATGGAATATTCTTATGAATGAAAGACTTCGTTAAATTTAAGGTCCTGCTCATTTCTGTCATTGGAAGCTTTTGCACTCAACATTTAAGATAGATGTCGTGTTCACTTTTTCCTCTTTTACATGCTATAAATGGAAGGGTGTAGACATGTCCAAGTCCACAAGTATGTACTAAGCACCTACTATGTGCCAGATACTGCATTTGGTGCTAGGGATACAAAGAAAAGCAAAAACAGGAAACAGTCCCTGACCTCAGAGAGCTCACAATCTCATGGGTAAGACACGGTTTAAAGAACTAGGTTCAAAGAAGACATAGACAGGACAAATTGAAGGTAATTGTAGAGGGAAAGCTCTAGCATTGAGGGGAACTAGCAAAGGCTTCTTAAAGAAAATTGGTTATCCAAAACCAATATTGCTACAAAGGCTTTAAAGTAATCGGGTTGCTACATCTTTGATAAAGCATTCTAAGCTGAACTTGTGTTGTGCCTAGCTACCTAAAGATATCACCCTCAGTTTAGCCTTATATGCCAAATGTAGACATAAGTGAATGATAAAATTAGAGATGAAATCCAGAATTTAAAGATATATGGGATAGTATATTAAAATATGTGTGTATATATACCTGTATGTATGTATATATGTATAAATGTTGCTGAAACTTGCCAATTTTACTTAACCTGCACTTACTTATTTTAGTGTTAATTTAAAGAAAATTACTGAGAAGAATAAACCTTATGGTAGACTTAATACTGAAAGGGACCTTAAGTGGTGATCTAGGCTATCCCACACATGAGGAAACTTTGACACCCCCCAAAAAAATTAAGCCTAAAATCTACACAGATTTGTAAAATTAGGAGACAGGATTTGAACAGTCCTCTGACTTCAAATCTAATCCTTTTTTCCCATTGGATCACTGTTTCTATGGGATGATATTTACCCCCTGTATTTTAAAAGTGAAAGGTATTGACAACTTTTTTGCATGGTATCTTTACTAAGTATTGTCTTCCACTCTGTGCCCCTATTAGGTAATAGAGCTTGCTATAAAACTGGGAAAAGAACCTGAGCATGAAAATTGAGTGAGAATTGTTTAATTCTGCTTTACAAATAAACAAGAGTGAAACAAAATTCTTTGCCTTTTATGAGGAACTTTTTCCTGAGCAGAAGAAAATTGAGTACTTAACTCTAGGTTGTAGTACATAATTAGCCAGAGATCTCAACTAAATAACTAGGTTTGATTTTTCCTTGTTGAACATTTGGATTGGGCCATCCATTCTATCTCTGTTTTAAAGATAAGGAAGCTGCTGTCCAGAGAGATTAAGTGCTGTATCCAGGGTCACAGCTGTAACTAGAACTGAAGTCTCCAGACTCCCATCTAAGGAGTCATGAAACATTTGAGGTTCCTTAAGAGGTTGTGGGTTTTTAAAAAATGGAGTCTTGTATACCATACCATTTTCCCAGTGTACCTGATGGTCATCTACATTATTTGAACAGTCTAAGAGTGTATCTGATTCTTGATTCTTGATTTTCAAGATTAGATGTAGAATAAAAATTGGAGGACTGGTCCCCTTTTAATTGGTCCCTTTAAGTGAATGGAAACAATACAATAAATTCCATATTGCCTCTTAGCCATTATTAAATGGCCATTTGGCTATGAAATTAAGTAATGTGGTGGTAAAACAAGTTCTATAATTTGTTGGAGAGTAAGAATAGGGAGATGACTTGGAATGCTAGAACCTACTGCTGGTGTCTTGGTTTCTAATCTTGAGAGTTTCATTTAAATCTTCCAGTTGAGCTTCCCCTGTTAAACCAAGGTACTTCTGATGTCAAAAATGAATGTTTTCAAAGTTCAGTGGGCTGCTGAGCTAACACCTAGTTCCTTGCCATTTGATACTTAATGCTATTGCGTAATTGTCATTGTTGCACTGATAAATTATGCATTTTTCCCCAGAAATTTATGGTCTACATATTTTGCTTCAGTAAAAAGGGAGATTTTGGGGAATGTAGAAAAAAAAATACAAGGGAAATACCTAATCATCAAGTTTTCTCATCAGGGTAAACAAATCATCAATGATGATTCTTTGATCTCCGAAGTAATAGAAAGGAACTTTGATATATTCCATAGGTATTAAATTTTCTTGTCCTATTATCATTTGATAGTTAATCCTATGTATTCACACTAAAAACATTAAATATTTTTTCTTTTAGATGATGCCTTAAGATGCCTTAAACTTGGTGGAGGTGGGGGAAGGGGATGGGTACAAGTTCTCTATTGGTGGGAAATGAAGAACTTATATTTCTATTTAAAGGTAGTTTGAGTACATAAGGTTTAGATATGGAAGGGATCTGTCTCACAATATGTACTCAATAAGTTTTTGCTGAATTTGCTCTGACTGTGTTGCTGATGCCATTAAAAATGGAATTGTATGCTAGGATAAAAGTGATCAAAATTAATCAGTTGCATTTATTTGTGTCTTGTCGAGATAAAAATCTTCATGAAGAGAAACTGAAGCTCAAAAGTTCCAAGAATAATCTATTTATTGGCAAGGATAACATAGTCCCTCTGACCAGAGACACATTAGAGCAGATACAGCAGTCTTTTATACAGTTGGTTATATAAGTTTCTATGATACTAAACTAAGATTGTGATTGGTCTATAGTAGAGGTGTGGAATAAAGGTGTAGGATGGGCTTACATTTGGCATAATCATGCTGATTTGCAAAAGGGGTGTTTCCGAAATCCATGGTAAGGAAAAAACACAAAGTTAGTATTCTCTGGAAAGTCCTCTGTCAGTGATCACATACACCAGAGTGGTCCCCTACTAGGCTTATGGCCAGGAAGAGCATCTTATGACCATGAGTCTGGGTTGTTGCCCAGAGAAATGGGAAAGTTAGCTTTTAGAAAGAAGTCAGACTTTCTAATGTTAATTAGTCAAATTGTCCTTTAAAGCACACTAATTCCTAAGTCTCGATCAATAATTAATACAGAACAAAGTGGGGTATCAGTTTTCAATTTCATATTCCCCCCTCTGATTCCATGGAGCCAAGTCTCCACTGAATCACCATCTATAGATCAAATTGTTATGATTAGGCATGTTCAGCATCTATTAGAATTAAATTGGTAATGGGGCAATGGAAAGCAATAATTACAGAGTTCAACACTTTATTCAATGCTAGCCATGAGAGGTTTGATTATTACTGGTACTGTTTGACTGTTAGAAATGGTCCACAGCAAAAGATGTTTAGTCTCTCATGACTTCTACATCTACGTGTTGTGATAGTTAGACGGGAATAGGGTTCATAGCATTGACAAAAATCCATTGGTGGCAATCCCCTTCAGTAAGCTAGCTTTACAGAGAGAACAGGTAGAATTTACATGTCCTCCAAGTAATCCAATGATCAATTGCCTTTGTATCCTAGTAGCCCACTCCCAATGTCCATTTAATCTCCAATTGAGTTTCAGATGTCTCAGGTATATGGTCCCTGGAAACAACTTCTCAAAGTCCCATTCTGAAGCAGGTCTCAATTAATGAAAGCTCTGAAGGTGGGCCTTCATAGGAGGGCTGGTCACTTACAAAGATCCCTACATGTTTTCTGCTACAAAATAGATTCTAACACAATATAATAACTAGTTGAAATGGTGAACTATAGAACATCAGACCAGGAACCCACACCTGAAACTTCAGGGAATTTAAATCCTTAATGAAAGTAGGCCAATATATGTTCCTTGAAAGTCAAGTATCTTGCTCTTCAAATAATGTGCTCCATTTCATTTCAAAAATTTCCAGAAAAATTATATTTCTCTTCATTTATCTTAAAATGTTATATTGATCTTCATTTATCTTTATCTTTCTTTACCTATATCTGAATCAAATTAATTCCCCACTCAGGGGAATATTATAATCATATTAATGTAATGAAAGGATGTTGTAGTGTCAATATCCTATAAACTAAATACCCTTTCAAATGTAAGGCCTCATAGTTTCTATTATTTGTAATTCAAATGACTGTAAATTTGATTCCTCACTGTAGTAGTACTATACTAGCATATCATTCAGTCAAAAGTCACAAATAGGGTTTACCTCTTATATTTATTACAATGAAAAAAGAAACATCATGATGTGCTTGTCCATATCAATGTAATTTGCTATGTGAGGAAAAGGGGAGGGACAAAGCAGTATCAATACTTTTCCTTAGTTCTGTTTGATTATAGATACAGGTCCTTATCAACAGCTAATCACACAGAAAGACTCATCATGAGCCACTGAGTATATTAACAGCCAAGTTCAGATGGGAAAATGTCTTGTTTACCAAGATAGGGAAACAAAGTCAAGAGAATCCTTCCTTCACCTTCAAAAGGTCATTCTCTTGACTTTCCCAGAGACAGACATACAGTATAACAGTACTCAGACTACAGGAGCATATGGCATTTTCCAGTGAGTGATGGACTAGTGACCTTTTGAGAGGCATTGGACACTTCTTGTTTTTTTAATTGTTTCCATCATGTCCAACTCCTCATGCCCTCATTTGGGGTTTTCTTGGAAAAGATACTGGAGTAGTTTGCCACTTTCTTCTCCAGCTCTTTTTACAGATGAGGAAACTGAGGCAAACGGGATTAAGTGACTTTGCCAAGGTCACACAGCTAGTAAGTGCCTGAAGCCAAATTTGAACTCTGGAAGATGAGTTTTTTCTGACTTCAGACCCATCACTCTATTCACTATGCCACCTAGCTGCCCTTATCAGACACTTAGCCCTGAAATCAAAACTTAGAATAGCAGCAGATTTAAATCCCAAGAAACTTCTCTTCAAATAAAATAATTTCACTAATTACAGTTTAGGGCTAGGTTATTATTATTATTCTCATATCTTAGTAAATATCAGAACATTCTTTTGATCTGTTATGTAAGAATAATACAATTCTGGACTTTTACTTATACAGTAAACACCAGTTCACACGTACAAGAGAATAGTTGGTTCAGAAATATAGCGTTGCTACATACCAATTATTAATAGATACACTTTCATGATTTTCCAAATGATCTTAAGTGAAAGTCACTTATTATTTAAAGTTTAATTTGTAAATTTCTCCACTTTGCCTGGGAGAGGTCCTAGTTCCTTAAACTGTAGTTCTACAGTTTCACAACATGCTTTCAGCAGAGCTGGTGAGATCTTATCCCTCAAAGAGAAAGATCTAAGAGGATGTGGCTACACTCTTCTCCCAACAGTGAGTTGTTATTAATATTTTCTAACAAAATAAACCCTAATAAACAATTAACAATTTTTAAATATAGTCATATTATATAACAGACAACATTTATAATCTAACAGCATTCAGATTAAAAGGGAAAGGAGAGTCTCATAACAGTTTTTCTCAGCTTTCATAGTACAAGGAAAATTTTGCATGCCCAGTATCATGTATTTAAAACATAAAAGTTACTAGTCAGAGGACAATAATTCAATGGAATGCATTTTTAAATTATCTTACACAGAAAAATCACTCATCTCCTTTGGTATTTTACTAATCATATCTAATGACATCTAAAACCCAGGGTAGTGCTATCCAGTATGGAGTAATTAGTCAATTAAAGAAGTAACAATAGTTCATTTACATAATGTTTACCACTTTTGAGACTTTTTTCTAGTTCTTAAAGATTGAGAAATTTCCAAGTCCTGTTTTCAGTAGTACTTTATACTGTTTAGGTTTTTATTTCTTAGTTATTACTTGAGCCACTTGCTGACTTAAATCACAAGAGCAGTTGTAAATAATGACTGAAGTTTTTTCCTTTAAGAGGCTAGTTTAGAGGAAACTATAACCCATTGAATATTTAACAGTTTTCAATAATCTTGCTATCTCTTAGCAGGCCAATTCATAGGAAACAAAATTTATCTTAGCCAAATGACATCAATTTAGTCAATTTCAGAGTAACTACAGTTATCCCTTCTACGTGGAGACTTTTACCATCTTGGTTTTGACATATCTTTGTCAGCATAAGAAATTAAATGGGAATTTTGGGGGAATTTTGTGGAAGCTGAAGATGAAAGGAGGCTAGTAGACAACACAGAAAGTTTAGAAACTCAGAAATGCATAAAATATGTGTATGGTATTTTATAATATCAGCATATTTTATCTTCTAATACCATAATAATTCAGGCTTCTTGTATGAAGGGAGGGCCAAAAAATTTTACATGGATTTTCCAAATGGCAGGGTTGCCTGCACTCCTAACCCCTATGATGTGGAAGGGATAACTGCATTCACTATTTTAGATTCTCTTCCACATGGTCAGCAAGATATTATGACTTTACCTAAGCACAGTTAGAAAATTTGGATCACAGCTCTGGTTGAGGGGGTCCTCATATCTTTTGTTAATCATAAGAACCCTACATTTTAAGGCAAAAGACACATTGTTACAGTTTTTCAGAGACTTATTAACATTCATTTTGATAATACAACAGAGAAATGGCCTCTCTAATAAATTATTGTGAAATGCTTTCATATAGCAATATGTAATTAAAAGGTTATTCTCCTAATTAAAAGAATATTCACATTTCTAATCACATCTGATATTCTTCCAAATTTCACAATGTAAGAAAAACTAGAAGCCTAAAGAATATCATGGGATTTTGTTTGTTTTTGCTTTTTAAAACATAACACTTAATGTCTCAGATTTCATCTATGCAGTTGTATAAAACCTTAACTTATCCTTGTAAGAAAATCATTCATGTTATTACTGTCAATATGTTATTTTTGTCCAAAACTCAATAACAGTAGTTAATATTTCTACAGTGCTTACTATGCTAAGCACTTGAGAATAATTTCATTCTTCCAACTCTGGGAGGTGGGTACTATTATTTATTATCCCTTTTTTACATATAAAGAAGACTGCTTAATTTCTCTAATATAATACAATCATAATGTTATTTGAGAATAAAATGTTCAACCATATCAAATTATTAATTATTAATAATGGCCATATTTAAATCTAATTTTTCCCAAAGGTCCATGATTCTTAGTTAATTCATGTTTTAAAATTTGTGGTAGCACTCCTAGCTCCCCTTGACTGTTTATTTTTTTACATCACCTAAAGAGCCAAATCATTTTTTTTTTAATTTCCTGAACCCTACCAGTGTACCTTAAGAGGGCAGATAAAGCATACATTTCTCCTTAACCATGGATTTTTTATTGTAATCCCTGGCCAGAAAAGCTACTCTTTTTTTTCTTTTTTTTTTTTTAGTGAGGCAATTGGGGTTAAGTGACTTGCCCAGGGTCACACAGCTAGTAAGTGTTAAGTGTCTGAGGTCGGATTTGAACTCAGGTACTCCTGACTCCAGGGCTGGTGCTCTATCCACTGTGCCACCTAGCTGCCCCTTCTTTTTTTTTTTTTTTTTAAACAAAGGCTTTAGCATAACTATTTAAACCAGACCAAAGAAATAATCCTTTTTCTGTCAATTCAGTTAGTTAATATGCATTTGTTAAACTTCCACTTTAACCCTTTAAAGTCTTAGGACATTTCTTTTGTAATATTATGTCAATTGGGGAAGGGAAGATATGTGGCACTTGTCAAAAGGTATTTCTCTAAAAATTACTCAAATCTTTTTTTTATTTCAGTGACACTGAAATTGTCTCAAGTTCTTCATCTTGTTTAATTCTTCCAGTCTTTATTTCCCAATCATATACAAGACTGTCTACAGACTTAATCTTCATTCTACTGAATTTTCCTTTATACTTTAGTACAAGTTTTTATTACACAAAATCAATTCATTGCAGTACTATCACAGTTTCTTTGAGATCTTTTGGGTAATTAGAATTGGTATAATCACATAGTTTTTATAACTGCTAGTCAGATAAACTCAAATACAACCACTCAGCAGAACTGCAACATTTAAAGCCCCTCCCATTTCCTCATAGAGTATCACAGATTTTGGTTAAGTAGGATGACTTTGGAGAAGAAGGCATCCATCCCCTCGGTTAACCTCTTTTTTTCTAGCAAAGCATTTATCCACTCATTTCACAGTAGAGTTTACTTGGCAATGACTAGGGAGAATTGCCAGTCCAACTATTGTTCTTTTAATTTATGGTCTTATTGTATAAAAGCAACTTTCTCTTTGAGACTTTGTACTTAAATGTGTAAAGAAACTTGTAAGCAGTTTTTATTTGACTTTGAAAGTTCTTGGTTTCTAATTGCCTCTGAGTTTTATGAAGTTTACGAGTTTTATAAAGTTAAACTATTTTATCTAATTGAGCTATTAGGAGTTTTAGGTTTGTCTTTCTTTGAAGGAAGATTTCATTTTCTAGTGATTTTAAATTAACAGAAATCTTCATCACACTCATTTAATTTTTGGATTCAGTAAAATCAGTTAAAGGTATACAATCACTAAGTTAACAATTTAAAAACTCAGTTTTCTCAAGGACCATTACCTGCTAGGATTTTAAGTTTCAGAGCACACTGTCTTCAATTGGCTTATGCTTTAATTTTTCAAATTTAACTCCTGTCAGTTGTACTCCTGAAAAACAAAATGGTGTCTGGTGAACACTAACTTTCTGAAGATTAGGTGTAACTTTTCATTTCTGTTAAAATAACTTAAAAGGCTAAGTCCGTTTCGTCTTCTGTGCGTGCGCGCACACACATATCCGTTAAATTTTACTTTTCAGTTGCTTCCAGATTTTAAAACAAGCTTTCCTCTCTCTCTGGAAGCACTTTGGCATTCACCTTCAATCTTAGAGGCTTGGTGCCTTCAAGTTGGTTGTTTAAAAACAGTAAGAAACTAAAGGGAAATAAATTCCAACTTTACTTTTATTCCTTTGGGTACTGAAGGTGGTCTAAAATTTTTCCTGTTTTGCCTTCTAATTTTATATATATATATATAAAATCACATTTCCATCCTGCAAGAAATTTGTCATTCCCTTTAAAAGTAGTTTTACCTTTATCTACACTAAAGTTAAAACCAGTTCCTCAGAGTGGCACCCAAAAACTTAAGACTCAGAGACTTAACAAACTGAAACTGCTTTGGAATTATTTTGCTGACCAATTTTTTTTCTTTTTCACAGATTTAGTCTCTAGTTTTTGTGTCTCTGCAACTTCCAATATTGTCAGTTTTGAAAATATGGCGGGGGGAGGGTTATATTTTCTGAAGACTTTTGAAACTTTCACTTTTTTACACTCTTCTCCTTACTGATGAGAACTGAAGAAAAAACTAGGTTGAATTATCAGAACAATACCTGCTAGGATGGATTAGTACAATGGACAGATAAGACCACCCAGATAAAACACTCCCACCCCCTCAAGAAAACCACCATCAGTTGGTCCCTCTTGTTCTAAAGGTGTTAGATCTCTCGGGGTAGTGGAGGTGGAAGAACAAAAAAGGAGAGTACAGTCAAGACAAAATAATCAGAAGAGGGCCCCTTTAAGGAGCAGTGAATATGTCCATAGTTCATTTGTTTGGGGTAAGATTGTTTAATGGCTATTCTTAATTTCTTTAATGTGAGAAAAATGTGAGGGCCAAAATTGGACATACTGAGAGCTATTTGGGTGACTCGCCTTAATATTGGGGTCCTGGAATATGAGGGACCTTTTTAGGTTTAATTTCCCCTCTGAATTATTCTTTTTAAATACTTCTCCCAGGCCAATAAGAAAGGAGCCTCTAAGCTTTAGTTCACAAAAGGATCAGATTTTATTACTCGAGAATTGATTAAACAACAAAGGTGAGACTAATAAAAATCAAAGATAAGGAAATGGGAAAATAGAAATACAGATAGCTGGTCTTAACTCTAAACTCAGCCTAAGCTGGTTCAAAGAAATTTTGGGTTTTCAGTAGGTAACTCACCAACCTGAACAGCTTGCCAGTCAAAGGTTGCTCACCGAGACCTCAGTCAACCCCCAGAGAGAGTGTTCTGCACCTCGGAAGTGCCCAAGAGCTTAGCCTACCAGAAGTGCCTCACCTCCCTTCCCTCCCCCAAAAGGGGAGGTCCTTCAAAACCTGCTCATGGAGAGTTCTCCTTCTGACCTCAGTGGCATACCTCATCTCATGGAGGGCCAGGTGTGGCCTCTCCCAAATGATTTAGCTAAAACTTGCAATATTAATCTTTACCACAAATAATTTTTACCACAGAAAGGAGAAATTACAGCTGCTTTAACCAAAGAGGAAATTGCTAGTATTACAAAGTTTTCCTCAATCAATCTTTAACTCTTGAATTGTGCTTTCTTTTAAAAAAAATTTTTTTAAAAACAAAACAAAACCCTAGTACACACAGTTTTAAGACCATATGGAAAGAAGTGTACTTTAGCAAACTCTTCCTCCCTAGTTTACACCAAAAAAATGAAAGCTAAGTCACTGTTAGATAGAAGAGCTAGTTAAAGATCCATTCCTCTAATCCATTTTTGCTAAAGTATTTATACAGAAAAGAAAAAAAAAAGAACTGGAACTGATGAAAACAGAAATTAATTTATCTCAGAAAAGTAGAGGCTAATCTGAATCATTCCCAGAGAAGTGGAGACAAACCTAAATAAATCATCTCCAGCAAAGTAGAGGCTTACCTTTGCTCAGAGAAAATTTAGCTCAAAGCCCAAAGTGGAGACCAGCCTCCAGGAAAGCCCTCCTACAGGATTTCTTCTGAGAGGAAGTCCTGAGAACTAGAGACCCTTGCTCCATCTGGGTCGCCAATCATCCAGATAAAAATCTGCTATGAAGAGAAATTGAAGCACAAAAGTTCCAAGCAAAATCTAGCACTTGTCAATAATAGAGGTCTATGGTCCTTCATTGACCACAGACATATTAGAACAGACAGAGCAGTCTTTTATGCAGTTGATTATATAAGGTTCTATGATGCTAAACTAAAATTGTGATTGGTATATAGTAGAGGTGTGGATATAAAGGTGTAGGATATTTGGCATCATCAGCTGATTTGCAAAGGGGGTATTTTCAAAGTCCGTGGTAAGGAGAAAATAGTTTGTCAATATTCTCAGGAAAGTTCTCTGTCAGCAACACCAGAGTGGTCCCTTACTAGGTTTATGGACAGTCAGAGCATCTTATGACCATGAGTCTGGGTTGTAGCCCAGAAAAATGGGAAAAGTTAGCTCTTATAAAGAAGTTAGACCTTCTAATGTCAAACTGTCCTTTAAAGCAAACTATTTCCTAAATCTCAATCAATAATTAATATAGAACAATGTGGGGTATTACTTTTCAGTTTCACTGTCTTGAGGTCATGAATGTCATTGAATTTCATCGAAATGTCCAAAAAAGCTTAGAGTATTTTGAACTGGATATGGTGCTCAAATATGGATAGCCATTGTAACTACTTACTTTGTTTTATCAAAGCTAGTAATATGTTCACACATGTACCTTTTAGGGTAGGGGGAATAGATGATGTGTTTAAAAATAATTCATAGTGAAATTTTTCTATTTTAAGGAGTATTTGGCTTACTACAATTAAAAGTTCCACTGAACATGACAGCATTTTAGTTCAGAGAATTTTAAAAATATTTCATTTTTTTACTTTTAGTAGGTAAAAGCCTACACTAAAGCCAGATGACCTAATTTAACATATTTCATTTGAACCAGACATTTAGACTTTTTAATATTATTGCTGAAAATGCAGCATATCTTATTTTAAAACCAAAATTAACAAATTCTTAATAAGCATCTACTACATATTGCTATGTGAAATATAAAAAGAAGTATGAGGTCTGTGCCTTAAAGAAGACAGAAGCATAAAAAGTTCTTTTGAGATCAAAGTAGTAACAAGATGCTATAAGAAATGACAAGTAGGATGATTTCAGAAAAACCTGGAAAGACATATCACTTGATGCAAAGTGAAGTGAGCAGAACCAGGAGAACATCATACATAAGAGCAATGTTGTATGATGAAGAACTGTGAGTGATTTAGTTATTCTCGGCAATACAATGATCTAAGACAATCCCAAAGAATTCATGCTATCTGCCTCCAGAGAAAGAACTGATTGTCTTAACACAGACTGAAGAATACTATTTTTCACTTTCTTTTTTCTTTTTTGTCAGGCTTTGTACAAAATGACTAATAGGGAAATGTTTTACATGATTACACATGTATAACCTCTATCAGATTGTTTACTGTATCAGGGAGGGGGAAGGGAAGGGAGGGACAGAATTTGGAACTCAAAACTTTTTTCAAATGTTAAAAATTGCTTTAACATGTAATTGGGGGAAAATAATTAAAAAAAAATAAAGTAGGTAGAAAACAGTAGAGTGATGTCATGAGGTTCTTTGACAAAATTCAGCCAGTGTTCACTGAATGCCTGCTATATAGTTCAGGGATATAAAGATGAATGAAAAGGTAAGAAGCCTGTACAGGTGCCAGACACTGTAAACACTGAAGATATAATACAAAAGCAAGACAGTCCTTACCTTCTAGAGCTTACATTACACTAGGGCAGGAGCTCTTAACCTAGGATCGTGTGAACTTGTTTTTTAAAATATTTGATATAATTAGTTTCCTTTGAAATCCTATGTAGTTTATTTTAAATGCTTAAAAACATTATTCCAAGGTGTCCATAGATTTCAGCAGACTGCCAACGTAGTCCATAATGCAAAAAAAGGTTGTGATCCCCCTGTAATAGGGTAGGTCAACATGTTACAGATTAGTGGTGGTCCGGGAGGGATGTTTGGTTGAAAGAAGTTTTTAGGAAAGGTGAGTAGTCGTAAGGCAACTGATTGCCACTTCCTTTCCAGGATTGGTAATGTTGATTTGATTACTGTTCTCAGTCCTAAAAGGGGAGGAGAGAGAGGTAGGAGGGCATGAAGATAATAGAGGAATAGTGTTGGAGGGTTTATATCTGGCTAGGCATGGTATATTATTTGTCTTAACAGCAGATGTTTAGGACACCAGGGTGGGAGCTGGAGTATGTACCATGAAGATGACTAGGGAGCTAGGTCTTATTGCTTAGTTAGAGAAGGAAAGACTTAATACTTAAGTTGGGTTTTAGTTTTTTAATTTTTTTTATTATTATTTTTGCAGGGCAATGGGGGTTAAGTGAATTGCCCAGGGTCACACAGCTAGTAAGTGTCTGAGGCCGGATTTGAACTCAGGTACTCCTGAATCCAGGGCCGGTGCTTTATCTACTGCGCCACCTAGCTGCCCCTAAGTTGGGTTTTAATGCCTAACCATTATTAGCTTCTTGGCATAGAAAGAGTGGCATAAGACGGGTTGTTTGTATCAAGAACAAGGAATAACATGATGATGGGGAGCAATGAGCATGTTAAAAGTCAAAGTCATCTAAAGAAGACCAGCAGATTGAGTAGATTCTTATAGAAGATTTATGGGCAGACCTTGACAAGAATATGACTGGATGAGAAAGTTGTGCATGTATTTTTATCTACCCAATCCAATAAACATTAATAGTTGTACTTTGTGTCAGGCACAGTGATAGAGCTCTGGATACAATTATAAAAGAAAGACAGGCCCTCCCACAAGAAGCTTACACTATAGTGGGGGGGAGACAACTATACAAAGGAAGCAGGAAAGCTGGGGAACAGGGCAGAAAACAGACACTAGAGGGTATCTTGTTCCATAGAGTTGAAACCATGGAGAGCAGCAGATGTATAATGTGGAGTGAACTGAGTCCAGCTTTTGCCCTCTGAAGATTCTATCTTCAGAATTTAATAATCTGCTTTGAATCTAGAAACTGGGGGAAAAAATTTAAGAGCCAGGTAATTTTAATATGCTTTAACTGCCATCAGTATAGATATTATTTCCTCAGTTTAGGGAACTCCCAAGGCAAGAACTCTCTACAAAAAGAATTTGGTGTTACAAAGAGCTACCTTTATCAAGAACAGGTCATGCCATAGTTAGCCATATTTTCATTTTTAACAGGATTTTAAAATGAGTAGACCTGGAGAGTGATGTAGTCATGATTTACCTAAATTTTAGCAAAGCATTTAATAAAGTTAATCATACTATTCTTGTGGATAGCACCATTAGATAAATCTGGAATTAATTGAATATCCAGGCTCAAATAATACTCATTGATGATTCAATACCATTTTGAAATAGTTGTTTCCAAACTTTATGTAGCAATGCCCTTTTAAAAATTGTCCATTTCTTATATCACATTTATATACCATAATTATTGTTTGTATTTTACTTAACAAATTTAAGAACGTAAGCAAATCTTAAATACAAAATAAATGACTACCATTCATTTACTATCATAGGATCATAGATTTAGTGATCGAAAGAGGATCTTCAGGTCATCTAGTCCAAACCCTCTAGGAAACTGAGGTTTGCAAATAAGTGATTAACCAAAGTTAATTTAACCTAAGTTTTCTGCTTTAAATCCAGCACTTTTCAACTGTATCACTCTGCCTCGTAAAAGGTATAATTATATTGGATAGTGCCTCCTCCCCTTCAAACATTTGTACCCTACATGTCCATTCATACACACACCCCCCAATCTTTGAACCTCTTTGCTGGCAGATCTTATTTGCCAATGACTCTATACTGGCTAAATCAAGACCTGGGACACTGCAGGGCCACCTTTAACAGATGTGTATCCACTCAAAAGAGTTTGACCTGATCATTCACATGGGAAAGATTTAAGTATCATGTCTGTTGTCCAGATTATGACAGGCAGTTGATCAGACAGTATATAAAGCATGTTCATCAGCATGTATTTCTTTTGTTTGTTTGTTGTTGTTTTGTTTTTATGGGGCAATGAGGGTTAAGTGATTTGCCTAGGGTCACACAGCTAGTAAGTGTCAAGTGTCTGAGGCCGGATTTGAACGCAGATCCTCCTGAATCCAGGGCCAGTGCTCTATCCACTGCACCACCTAGCTGCCCCCATCAACATGTATTGCTGAGATAGATGGTGCAGGTTGGATTAGTCAGACCTGAAGTCAAAGAAGAGTATAGTAAATTGTCTTAGGGAAATTGAAAAGTTCTTTTAATGATCTCAAACTTCCCATTAAACAAAGGCCAATCTTTTTAACATTAGCATTCTACCAGTGTTGTATGGCAGTACGATATAAAATATAACAATTTGAAGATTTAAAAATAAATATCAAACAGAGGGAAATGGAAAGGCTTATGGTAAATAGGAAGCCAATGTAGCTTTTAACCAGTGGGGAACTTTGAAGAACAGAAGAAAAAGATGTCAAGAAAATCCATGTTAGCAAGAAGAGGGCTTAATGGCAAAACTAAGGAATGATAATTGATTGAATAGTAAGGAGTCTTCTAGTAATCTGAGGGCGTTGGGACAAAGAAAAGTAACATATGTGCTAGGTGGGTGTGGGTCATGTCCCCCCACCCCCACCCCATGGTGAATTTAGTGGAAGGATACGGGTAATAGCTACACACTGGATGGGCAAACATGAATGAGTTGTGATCTGCATCATAGAATGTCCAAATCAGTGATATCATAGAGCAAGTCTCGGCGTACCTTACTTGGACACTATAAGTACTTGAGTACAGGGGTGGGGAAAAAGTTGTGTTATTGTTGGCTTGGCCCCAAATGATGGTAGGGATTTGACTGAATTTTGCTGGGCTTGATGTGGCAGCTTAGCTCTTTTTCCTCCTATTTCCCTTCGACTGGAAGCCAGAGAAAAGGCAGGGGAGAGAGTCAGCGAGAGAAGCAACTTATGCACCTGTTTCATGTTGAGAGCCACCACCCAAGGCCAAAGTATGATCTCTTTTGCCACTTCTCAACAGTTGGACTGTACGATTGGAATGACGCCACCTGCTGGATACTTACTGTAGAAGAGTTCTGCCCATGAAGCAAAAGGTCTTTGAGGGCAAGACCAGGCTTCAGGAAGTGACGCGGACTAGTGGGAGGAGGAAGGAAGAGACTGGCGCTCGGTCTCACGCTCTTTCCTCTGACTCTGGCGGAGAAGGGAGCTAGAAATGTGCTCTCCCTTTAATAGATAGGAATCTAGGCCTTTTTCTCTCTCTTTACCAAATCTTATTCTCCTTAATAATTGCTTAAAAGTCTAACTCTTGCTAAAGCTATAATTTATTGGCGACCACTCATTAGATATTTTAGACAGTTTAGCTAGAATTTTAGCCCTTAACAGACTAAATTCACTGAATTATTCTCCCCTTTGTTGAATTTATAGCAACCTGTTCATTGAAAAAAGTATATTTATGAATTATTTATACTAAAAGCTATCAAGTAATTTGTGTCTTCCGTCAATGTCCCACAATTAAGAAAACTATCTTGAAGTATCCAGGGGAACTTGCCAGGGTTCTATACTGAGTACTTTTATGTTTACCACAACATTTATTAGTGGCTTAGATAGAGGAATAGAGTAATGTCCAAATTACTTAGGACAGAAAATAATTTGATGTGTTTCATTTTGTGACAGTTATGGTTATGCATATATGTTTCTAATACTAGGCTAATTTAGAACTTCTTACTTTAACCAGATGAAACCGAATTGAGCTGGTTTCCCACACTTAACTCTCTATCCTTGTAATGCTAGACATCATGCCATACACAGACATCATTACGCTTTTGTTGTGTTTTAAAAGAATGAGTATTCTATAGAAGCTGTAAAAGTTCTCGAAGAGAATATTTCAATGACTATTAGAGTCTTTCAGCAAATATTAGCATGGAGAACTCAGGCTCACTATAAAACAAGATTTCTTAGTGAATGTGCTTCAAAAAAGAAAATGCCACGAAAAGACTAACTGTTTGCTGCAACATGACCTAATAAATCATTAGAAAACAAGCAAAGACTTTAAGAACTACCTGGAAATGGGAGGGGCTTAATACTGACTCTTCCACAGTTCAGCCTAGACTTCTTGAAGTTGGAAGAACAGTGCACAGGCAGATAAAAACAAAACAGTCCAGTGCTATGATGAAAAGAGGTTTGTTATAGGCAAGACATTACAAAGATTAGAATATTGAAGATTGGAAAAAGGGAATTTTTATTCATGAAACTCAATTTTTTTTCATTCAAGGGTATATACTACAGCCATTGTCAGAAGTCTAGATAAGCCTGTTAAGATTTGCACATCTTCATCAAATTGTAAAATCAACCAAAAATGTTTTGGGAATATTTTTTTACGTTAATTGGGCCTCAAAGTCTTATCTCCATTGAGAAAATGATGAACACCTATAAATATATCGATATGCTGAGAAGCAGAATTATTCTGAAATTATAGAAATTCCCAAATGAAAATGGAATAGTTCAATACAACTTGGTACCATGCCACAGGACCTTTTACTGTAACCTACAAGACCTTGTACCATGCCACAGAAAACATGAAAACTTAAGAAATTCATCCAAAAGATGAAGATAAACATATTTCATAGGATTGGGTTCTCACCTGATTTTTAAACCCCATTTAAAACTACAGTGTATAATAAAGGATAGACTTTAAAAATGGACTATTTGGTCTAAAGTGTGCTTAATGTCCCTTGTAATCAATGTGTAGTTTCATGATGAATGATTAAGAATGTGTCAAAATTTTATGAACAATGCAAAATCATAAAACAAATTGTTGCAACAAAACGAGGACATAATGCATATTTTAAAAAATATTTTGAAAATGTAAAAAGTTGTAAGGTTTATTCCATGTCAGTAATTTAAAATATTTTACTTAGTTCCAAGTAATTTAGATTCCATTCCAGCTGACATGCTTATCATTTGCAGATCACATAAAGATATAAGGAATAGCTAAACATACTAGTAATCATAGGATTAACATTTAAATATTGACAGGCTAGAACATTGGGCCAAATTTAATAACTCTTCACACTTTGAGGTTTACAAAGCACTTTATATATATTCTTAATTTGACTTTCAAAACATCCCTATAAGGTAGGTCCTATAATCCTCATTTTGCAGGTGAGGGAACCTTAGACACATATGGGCTTAGTAGCTTTCTCAGACATACTCAGAGTTAGGGTTGTTGTTGTTTAGTGGTGGGGGTGGTAGTGATCAGTAGTTTTTAGTTGTGTGTTTATGACCGCATTTGGGGTTTTCTTAGCAAAGATACTGGAGTGGTTTGCCATTCCCTTCTCCAGCTCATTTTACAGATGTGGAAACTGAAGCAGACAAGGTTAAGTGACTTGCCCAGGGTCACACAGGTAGTATGTGTCTGAGGCCAGTTTTGAACTCAGGAAGAGGAGTCTTCCTGCCTCCAGGTCCAGCACTCTAATCACTGTACCGCTTAGCTAGCTGCCCTTTTTTCCTGGTACATAAACACAACTGAGAAGGGCTTAAGGAGGTTGGGGGGCAGAGGATGCATTAGGTCTCCATTGACACTGAAACTCAACCCCAAACAAAACCTCACAAAAAGCAAAGGATTTTTCTTCTTAGTCATATGTGGCAAGTCAGAGCATCAGGAAGATTGGATTTTATTGCCAGAGAGAAATGATAGGAAAGTGGGACAGAGTGGGAAGGAGCAGGACAAACTGACTGAGATATGATTTGGGGGAGTGGGGGTGGGGCATTGAGGGTTAAGCACTCAGCTAGCAAGTATCAAGTGTCTGAGGCCAGATTTGAATTCAGGTCCTCCTGAATCTAGGGCCAGTGCTTTATCCACTGCACCACCTAGCTGCCCCTGAGATACGATTTTAATTGGTCTTGGTGGATCTGTGACTGAAAAAAGAAGAATGACTTTGAGGGATGATCAGGTTATCAAAGTTAAATAAATTTTTGAGGTAATGAAAAAAATTGTCATCCTTTTTAAAAAATCATTTTTGCCCTTTCCTTCCAAGTGAGGTAGTTACTCAGTGAATAAATAGGAATGGCCCCCATTGTTATACACATAAAATGGTAAGCCCTTATTGATTTATTTGGTTTGAGCACTAAAAGTCCACCACTGAACAGGAAAACTTCCTGATTGGCTAGAATTATAGATGGATGAACGAACTCTGTCTAGAACAACTGGCTGGGCCAATAACAAATTGGCAGAGGGGCTATTTGGGTAAGAGTTTTCTTTCAGGGTTCTAGCCTCAATGTTGTTTTCTGGGGCCCTAAGGTAGGATAGTAAACTTGATGTTTGTCCCATAATTTACTAAATACAATTGTCAGGTATTTGGGGAAAATATTTTTGGTCATGTTAGTCATGTTCTTAGGTCATTAACTCTTCAGCTAACATGACATTTCTCACAGGAAGCTGGAGGGGGCAGTGCTTCAATTCTTGAAGCAGTCCATTTCACTTTAAGACAGCTTAAATTATTAGGAAGTTTTTCTTAACATCAGGTTTAATTAAACTTGATATCTCTCCATTGTTCATGTTTCTGCCCTGGGGCCAATCAGAACAAGTCTGATCCTTCCACATGACAGCCCACATGACAGTACTTGAAGACATCTCATCTCCCTCCTAAGTTTTTTTTCTTCTTAAGGCTAAAGATCCTCAGTTCCTTCCCAGAATCAGGGTCCTAATCCCTTTTGCCTTCTTTGGGCACTCTTCAAATGTCCTTCTTTAAAATTATGTTGATAAGTACCAAATAAAATATGTTATAAGAAGTCTGATGAGGGCACAGTATGGTCACCTCACTTCCTAGAAACTATGTCTTCCTTTACACAAACCCAAGATGGAGCCCCAAGTTCCTATAAAATAATGTCATCTATAAGGTAAATTTCAACTGTTGTTTTTTTCAATCATTTTATTAATGTGGCCTGCAGGTTATTAATAAAATGAGGTGTATGGCCATCTCTCTCAGACCAAATACCAAACTATGTGTTTTTTAATCAGGTATAGCCATTTCTTCTGATTTTATTTTTAAATTTCATTTTATTGTATTTTCATGTCCAAATTGTCTCATTTCCCACCTCCTTCCCCATTCATTGAATCACTCCGCGCCCCAAATCCATTACAAATATGTCAAGCAAAACATTCCTACATTGGCCATGTTCCAAAATCAGAGATTTTTTTGGCCATGTTCCAAAATCAAAGCTTATCTTGATGTGCCACATGAGACATTGGTTTACCTAGTTCAAACTAGGCTGCTTTCCAGTTTCCCAACAGTCTGGTCAACAAAAAAACCTACACCTCAATCTATACTCCAAGTCCATCAACTGTAGCTTGTTTCATCTTTAGCCTTCTGGAACTATTGTTCTGTCATTATGTTAATCAGAGTTCCTAAGTCTTTCAAAATTGTTTGTCTTTACAGCATTGCTCTTATTGCTCCTGGTTCTTATCACTTCATAAAAGTCTTCCCAGGTTTCTCTGAAACTATCCCTTTAATTGTTTTTTACTATCACTTAGTATTCCATCATATTTGTATACCCTAACTTATTCAGTTCTATTTCCCAATTGATAGGTACTCCTTCAGCTCCAATTCTTTGCACAAAAAGAGCAGCTATTAAAAATGTTGTATATGTAGATCCTTTCCTTTTTCCCCCCAGTATCTCTAAGGTATAGACTGAGGAGCAATTATCACTGGGCATGTACAGTTTATTAGCTTTGGGGGGCATATGCTTCCAGAAAGGTTGGACTAGTTCATAATTCACCAATAGTGCATTAGTGTACCTATTTTCTTACATCCTCTCCAGCATTTGCCATTTTTCCTTTCCTGTCTATTGATAGCTTGGATTTCTTGCTCTGAAAACTGTTTAATCATAACCGTTTGAAACTTTACCTGTCAGGGAATGGCTCTTATAATTGAGTCAGTTTTCTATATATCTTTGAATTAAGACCTTTATCAGAGAAAATGGCTTCCAGAAGATTTTTTTTGCAGTGAAAAAAATGACATTAAAATATGAAAATGGGAGTGAATAACATGTGAAACAAATCCCCGTTTTCCTGTTTTCTCATCTAATTTTAGCGAATTGATTTTTCTTGTGCACACTTTTTATTTGTATATAATTAAAATTGTCTCTTTTATCTCCTATGAAACTCTCTAATTTTATTGTGAATTCTTCCCTATCCATCTGACAGTTAATTCTTCCATGCGCCTCTAATTTGTTTATCATGTTATACTTTGTTTCTAAATCATGTATCCATTTGAAGCTTATCTTGATGTGCCACATGAGACATTGGCCTTACCTAGTTTGAACTGGGCTGTTTTCCAGTTTTCCCAACAGTTTGGTCAAATGCTGAATTCTTAACCCCAGTCAGTAGCTGTCATACTTGCTTTTTTGCCAAACGCTGGGCCACTGAACTTTGTTCTCTGTGTTGTGCCTAATCTATACCATTTTCCTCTCTTCTCACTCAATACCAGGTTGTTTTGGTGATTTATGGCTTTGTGTAGTAAGGTTAAGGATCTGGTACTGTTGGATCCCCTTCCTTCCCTCTGTTTTTCATTGATTCTCTTGATATTGTTGGCATTTTCTTCCTCCTGATGAATGTTGTTAATGTTATTGGAAAAGCCTGTAACTTTTCCTCATTACAAATAAGGATTGCTTTTGGTTTTAAATAGGTATTACTCATCATTTTAAGGAAATCTCATTTATTCCTATACTTCTTAGTATGTTTTTTTTTTCCTTCAAACAGGAATCAGTATTTCATCTGTCAAAAGCTTTTTCTACATTTACTGGCGTAATTATTAGGTTTTGACTGGTTTTATCTTAATACAGTCAATTATGTTTATAGTTTTTCTAATACTGAATCTGTCTTGCATCCTGATATAAATCCAGGCATGTCATGCTGTATCATCTTATGTTCTGTAAGTCTCCTGCTAATATTTTATTTCAAAATTTTACATCAAATTCATTAAGGCTGTTACAATATTTTTTCCCCTCTGTTTGGACCCTTCCTTGTTAGACATTAAGACCATATTACATATAGAAGATTTGTGTAGGGTTCCTTTTCCCATTTTTTCAAAGAGTTATATTAGAATTAATTGTTCTTTAACTGTTTAATGCATTTGATTTGATTAGTTCTGCTCTCCCCCTCCCCCCCATAGATGTTCGTTTATGGCTTGTTCAATTTCTTTTCTAAAACAGGGGTTATTTCAGTACTCTTTTTGGTTCTATTTATCTGGCTATTATATTTTTGTAAATAATCACCATTTCATTTAGTCTTATCATTTTTAGTGACATAGATTTGGGTGTGAAAGTGCCTCTAGTAATTTATTTCTTCTTTTTGTAATTTTACCTTTTTCATTTTTATACTGGTAATTTTGGGCTTTTCTTTTTATAAATCAAATTAGCTAATGACTCATTATCTATTTTAGTTATTGATTTTTTTTCCAAACACAAGATCCTAGTTTTATTTATTCAGTGAGGGTTTTTTCCTTTTTCTTTCTTTTTTTTTTTTTTGTTTTTTGCTTCATTTTTGTTAATCCTTTTGGTGTTTATAAGTTTCACCTTAAGGTACTGCCATAGCTGAATTTTAAAAGTTTGGTATATTGGTCTCATCTTTAATCAAATTACTAATTACATCTATAATTTATTCTTTGATCTACCCATTCTCTAGAATTGTTAGTTTCCAATTATTTTGAAATATTTGATTCAAAGGCCTTTTATTGAATATCTTTTTTTTTTTTTTTTGGTGGGGCAATAAGGGTTAAGTGACTTTCCCAGGGTCCCACTGTGCCAACTAGCTGCCCCCATATCTAACTTTTCTAAACTTCTTTTCAAGTCCTTCCTTCCCTTCCTCTTTCCCTCCCTTCCTCTAGGTCTGGGAGGTAAATTGAACTCTCCACTCCACTATTATAATTTTACAATTCTTCCCTCTAATTCATTGAACTTTTCCTTAAAGAATTTAGATGCTTAAAAAAATTAAATTAAAATTTTAAAAATTAGATGCTGGAGCAGCTAGGTGGCGCAGTGGATAAGCACTGGCCCAGGATTCAAGAGGACCTGAGTCCAAATCCGACCTCAGACACTTGACACTTATATTAGCTGTGTGATTCTGAGCAAGTCACTTAACCTTCATTGCCCCACCCCCACCCCCAGAAAAAGAAGGGGGGAAAAACCCAATTTAGATGCCATGCCTTTTTTTTTTTTTAATTATTTATTTATTTATTTTTGTGAGGCAATTGGGGTTAAGTGACTTGCCCAGTGTCACACAGCTAGTAAGTGTTAAGTGTCTGAGGTCGGATTTGAACTCAGGTACTCCTGACTCCAGGGCCGGTGCTCTATCCCTGCACCACCTAGCTGCCCCGATGCCATGCCATTTTGATGTCTTTATATTTGGTGTTGATACTACTTCATTGTCTATGGTACTTTTTAGCAAAATGTAATTTCCCTTTATCTCTTAATTAGTCCTATTTTGGCTGGTGCTTGTTTGAGATGATGATTGCTCCCACTTCCTTTTTTACTTCAGCTGAAGCATAATAGATTTAGTTCCAGCCCCTTATTTTAAGTCTGTATATAACTTTCTGGGTTTTTGTAAACAACATATTGTTTGATTTCCAATAATGTCTAATGCTATCTATATCCATTTTATGGGTGAGTTCATCCCATTTACTTTTACAGTTATGATTGTTCATTGTGTATTCCTTTCTCTTAAACTTTCCCCTTTTTTCTCCACTATTACTAGGGTTCCCTACACACACTTCTGACTACCTCTTTCCTTTTATTCTTCTTCCCTTTACCCCCTACTTCCCTATTGGGTAAACTATGTTATTTTATCCATATGTGTTTATGTGCATATGTATTCTTCCCTCCTTCTACTAGTTCAGATAAGAATGAGATTCAGGTGTTGTTGTCCTCACCCCTATTCCTCATCCTTATTGTATAAACATCTACTTGTGCACCCCATTTAAGTGGAGGTAATTTCCCCCATTCTTCTTCCCTTCCCCTAACCTGTATATTCTCTTGCCTCTTTTTGATTTTCTCACATTGTCAAAACATAAAATTATTCCAAGACCCTCTTTTAATTATAGTCCTTCCCTAACCCCTGGTTATGATAGAATTCTTAGGGGATACATGTATCATCTCTCCTTATAAGAATATAAGCAGTTTATTTTTGTTTACTCCCTTATGATTGCACTCTCATATTTATCTTTTTTTAGTGTGTCTCTTGATTCCTAAGTTTATATATCAGGTTTCTCTTCAACTCCGTTTTTTTTTTTTTTTCATTAGGAAGGCATAGAATTTCTCTTTTATTAAAGTCCCCCCCCCCACCTTTAAAATCTTAATAGTATTTTTCAGTTACATGCAAAGATAGTTTTCAGCATTCATTTTATAAGATTTTGAGTTCAAATTTTTCTCCCTCCCTCCCCAAGATGACAATCTGATATAGGTTATATATGTACAATCACATTAAACATTTCCACGTTAGTCATGTTGTGAAAGAAGAATCAGAACAAAAGGGAAACAAACCACAAAAATTAAAATAGTATGGTTCCATCTTCATTCAGATCTCAGTTCTTTTTCTGGATGTGGAGAACATTTTCCATCATGAGTCCTTTGGAATTGTCTTGGATCATTGTATTGCTGAGAAGAGCTAAGTGTATCACAGCTGGTCATCACACGATATTGCTGTTACAATATTCTCCTGGTTCTGCTCACTTCATGCAGCATCAGTCCACTTAAGTCTTCCCAGATTTTCAGAAATCTGCCTGCTTATCATTTCTTAACACATGATAATATTTCATTACATTCATAGACCACAACTTGTTCAGCCATTCCCCAATGATGGGCATCAATTCTTTGCCACCACAAAGAGAGCTGCTAAAATATTTTTGTACTTGTGGGTCCTTTTCCCTTTTTTATGTTCTCTTTGGGATATAGACCTAGTAGTGATATTGCTGATCAAAGGATATGCACATCCCCATAGCCCTTTGGGCATAGTGAAGGTTCCCTTTTTACCCACTGGGGTTATACTCAGTTCTTGCTTAGTAAGTTATTCTTTGGGGGGGGGGGCAGGGTAATGGGGGTTAAGTGACTTGCCAGGGTCACACAGCTAATGTCAAGTGTCTGAGGCCGGATTTGAACTCAGGTACTTTTGAATCCAGGGCCAGTGCTTTATCCATTGCGCCACCTAGCTGCCCCCTAGTGAGTTATTCTTGGTGGTAATCCTGGGTATTTTGCCTTTTGGAATATTGTATTCCAGGTTCTCTGATCTTTTACAGTGGAAGCTGCTAAATTTTGTGTGATTTTGACTGTGGCTTGAATTCTTTCTGTCTGCAGCATTTTTCCTTTGATCTTGGAACTCTGGATTGTAGCTTTAATATTCCTGGGAATTATCTCTTTTCCAAGGCAATTGGTTTTTTGTTTTATGGGCTTTTTACTAAATTTTTATATAATTATTTCTTTTGACTCTGTTTTGATATTTTAAAAAATTTTTACATTGAGTCATTAGCTCCTGTTTGGTTGATACTGATGGTCAGGGTGCTAATTTTCTTAGGGGAAGGTTTTGTATCTCTTCCAAGCTGCTTTATTTTCATGTTTCTTCCATAGCTTCATTTGTTTAACCATTTATTCCACCTCAGCCATTCTCATTTTGGTTTAAAAATAATTTTTTAAATTTTTTTCAAAATTCCTGCATTATCTCTTCTAGGATTTATGATTGGGCTTGTGCCCAAGCGACGATTTCTTTGAGGCTTTGCTTGTAGATATTTTGAAGTCATTTTCTCTTTCTGGGTTCAGTTTCCCTGGCATCATAATTGCTCTTTTTTGGTAGAATTTTTTGTGTATTTGGTTTTTTTTGCTGATTTCTTTCAGCTTCTTCTTGAGTTTAGACTTCTTGTTAAGCCTGAGGTCTGCAAACTTTGAGGGGAATGTCGAGGTTGAACTTTTGTCCTCTGTTTCCTTTTGCTGCTTTCTTGAGTATTGAATATAAAGTTATTTATTCCTGGATCTTAGGGGCAGCTCCTGAAAACTTTCAGTACTTCCAAACTGATGGGATCTACTACAAAGTCTGTTCACTGCACTTATGGTCTGAGGTCTTCAGGTTCCTGACCCAAATTTAGGGCCAAGCAAGACCTTTTTTTCCTTTTTCCTGGTTAGAAGTTCCAGTATATTGCTTCAGGAGTAAGTTACTATCTACGGATTGGGAAGCTTGGCTTGGGACTCCTGTCCTAGTTATTTCATTGCATTGTTGATTGTGGCCCAAAGGCTAGAACTGAGGCAGTTCTCTGCTCCTGGGGTCAGAGCTTCACAATTCCTGTTGGCTTCTAAACTTATTCTTTATTCAGCACACAACCAAGGCCCACGAGCATAACTGTTCTTCTCTTCTACCTCTAGGCCCCCTCCTCAATTTGTCCTACATTTGTGACCTGTGCCTGGATATTAATTGACAAAGCTGCCAGGTGGCACCTGTTCTAGCACCACCTACTAGTTCAGGGACCCCTGGGAGATTTTCTTGCCCTACTGTACAACTCTGACTTCTTTCATTCTCTGTGTACTAGTACACTCCTTTACATGCTCCTGACCATACCACATCTCCAGTTTCAGTAGTAGGTCTTTCTGACTCTTACTATATCTATCTGGGCTGGGAAAATTACTTACTAATGTTTTCTCCCTTGGATTTTATGATCAAGATTTGGTATGGTACATTTTCTTTATCTTTGTTAGGGAATAGAGGTGGAGGAGCATGGAGCTAAAATATTTATACTTTTTCCTGTTATTTGCCATATTTATTCCATCCCTTTCTCCTGATCTTAGGTTTCCTTTGTGTGCCATTGCCTCTTTTTCATACAGTAGAGAATGAGATAATTTAGCCATAGTTTCTAATATAGATTGATATTCTCAAAATTGCCAATTGATCTGTTCAATTTTGCATTCATTTCTCCTCCATCTACATATGGTTTCAAAATGATCTGGCTTAACTGAATCTCTTGCTAATAACCTTTCTGTCCTCCTCCCCTTATCCCCTACTACTTTTTAGTTTATGAGGCAGCAGTGCAATTTATTCATCCAACTAACCTTTTCATACTTATTTCTATTCTTCCCCCTTTCACAGACTATGTTCCAGTCAAATTGTACTACTGGATGGTCTGCGATCTTGCTTTCTACTATAGTTGGTGACAGACTGCTTAATAAATGCTTTTTTCATTCATTCTCAGAAGTCAGGCCTTCTATTACCTAGACAATTTCTAATACTGTAGGACCTTCCAGAAGACTTGAATGCATTTTCTTTACTGTAGCCTTCAAGAACCTCAAGATGAGGCATCAGTAATTTTTTTGTGTGATATGACAGTCAAGCCTAGTACAACTTTAAAGCTTCATGAAAAAAAATAATATTCAGAACGAAGGAGGTTATCTGTGCTTTCCCAGATTATACCACATTTGGAGTATCATTGACAAGCTAAAATACATTCTGAGAATGACAGGGATGGTGAAGGGGTCTTGAAATTATCATATAAATAAGTTAAAGAAACTCAGACTTTTTTATCCGGAAAAGATTTAGGAGTTTATGATTGCTCTTTTTTTTGTTTTTTTGTTTTGTTGTGGGGCAGTGGGGGTTAAGTGACTTGCCCAGGTCACACAGCTAGTTGAGTGTCAAGTGTCTGAGACCGGATTGAACTTAGGTACTCCTGAATCCAGGGCTTTATCCACTGCGCCACTAGCCGCCCCACTATGATTGCTCTTTTAAGTATTTGGTGAATCTTTGTTTGAAAGAGGGATTTGATTTAAGATCATCGATTTAAAAGCTGGAATAAACCCTAGAAATCACTTAGAATAATTCTTTCACTTTACAAATAAGGAAACTAAGGCCCAAAGAGATTAAGTGATATGTCTAGCACATCACAGTTAAGTAAAAGATATAGTATTTGAACTCATTTTTCATAAAATTCAGTATTGTTTCGATGGCAGCATTTTGTGTTTTTGTTTTTGTTTTTTAACTCCAAATTTCAGTATTAGTAATATTGGGTGGAAGGCAGAAGATTATTTCAGTTACATAGAAATTTTAAAAGGTGATGACAATAAGAGCCGGCAAAAATGCAAAATGGAAGCTTGTAGGTCCTCTGAAAGCCATGAGTAACATACTCAACCAGAAAAAAGCAGCAAGGTTCAAGAATTAATTACCTAGAATACCTAACAGGGCCCAGACATTCCTTGAAAAATATGTTGTCTTGTCTTAACACAAAGCTCAAAGTTGAAAAGTAACAGTAGAAGAATGAACCAAAAAAAAATTCCATCATGATTTTTATATGGTGAAAGTTATAACAAACCTAGAAGATAATGACTCCCAAGCATTCAACAACAAAGCCTCAAAGGAAAATAACAGCTTCGGCACAATGCTCAACTAGAATTCCTGGAAGTAATGAAGCCAATTTGTTTTGTTGTTGTTTCATATTTTAAGTGTTAATTATTCCATGAAAAAACAAGAAATAATTAAACAAAACAAGAAAAACAAAAACAAAAAAACAGGGGAAATAGAAGTAAGGTCTCTTAAAAAAAAAAACAACAACCTGATCTGAGGGGAAAAAATAGGGAGAAATAATTTAAGAATCATTGGACTACCTAGTGGTACAGTGGACAGGGTACTGGGCTTGAAGTCATCGATACCCAAGTTCAAATCCTGCATAGCAGTGTGACCCTAAGCAAGTCACTTAACCTCTGGTTGTCTCAGTTTTTCTCATCTGTAAAATAGGGATTATAGTAGCCACCTACTTCCCAGGTTGAGGATCAGAAGAGATTATATTTGTTGTAAGGGGCTAAAATTCTAGCTAGTCTGTCTAAAATATCTAATGAGTGGTTGCCAATAAATTATAAGCTTTAGCAAGAGTTAGACTTTTAAGCATTTATTAAGGAGAACAAGAATTTGGTGAAAAGAAAGAGAAAGGCCTAGATTGTAGGAGGTGGTGCCAGAGGAGGGGGAGGACGTGGCATCCCAAGAGGAGGGGAGCGGACCACCTCTCCTACATGGTACAGAGCCAGGAATTGAACTCAGGCCTGATTTCCCCTTCCCTACTTCTAGGGAATTAAAGACTTCTAGAGGCTGGGTAATTGCCTCCAGGCCTTCTACTTGTACTTTTCTTCTCTTCTTAACTTTCTCTGGCATGAGTTGGTCCACTCTCTCCTTTCATAATACAATGCTTTATAAGGTTACTAATTAAAGACAAAAGCAGGTTAACAAATTATGAACAAAACGAGCATATCTGGAATTTAAAAGGGTTTTCTAAGGTTGGTTTGGGAGAACCACAGGAGGTTGAGTCAGAATCACAGCCAGGCTGGGGAAGGGCTGAGCCTGACTGCTCTGAGGAGGGTGGAAGAGGGGAGAGCGCATTTCTAGCTCCCTTCTCCACCAGAGTCCTGATGAAAAAGAAAGAGCCAGCCTTTCCCCCTCTTCCTCCCACCAGCCAAACATCACTTCCTGATGCCAAAGAAAAGCTGCATGGCTTTGCCCTCAGAGGCTTTCTCCTCATGGTGGAGCTTTCCTACAGTAAGTCTCCAGCAGGTGGCATCATTCCAATCGTTACATTGTAAAGTACTTAGCACAGTGACTGGCTCACAATAAGCATTATGTAAATGTTAATTGTTACGATTATTACCTTTCCACTATGACCACCACCACTCCCCTAAGAGAAAGAACTTTGACATCATATTTATAGATTTCATAAAACTGCCCATATCTTATAAAACCAAAGGGCAAAGTAGAAATAGAAAAAATCCACAGGTTACTTTCAGAAACCCCAAAATGAAAACTCCTAGGAATGTTATAATCAAAATCTAGAACTTTCAGATCAAAGAAAAAAAAATTGCGAGCCAGAAAGAAAAAATTCAAGTTTTGAGGTTCACACAAGATTTAGGAGTGTGTAGAATTTAGAATATACTATCCTCCAAATCAAAACATACATGTCAGTAGTGAAGAGTAACCACTAACAAAACTGATTAATCCTGTAGGGGGGAAATATTTCTTTAATGAAATAAAGAATTTCTAAGAATTCCATCCTTATGGAAGAAAAAAACAAACCACAAAGCTGAGTAAAAACTTTAAACACAGCAGTCAAGAGAAATATACAAAGGTAAGATTGAGAATGAGGCATTTAGGGGGCAGGTAAGTGGCGCAGTAGATAAAGCAGGAGTAGATAAAGCACGGGCCCTGGATTCAGGAGGACCTCAATTCAAATCCGGCTTCAGACACTTGACACTTACTAGTTGTGTGTCCCTGGGTGAGTCACTTAACCCTCATTGCCCCACCAAAAAAAAAAGTAAAAAGAAAAAGAGAGAATGAAGCAATGAGGCATTTACATCCTAATGGGGAAGACTTGTAAACTGATGGTAAAGTAAATAAAACCAGTAGAACAGTTTATACAGTACAACATTACAAAGACAGCTTCAAAATACTTAAGAATTCTGATCAAAGCAGTGATCAATCAATCATGATTCCAGAGACAGAGTTAATGGACTCAGGGTACACATTGAGATTTTTTTTTTTGGACACGACCAATGTAGGAATTTGATTTCGCGTATTTGTTATAAAGATTTTGCTTTCATTTTTCAGTGGGAGGTGGGAGGGGAGAGAGTGCATTTTATTAACTGGGAAGTATTTAACAACAAAAATACTTGGATTTTTTTCACTATCAGGTTTTTTGGGGGGTATCTTTTTTTTCTTCAGTCTTTTGGCTTCGTTTTCTATTTGAATTTGATACCACTGGTCTAAGGTATGACTTTACGGGTGTGTAGCTGACATGGAAACAAAAATTGTTGAATTGAGGAAATTGAAAGATTTGTGTTCAGAATGTTGGAGGATTCAAAAATATGAATATTGAATGTCTCATGGATAATCTGGGGTTTAAGATGAAGAAAGCCTGAGACCCAGGAGAAAGTTAAAAGAGTGATCTTGGAAGTTGTCAGGTGATAACTAGAATGGATAAATGTCAGGACATATATGCATGACCTTCAAAGGAGCAATGGTTGTTTAGTTCATTGTGTCAGACATATATGCATGACCTTCAAAGGAGCAATGGTTGTTTAGTTCATTGAGATTCAGGATTGAGCTGGAATTGGTGATGGGGGATGAGAATCCCTCCTTTTGGCCCTGTAAATTGAGGTTAGTGGAAGAGAAGGTCTCTTGTGGAGACAGTTGCAAGTAATATGGTGACCTCAGGAGAAATACAGGCGTGTTAGAACAAAAATTTTTCAACTCTATTTAAAACCTATTTAGAAGAATGAAGAACACAGTGGAATGCTGCTAAAATGACAGGTAATATTTATGTAGTATTTTAAGGTTGGCAGGGTGCTTTGACCTGTTCTCATTTGATCCTCACGAAACACTTTTGAAGCTGGTGCTATTACTATTCTCATTTTACAGTGAAACCTACTATTCTCATTTTACAATGAAACCGGCAGAGAGAGTATAAGTAACTTGTCCAAGGTCACACAGCTAGTAAAGCAAGTCAAGATTTTAACTTAAATCTTTCTAATTCCAAGTCCAACATTGTTCACTGCATCACTGAGCAAATAGCTTACATCTGAGATGGTGGACAAGATGCCCTTAAGAAAACTAATACAATTTAAAAAGAAAAAAATAAACTAATACAATAGGGTGAGGGGGAGATGAGATTGACTGGATTGTAGGTAATAGGGAAGAGGGATGGCTCAGTAAGTAGAACTTAGACTGTAGAGAAACTTGAATTAACTGGCTACAGAGTTTGAAATGGAATCTGGAAAGCCTGTTTGAAGTGTGCCCACAGAGAATTTCACCCTGAGATGTTTGTTTGATCCTAATGACTGTGGCAGATTGGATTCTAACATGAATGAGTAAGCTTAATGCAGTACTTGTAAAGTATTTGTACAAATGTTCTTAATACTAGCTTGGATTGCTTTTGTTACTATTTATGAAGTATTTCAATGAACCTGTGATCTTATTAATACACAAGTACTCTCTCCAGATGATTGGTCCAAATTGCAACTCATCCATGCCTTCTCATCATATGCAGCTTTTTCTTCATGTGCTTCCTCTAATCTTCCAAAGGTGGTGTAACCAAAATCCCAGGGAGCTTTCTGCTAAGGTTCTTAATCATATTGAGAATATTAACATAATACAGGGGCTGTCTATCCACTTTCCCTTGTGCATGGCCATGATTTTCAACATTTTCTACCTATACATCTATTCAATGTCCTTTACTAAATTTCTTGAAGTCTGTTTTCTTTAATAATGTACTCACCCTACTTTTATCCAGTAGGGGGGTCTCCACATTTTCCTTTGCAATAACCTACAATTCTGATTTTTGTAAAGATTTTTTGATTTAACAACATTACCAGAAGAATATTGGTGTTGAAAAGATAGGTTTATGGAACAACTGTTAGGAAGTTGTATGTTTTCTTTAAATTTGAAATGTAGAGGAATACCTCAAAATTATTAGGATGAATTTATTTTTTTGAAGGATTATTACTCATCGAAATTTTCTTTACATTGATATGTACAACTGGCTGAAATTTTCATTTTATCTTAATTCTGGAATGCAGTATCTATTTAAGCAAGTCTTCCAGTTCTTTTAAAGTATAACTGAATCAGTAGCTGATTAGTAGTTGGAGTACAGTAGAAAGTTTCAATTTCAAAAGCCTGGGAATTGCAGCTTTGAAGTCTCTAAGAGAAAAGAATATAAGGAACTTGACTTTTGTCCTATAGAGTTCTAGCTTGAATGGTCAAATAAAGTACTGAGGGTTTATATTACACCTTCTTTAAAATGTTGTTTGGATAGGAGCTAAAGGAAATTTTCTTAAATTTCAAAGGAGACTGATAAATTTAGTCCAAACCTTAATAATCTACTCGAATTTTAAGCAATTTCTCTATATTGAGATTTGGTCTGTTTGGGTTTTTAATCTATAAACAAGTCTTCATAAGCATAGCTACTTTCTGTTCCTAGAATAATAAAGATCTATGTAAGAGTGTAACAGCATGGTGGCATATAAGCCCTCATCTCCTATAAATTATTGCAGGGATTATGGAACCATCATAGTGTTTTAAGAGTAGTGGTTTTTAATTTGTAGAAATATTTTCCCTAAACGAAGCTAAAAAAAATGTTAAAGCTACCTGTGTAAAATTAGTACACAGCAGTAATTTATCACCTACAATGAGCTGAAGTATGTTGGACTTTGTGTGTGAAAGTAGTACATTTTCTACTTGTGAAACTGTTGCTTATTTTCAAGCAAAATTTAGGGGACTATGATAGAGTGGAAAGCTTAATGCACTGGATGTGTCACTTCCCCCTGTTGCCCCAGTTTCCTCATCTATACAATGAGAGTTAGAAAAGATGACCTTTAAGGTTTTGTAGGGTGTTGGGTTTTTTGGGGTTTTTTTCCCCAGTGCTCTAATTTCTGATCCATATTTTAAATCTTTGGTTTGGGTTCTCGGACCAGCAGCATAGTCCCACCTTGAATTGACTCACATATACCACTTGTCAAATCATACACAACTGGCTAAAGCCTAATACAATATTGGTATCTATAATATCAAAAATACTGATGAGGGGCAGCTAGATGGCGCAGTGGTTAAAGCACCAGCCCTGGAATCAGGAGTACCTGAGTTCAAATCCGGCCTCAGACACTTGACACTTACTAGCTGTGTGACCCTGGGCAAGTCACTTAACCCCCACTGCCTAAAAAAAAAAAATACTGATGAACCCCAGCACTAACTTTATAAAGTGATCCCATTATGTTTTATAGCAAACTCAAGGGGCTAGGTGATCTTTATTAGATCTTATAGTTGCTGTAGTAATGCTGGTAGGCTCAGGAGCCAAGTTAGTGGATGCATTTGTTCCAGTGTTATTGTTCTATAGTCCAGGGCTCCTTAAATTTTTTCCACTTATGACTCCTTTTCACATAACAAATTTTTATGCAACCCCGGGTGTATAAGCATATAAAATGGCTATACATGACCTTTTACTGTTGACAGATTTTTCACAACCCCCACATTCAGTTATAAGACCCCATTTGGGTCCCACACTTTAAGAAGTTTTGATGTAACCTGTAGCATTTTGAATTTATTATAGAGAGAATTGTAATAAGGAAATAACAAGGTAGTTATGTGGGATGTGATACCAAATGTGAAGATACTAGCTGATACTTGATAGAAGAAGAATGCATTTTGCAAGACTCTTAGCAAAAAACCAATAGGGTTTAATTATAAGAAAGTAAAAAGTCAAACCACACCATGGATGCCTACTTAAAGGAAATCAAGGCTCTTGTCCCAGCAGTAAGAAATACTGGTGTAGTGTGAAGCAACAAAGATGAAGCTTGTTTTCATGAAATTGTTTTTATGTGTTAGCAGTATAATCTAAGATTCTTGCAACATAGTAAAATGCAGTAACCCCAAAGGTGATCCTAAAGAATTGCTTTTTTAGATAGAATTAAAAAGTGTTGGAAATGAAGCATGTTATCCAAGAAAATTAAACATTCCAAATAAAATACTGAGAAGGAACACATGAAGGGACACCTTGTTTAATTTCCTGTCTCAAAAAGGAGTGGAGATAGCAAGGCTTTTTCATTGGCATAGTTTTTTTTTTCAAGGCGTATATATTATCCACCATGGCCAGCCTCTGTATAGTGATTAACAAATGAAAATTCTACAGTCGTTTTTAATCCTATACTTTTTATAGGAACTGAAAGTAAATCCCTAAACTCATTGTGCATGGTGGGGAGCAAGTGACATGTAATGTCTCTCCATCAAAGTTTCTGAATCTTTGTAACGTTAGTGGAAAATTATTGTCAGTTTTTCTGAGAAAAATGCAATTAGAAAGTTTTTTCTTTGGTGAGTAAAACAGTGATTTGAACAAGTGAAAAGCTCATGACAAATTAATTGAGTTCTTTATAATGGGAGTATAGCACAAGTGTATTTTTGAGTGAGAAAGTGTGGTACAACATTATATTTTGTAAATTTGTAACTGCTCAACAAAGTACAACTATCATTTTAGCATAGTTGATTAGCACTAAGTGTTGATAGGTCAGGATTGTGGTTCATTTCCTACATAGGCCAGCCATCTTATCTCTCTCTATGTTGTCACAGCTTTGATTTGTAATGTAGCGATCAGCCTTACAGATGTGTGCTATTGGTCCCAACAGGCTCCAGATAAGAACACAGCTAGGTCACTAGAGGAATTCTCACACATGAAAGATGGAATGTTCAGGTATAGTTTGAAAATCTGACCTAAAATCTGGCATGAAAATGCATCAAGGTGCATAAAGATAAAAAGATAACCATTTATATAAGGAGGAATGTCTAAATAAAGTAAAATCTCAAGTAGTGATATAAAGTGAATGCCTACACAAAGTCCAGATTACTTGTTTGAGGCTCACCATTAGATAGCAGTTCTTAGCTTAATCTTTCAATCTTAGTATGCACAGAAGAAGTGACAGCAGTCTGGTCTTTCTGTACACAACTGCTTTTTTGGTTTTCTTTTGTTTTCATATCTGTCAGTCATTCTTAATTAAACTCACATTTCCCATAGAAAAAGCATTGGTTTGATTTGGTCCTACTTTACTGTTTTTTTAAGGTCCCTGAACATTATGTTAAAATAACTTAAAATATGTTCTGGATTCCATTTTGTATGCAAGAGGTAGTGTCATTTTAATACAGAAGCCTTTATTAGTATGGATAATCCATTGGCAGTAAATGAAAAATAGTTTTAATGTAAAAAAATGCTGTTTTAATGAGATTTTATCTGTAGAGCTAAGTGATTTTTAAAGGAAATGCTAATAAGATTCTGAATACATGTATTTGGGTTGAAGAAATATATGACAAATAATATCTGAATTTTTCAGTAATTATTCATTGTATTTTAATTTTAATAGTCAGGAAATATAGAAGTAAAATTTCTCAGAAACAGTATTATTTGTTTTGCCTACTTGTAAATAAGACTATTGCTTTGACAATTTCCAATTTTAGTTTGAGTAAATTTTCAGATGACACAGTTTTATTACATAAGACGTTTTCCTGAGGGGAGAAGGCTGAAGAAGGATGGGGGAGAGGAAATGTTGCTATTGATATTACATTCCATATGATTAATTTAATGAACACTACTAACTTAGCAAACTGTCTACTTAGCCATCTGGTTTGCTTGTATTTTTTACCTTTTTCTTACTGTTTTCTGTTACTACATTAATATCTTAATAACCTTTTGAAATGTTGTAGGATTCCTTTAACTAGTTTGAGTGTGTGTATGTGTGTTTGTATGTATGTAGGCTCCAAGTAAGTTATGTCAATACAGAAAACATTGCAATGTTCTGTTAATACCCTGGTAATCCCTGATAAGATTTTCAGATTCAGCAATTACTGCACTTATTTCTTCCACTTCTTATTTTAGTGTTCCCTACTCTAAACTTTTTCTACAAAGATACACATCATAAAACTAGCTTCGGCATCTTAATAATATTTGGCATCTAATTCTCTTGAATTAGAATTCAAGAGAAGAATCATTTCACCATCAGAATTATATTGAGATTTTAGGTCTTACTGGATTGATGAGAACAGATTTCATTCAAAACAGTAGATGATTAATCTCAGTTAACTTTGTTCTCACCTGCTCTGTCCTCAAGCCAAAGTATATGGGAGGAGTAAAGCAAATCTCTCTACTTAATTTTTAAAAACAGTCCTACATACTATTTTGGGGGACAAAAATAGCCTATATTGCTTTGCATTGTCAGATGCTCAGATATAACATTGCTAAGTTTTGCTTTAGTCGAAGAGGAGAGGAACCTGGAGCCAGAGGCTAGTGAAGAGAGTCATCTGAAAGCCCATTCATTATCTGAAGGTATTGTACTTAATATAGATCCTATATTTATTTTAACATTGGGGGGGAAAAGATCTCTGATTTTAATTTTCTTTTAAGGAAATAGCATTTGGTATTACTGTGTTTTTTTAAATCAACGGTTGCTATATTAGGATTATAGAAATGATGGAGACATTTTGAACTAATGGCTAATGTTATTGAATTGGTTGATAGCCCTAAAATTAGTGAATGGGTAGAATGCATCTGTATTGATATCTGGCAGAGTAGGTTTTTTTAATGATAATTGTCCTCATAAGATGTTTTTAGTCTATCAAAATATCAAATTTTGCTGATAAATTTTGCCTGTTCACTTACATTTTCCCAAAGCAAATCTTATACATTTTAGTTACATTTAATCCTTGCTTGGTTAGGAAGCTTGTAGATTCCTAACAGAAGTATTACAACAGGCATGATATATTTATTTGTTAATCATTGATGAAGATTAGCAGTGACATACTTCATGATATTTCTGAACTTGAGTCAAGGTCCAAAAAACAGCCATTAGTAAATTCGTTAGGGTTTGTTGTGGAAAATAATGATTTGTTAGCTTGCAGACTTGTACCTTACTGAGAACCGTCATTTAGGAGGAAATTTTGCTCCACTTAGAAATTCAAATATGATCTCTTATTAAGAAAGGCTGTGATGTCTAATAAACTAAAGAGATTTCCATTAGAGACAGCTCATAGCAAAAAGAGTTCTGAGCTGGGACTCCTGAGACCTGGGTTTGAATTCTGGTTTGCCTGTTTTATTAGTCTTGTGACCGTGGGCAGGTCATTTAACCTATATAGTCTTAGTTAAAAGATGGAGGTTGGACTAAGTAATAAAATAAGTCTCTTCCAGTTCTTGTTGATAAGTAATTTTGTTTATATCTGAACTCTTCATAACCCCATTTGGGGTTTTCTTTGCAAAGATACTGGAGTGGTTTGTCATTTCTTTCTCCAAGTTATTTTATAGATGAGGAAACTGAGGCAAACAAGATTAAGTGACTTGCCCAGCGTGACACAGCTAGTAAGTTTTTGAGGCCAGATTTGAACTGAAGAACAGGAGTCTTCCTGACTCCAGGTCTGGTACACTGCATCACCTAACTGCCCTCTTCTAGTTCTACAATACCATAAGTATCTATGAAATAGGATTATAGTTGACAAAATGACAACTAGGGCCCTAAATGAATTTGCTAAGAGAAATAGCCCTCACCTTACAGTTTGTGTTCCAGAAGTTTGTATGATAAGTTGGTTTTTGCATCCTAGAACACATTTTCTCTGTAGAAGTGATATTTGAAATCATTGGTGGGAGAACTGGCCAAATCTCAAAAGTCTATCTAATCTATAATATACCAGAACCAACTCAAGTTCTGAATCCCTTGGAACAGTCATGGAGTGTTGAAGGGTCAGCTCTATTTCGAAGTAAAAATTTCTTTTTAGCATCTTTCCACTTCCATTTCTGGACTACTGTAACTACTAGTAAGTCCAGTAGGACTACTATCTGATTCATACCTCCTCCCCTCCCACTTCATCATTTCACATAGGCCTGCCCTACTATATATAAAGTAGTAATCTTAACCTGATTGTCATATTTGTTTACAGCACTTTTAATACAAGGTTAGGGGTTCTATAAGCTGTCCCTGTGGCCCAATTTGATATTTTATTTCTATAGGCTTCAAAAGGACCCCTCCCATTCCGTTAAAGTTTCTTTCTTCTCCCCCCCCCCGCCCCCCAGTTCTGGTGAGGCTTTCTGGTTTCAGGAGGGAAACAGTATTTACATTAATGTATGGGTGACTGGCCCTGACCCTTAGGCTTTTGTTTTGTTTTTAAAGTACTCGTCAATCTAAATCAGTTTATAACTGAGAGAATCTAAAATACATTAACAAAGTTCCTTTTTTTTATTATTTAATTTTAGGGAAAATTATATTTGAGTATGAGGCCAGCCCTACTGTAATCTGAGCTATATGTACTTTTCACAGCTTGGTTTCTTCCATTTCCAAACTCAGATTCTCCAGGTTTTTTCACCATAACTCCCATGGCAGAAACTGGCAGTGAAGAGGGTTGGAGCAAAGAAAAACTAGACATTTATAATGAATGGTTGAGTATGAGTGGGTGGGCTGCTTCTATTTCCTATAGATAAGGACATTAATCTATTAGTCTAACCCAAGCTTATCCTGTTGCAATAGGAATTGACTTTTACAGTGAATGCCTTTAACCCACTCAGTGAAAAGTATACTTGACCAAATAATTAAAACAAACCTATACTTCATTAAACACTTAACAGCAGATGTTGCTAGTTCCATCTGATTTCTTAACTTCAACTTTAGAAAGTTTGTTAACTCTGGCCCCTGATCACACAAGGGTTTTTTTTGTTGTTTTCCAATAGTTTACCAGTCTAGTAAATGATGGCAGCTTTGCTGTCTGCTAACCAAAGAACTCACGTGGCCACACGTAGCTCCAGATCTAGTAACCTTGCTACTCAATCCCTTGAAATAGCATATAATATTGTATTTATGTTGTAGCAGGTCATCTAGGAGCGTTTGCTTAAAGAATAAATTTCATGTGAGTGTGTTGGTTGGGCTTTTTGTTTTTGTTTTTGTGGTGAGCTCTTCTGGAGTTTTATCTCAGAGTATACATTTTTAAGTCTTCCCTTGGGTTTCTCTTCTTCCCCCAAATTCTCAATATTGAAATAAATTGCCTACTGTCTTTCATTGATGACTTCATTTTCCATTATTTTTGGGATGTCTCACAATTAATGCCTAGGGATGAAGAATCTTTGAATAGGGTGAACCTCCTAAAGGATAGTTTTTAATATCATCTAATATCCATAATGCTTAAATTTTTATACCATAAGTACACATAATTGGTATCCTAGTAATTTGCTTTTCTTTTTCTGTCTTTGCAGGATTCATTGTGAGCCACAACCCAAAGGAGAGGCTTCATCCATTAAAGTTGCTAGTCATAGCGTTCATAAGATCATAGTATATACTCCAGAATCAACTTTCTGCAGCACCAACAGAAAAGACTATTCCCACCTTTAGGGTTATCTGGGAAAAGTTAAGGAGGAACAACTTTTAGGGGGCAATGGTTGTTGTGCAGTATTACGAAAGGGACAAGGGGGTTAATTAGGATTGTAAGAATTAAATTTAAAATCATTTTTCTTATTTGCTTGTTCCAAAACTTGGCAGAATTATAATGACCAGAATACTTTGAAGTTCTAAGTCCTCTCCAGGATAATAACATTTAAGATGAAGTTTGTGCAGCGTAGTAGTTGAATTACCTTCAGTTGAGAGAGGATTATATTATTTGTTAAACTCCACTTCTTAGTTGAGAAACAACTGCTTTTGTGATGTTGGGGAAATGGCATCTATTCCATAAACATTTTTTTTGCACATGCCTCATTTATTTTGTCTTTCAATAAAGTATTAATTTACAAATAACTAAATTTTGTGTTCAAGTTTATCTTTAAATGTTTCTTGTACCATGTATGTATTGACATATTTGGGAAGCTCTTAGACTTAATGTTGGAGAGCTTGGAAATCATGTAACCTCACCCTTCATTTTGCAGACAGAATTGGGTCCATGAGTAAAGAGATTTACCCAAAGTCATAAAGCAAGACTTCTGTCCACGAACCCAGTGCATTCTCCTGTTATGATTATATGAGATAGAATAGAGGAAATGGGAATGGCAAATATCTTTAATGCATATAAACATATGCCTGCCCAAAGGATGAAAAGTCACTATTCTTTTTGCTCAGTTTGTAGAGTACAAATATAATATCTTTTCCTTCCTTTGCCTCAAGAAATGTCTTGAGTTCTGTCACTGGAAGTGTTCATTTAAAGGTTTGGCAGTTACTGGTCTTATGTCATTTAAGTGATTAACATATTAAAGAGGAAGTTGGATTTGACCTCAAGGATGCCTTCTGACTGAGGTTGTGGTGCTTTGGATTGGATACCTCACAGTTCTCTCATGTTGCTTGACTACTGTTTACTCGTTACCATTCCCATCCTCCATATTCACACACTCCATACATAAACATTTGGTCCACAGCTCTTGCTGATGTCAACTCCATTCAGAAATTGTGAACAAAAATGGGAAAAAAATGCTAAAGGCTAGGTGTACAAAGCATGTATTTACATTTAAATATTGCATCTTTGATTAGAATTTAAAACTGCTACCCTAGTACTACTTAGGGATTAAGGGTTATTTTAAAGGCTAAAATGGAGAAAAGAATTTTATTAAAAGGATCATTTGCTTTATAAAGCACTTTTAAAATATGGTATTTTTGAAAGAAAGGGATTAGAGTTGTGGCCTCCGTGTGTTGGGTTAAATTGTCTTTGGGTTATGGGAATGGTCCTGTTTAATTGTTTGTATTTTCTTGTCTTTCCCTTGATAGCAGAATTGAAGTTCCAGATCTAGTGTAGTGAGCTTATGGTATTATAGGTTGCCCACTAACTACGAGGTCATTATACCATTAGGAAGCTCTTTGGTTAGTCGAGAGGAAAATTAGATTTGAGTCAAGTCAGCAAGCATTTATTAAGCACCTAATAAAAGCAGTGGAGATATAAAAGCAAAATGAAATAGCTCCTGTCCCTCGTAGAGCTTACATTTTGTTGTTGGAGAGATAAGGGATCATGTACACACATGTAATTTTTTAAACAAGTAAAGGGGAGACAAATCCTCACTTTGGACATGGGTGTGTTCTGCTGGGATAATCTTATTTATCTGGAGCTACAAGGTGGAAGACCCAGTGGGACTACTACTGCTCAGGGGAACATTGGGTGCAAAGGCTTAGGAACCTAATTTGGGACCAAACAGATTTCTCCATTCTTCCTACTTGTGCCCTTCCCCCCCACCTTGGAAAGTGCTCCCTCCTTCTGTCACATTTGAGCTTGGCTCAAAGACCCCCCCCTTCTACATTAGGCCCTTCCCCTAATCCACCCTTCTCTTCCTTCCCCCCAACTAGTGCTGCCAACCCCCATAGCATGGATTTACATTGTATATGTATATACATATATGATTTGTTTTCCTCCAATAGGATGTAAACCCCTTGAGAACAAATGCTGTTTCTGTCTTTATCTCTCTAACCTCTAGCATGATGTCTAACACAAAATTGGTGCTTAATAAATGTGTTGATTGATTGTATGGGTACTTAGGAGGACCCTGCCCTGCTATACTATTTCTGAATTGTATATATTTTTTCCCTTGTAAATATACCCTGGAGTATATTGTGTATAGATGACATACAAGGAGAAAGAAAAAAAAAGCTAGGAAATGGCACCAAGACTGTGAAAATGACAAAGTATGCACAAGGGAAATGGATTGTTTGGTTTCTGGTACTATGTGTCTTTGAAATATGGGTGCCATTTCATCTCAGAGTCCAGAAAGGTTCAATAGTTTTTATACCTTAGATTGGGGACCAGAGATCAGGGAAGTAAAAAGTGCAGACATTCACCACCCACTGACTCAACCCCTCATAATTTACCTTCCATTTCCTCTTCTGTACTGCAACTGCCTTCCAATTTTGTGTGTAATTAGCAGCTCTGACACCTGGGCAGGCACCTCAAAATGTGCCTTCAAATCAACTATTTAAAACAAGTACAGTTAGGGATGAGATATTTAAAAGACACAAAATCCTCATGGGAGAAGAGACCCTGAGTTTTTATCCCATAGGTTATTGGCTGCCCTGAGAGAGAGATACCAGGAAAACATAGCCAAGCCAGGTACATTTCATAGGTTTCAAAATGATCTTTTAACTCTCAGATTCAGTGGCTTTTTCTCAGACTTGATTGTCTGTAGCTTTTGCCACAGTTGACTACTCTGTCCTCCTAGGTACTCTCTCTTCCTTGTAACGATATTCTATGCTGCTTCTCCTACTAATTTGACTACCTTCTTAGATTCCTTTGCTGATGCATCCATTTCCCTGTGTCCCCCAAGCTTCTGCCCTGATCCCCCTTCCCTCTATATTCTGCCTTTGTGAACATATCTTCTCTTGTGGGTTTACTTTTCATCTCTCTGTCAATGTCTTCACAATCTAAATGTCCATCCCTAATCTGAATTCCACTCCCAGACATCTATTTCCTGTAGAGTTCCGTCTATGTATCCTACCTGCATCTCAAGTTCAACATGTCTAGCACAACTCATTATTTTCCCATCTAAACCTTTGCCTCCACCAAACTTTTCCATTTTTCTCAAAGAGATCATTATGTTCCCAGTTTTAATCGTGGTATTATACTTGTAAGGCAGTATAGTTAAGTGAATAGAGTGTTGGACTTGGATTTTGGAAGATCTGGGTTCAAATCCTGCCTCTGGCATGGCTATGTGATTCTGACTTAGTCATTTAACTTCTTTGAGTCTTGGTTTCCTCATCTTTGAAATAGGGGTGATAACATTTCAGGATTGTTAGGCTATAATTCAATAATGTATAAATATCAGCTACCACCACCACCACCACCACCACCATCCTTGACTCTCTCCCTCACTCTTCAAAACAAGTTTGTTTCCAAGGACAAACTGGATGTTTTTTCAATCCTTTCTAGTCCTGTCTGTGCTACAACATCTCTTGCATCTTTCCCCTTCTTTCCACTCACAGCAGTCATCATACTTGATGTGCCTTTTGCCTTTTACCTTTCTCCTAAACTAGTATTAACCTCCTATATCACCTTAACAATCTATCATACACATAGCTGTCAAAATAATTTTAAGGTGCAAATCAGACCTTGTCATGCCTCTCTTCTAAAACCTTAAGTGGTTCCCCTCTTGCCTCTGTGATTTTATAATTAAAGGTGAGGGGCAGCTAGGTGGCTCAGTAGGTAGAGCACCGGCCCTGGAGTCAGGAGTACCTGAGTTCAAATCTGGCCTCAGACACTTAACACTTACTAACTGTGTGACCCTGGGCAAGTCATTTAACCCCAATTGCTTCACTTAAAAAAAAAATTCAGTATAATTAAAGGTGACATTTATATACTGCTTTAAGGTTTGCAAAGTGCTTTTCATACATTCTCATTTGATTAAATATGAATTTCTGAGCCCCAGCATTTAAATTCTTTCATAATCTGTTGGCAACCAACATTTCTAGCCTTATTTCATATCATTCCCTATCACACTGTTCCAGTTTAACTAGAATACCAACTTATTCCCCAAAATTGATATGCAGTCTTCTGTCTCTAAACATTTGCATGAGGTCCCTTCCCCCTAAGACCCCAGGACCTTGAATGAGTCCACTCTTTCCCATTTCTCAGAATCCTTGTGTTACTTTCAAGATTTGGTTCAAGTATCACATCTGTTCTACCTGCCAGTATATCTAGTCTTCTCTTCTTCAGATTGCCTCGTATCTCTGCTTATCTGTATATGATCTATCTTGCCAATAAATATAAGCCCCTCTGAAGACAAGGATTCTTATTTTCTGACCATTGTAAGCACATTGGCTTATACACAACACAGTCAGTGTTTAAATAGTATTTGTTTGAGGTTTTTAGTGTGGAAGTTAGTGGGACGGCTTTCCATAATCTTACTGAGTGTCATTAAAACTGTTTATGTGGTCTCTTCTCTGTGGAGTATCTCTTTCCTGCTGTGGCACAGCAACAGAAGCAAAGAGTACAATGTGTTTTTCAGGTGATGACTCTTGGAAGTTTCTCTTCCAAGTATATCTTAGGACGTACCTTAGCGTTATAGAGCGCTAAGAATCTATAGGATAAAAAGCAACCATGACTCATTGACACATTAGAACGGATTTATTTGAGTAGGTGGGTCATGTGGTATGGTAAGGAAGAACATTTGGACTTTGGGGGTTTTAGAGACCTTGGTTTCGGTCACTATCTAGTTATGTGACTAGGTCATTAGCCACTTAGTTGCCTAGGTTTCTTTATAAAATGAGATTGGATTGTAGGGCCTTTGAGCTTTAGAAATCTGACTAAATATACTTTGTGCCACTTGAAAGTGCTTTGGCATACAATCTGTGGATAGCCTAATTTTAAATTATTTAATAAAACATTTTCTCAAGTACTTAAAAAATTTGGATTCTGAATATCTTGAGCCTCCTATTTCTGTTCTCTAGAGCCCCCCACTATTTATCATACTTTATCCAGTTCCATATGGCAAACAGTACTGTAGTATGTTATATAATATGCAAGGACTGCTTCTAGACTTCTACACTGTTTGCAAACCATGACAACAAAAATCCCTAGAATTTCTATACTATTTGAATAGATACTAATGATAGTATAAGTTTTGTCTCAATTACTTTAGAAACATTCAGGTTTTACCCATACTGCTTTATCTTAACCTCAGCATTTAGTTCATTGATTTTATTTTATTTTATTTTTGGATATAGACAGCACCCATGAAATGATGTCTTTGAAAAAAATGCCAACTGAAACACAGCACTGATTATAGATTATATGTAGGTAGAAAAAGGCTTTATATTTGGACCAGTGCAGAGTAAAAATAATTTGTATACTCCTATGGAATTAATTTTGCTTATCACTATAATAAAACTAAGAGGTTTTATTTCAGAAATTTGTTGACTCTGCTCCACAGAATCATACTGATTCACTCTTTCTTTTCCTCCTATAGAGCTTCTTCACCTAATACTGAGTATTTCAATAGACTCTTAACTGCTCTCCCTAACCCTAGTTTTGTTTTTTTTAATCTTATATGTTGCTGCCACAAATAAAAAACTTTCTATCACTGCTTCCCACCCCCCCCAAGAGGTAAACCTGAGTAAATTGCACAATGATTTCTAAACCTCGAATTAAATCATCTGTAAACTAGAGGTATATTAGCCACCTATTCCATAAGGTTGTTGTGAGTCTTAAATAAGATATGAATGTACTTTGTAAGCCTTAATTAAGTTAGTTGTATGGAGCTTTATCTGCTTGAAAACCTGTAATAGTTATGTTTCCTATTGCATCAAGTCCATTTGATCCTAGCCCAAGATGTCTTACATGATAGTCACAGATATTTTGTGAGCATACATTTCCCCAGTTTATGATTCATTTTACCTTTATAATCAGTGTTATTGAATAAGTCCCTCTATTTGCATTTATTCAGAAATCATAGAGGATCTTAACATAGTTATAAACGATTCCTTGTTGTAAGGAAACTTCTTAACCTTTTTGTGCTGTGGGTGATGCTTTTGGTAGTCTGTTGACCCCTTCTCAAAATAATATTTGTTGCCTATATCCATAATTAAAGAAAATTCTATATTTCAGTAGTTGTTAGTAAAACCAAAGTTGTATTTTTCCCCAACCAGTTTCATAACCCCTTGAAATCTATTTACAAATCCTTTTGGGGTCATGGACCTTCAGGAACCCTTGCTCTAAGACTATTTAAAACTGTCCTATCTATAAAGCTGTTGTCTTTTATAGATAATCATTTGCAAAGACTTGCCTTATTCTCTAGTTTTCCAGGAGGATGCCCTTAATAATCATGTAAAGTTTTCTCATAAAGATTTCATTAAAGTGAAAATGGGTCATATGGACTAGTAATTAGTGATTACCTGTGTGTAAGGAATTGCAGAAGAGGAATCATTGAGGAAATGTATGATTGGAGGGGGGAGATAGGTGGGCTAAGCATGAAATAAAAACTAGTCATTGAACAGACAATCTGAGCATTTCACTAGCGCATATGAAATATAAAAGACCAAGAGAAAGGTGCCCATCGTGTTTTATATATCCTCTGTGAAGAATCTATAGAAAAACATGGACATTCAGTATAACAAAGCATTATGGGTTGCTAGTCTTCACTGATAGAAAGAATATGCTCCCATTGATGAGATCATATTCACTGAAGTGTCAAATCTAAAGTCCTCAACTTAGTATTCAGTAGCCTTTAAGAACTGGTCCTTTCTCACTTGATTAACTTCATCTCCCACTACGTATGCCTTTTAAGATTAGCTATTTTATTATCTTTTCCACCAGTTGGGCACATTTCTGCCTGTGCCGTTGTTCATGGTATTCACTCCCCATCCCTATAACTGTTATCCATTCCCTGTCAAACCAAACCTACCTCTCCCTCATTTCCAGCTACAAAAGCTTCTCTGGCTACTCTGGGCCACAGTGATCATTTTTTTCCACTGAATTCTTTTAACACAATCTTTTTTTTTTTTTTTTTATCCAGTCAATGAAGAAACATTTGTTAAACACATGTAGCATGTGTATTGTACTACTATAAGTAATGGAGATACAAAGACAAAAGTAAAGTCCTTATAAGGAGCTTACATATATGAATGTGGAGGGGGGAGTGGGGGGTGTTATGTACCCAATAAATAAAAGATATTTTGGAGGAGTGCACAAGCATCCGGGAGAATCAGGAAAGGCTTCATCTAAAAGTTGGAAGTTAAGATGAGTCTTGATGGAAACTAGGGATTCCAAGTGGTATAAGTGAGAAAGGATTGCATTCTAGGCAATAGGGAACAGTCAGTGCAAAGGCATGGAGATGGGACTATTGTGTATGCAGAACAGTGAGTAACAGTACGGCTATATCATAGAGTGCAAGGAGGAGAATAATATATAAGAATACTGGGAAGTAGGAAGGGACTGGTAATAAAAAGTTTAAATGTCAACTGTAGAAATTTACATTTTATCCTGGGGGTAATAGGGTGCTTGTGGTTGGGGGGGCGGGGAGGCAGGGTATTGACATGATCACACTTGAGTTTCAGGAAAACTAATGGCTGTGTAGAGGATAGATTGGTATGGAGAGAGACTTGAGGGAAGGAGAGCAGAAAGCTTATTCCAAGTACAAGCAAAAACTGATAGGGTCCTGAATTAGGATTGTGGTTGTATAAGTGAAGAGGAGAATGCATGTGAGAGATATGGAGACAAAAAAAGATTTGATAGTTGACTGGCAAGTGAAGAATGATGGATGATACTAATGTTGCAAACCTTGGTGGCTAGAAGGATCTTGGTGCTCTAGACAGTAATAGAGAAGTTTGGAGGGAGGGATGGGTTTGAGGGGAAAGATAAATTCTGTTTTGTACATCTTTTAGTTTGAGGTGCCTGTGAGACATTCAGGTAGAAATGTTCCAATGGGCAGTTTATCATACTCGACTGGAGCACAGGAGAGAGAGTAGGGCTGGGTATGTATCCCTGGGAGTCATCTGCATAGAGGTGGTCATTGTAACCACAGTGGCTGGTAAGGTCACCAAACTAGCGTAAAGATAGAAAGGAAAAATGGCCCAGAACAGACCCTTGTGGTGCACCCACAAGTTGGGTATGACATGGTTGATGAATCCACAAAGTAGAATGAGGAGAGCAACGTAGCATGACAACCCCGGAGAGGTCAACAATGTCAGATTTTCCAGAGAGGTGAAGGAGGTTAAGGATTGAGAAATCATTAGATTTGGGGATTAAGAGATCATTGGCAAGTAGACAGAACAATTTCAGTTGAATAATGAAATTAGAAGAGAGATAGTGGGGAGTTCAGAGGAGGAAGTAGAAACATTAAGTTTAGGTAGGTTTTTCACGGAGTTTGGCCTGAAAAGAAGTAGGGCTGTAGGATTATGGTGAAGATGATAAGATCAAGTGAGGATTTTCTAAAGAATGGGAGACTTGAGCATATTTGTAGGTGGCAAGGAAGAAATCAGATAGTGATTTAAGTTGGGGGGGAGGGAGGTAGTAGTGGTGGCAACCTTCTGGAGAAGACAGGAGATGGGAATCAAGGATGCATGTCATCCTACTTACCCTGGGCTGGGTAAGATTGCTTGGATATGCTGATTGACTTAAGGTGCAGAGGCTTAAAATCTAGTCATCAGAAAGATTCCTTGAGGTATATAGCTTAGTGGACAATTCCAAAGAGTGGTATCAAATTCAAACAGATATGCAGGACAAGTTGACTCTGAAAACCAAAAATTAGCATTATCTGTGTTATATAGTATTTATTTGTCAAACATTTTGATTTATTTCAGGCCACACTTGGGAGTTTTATTGGTGGTTTTTAAGTTGCTCCCCCCCAAGTTTGACATGTCTGCCGTAGAGGACCTAGGATTTCTCATGGTTAGCAGAGGATGGAGGTGGGAGTAGGGGTGGCTAGGGCAGCAGCTGATCTGAACATACCTTTCTAGTCTTGTTAGGCATTACATCCAGCTAAACCAGCCCTTCACTCTATCCTCACTCGCAACACTCCATCTCCTATCTCTGCTTCTGCACTGTCTGTCATGTTTAGAATGTACTTTCTTAAAAGAACCTCTGACTGATAGACTCCCCTCTCATCAAATTTCAGTTCAGGCACCATCTCTTGGATGAAATATTTCCTAATTCCTGTCCCACCCCTTCAACCTAGTAACAACCCTTTGGGGCTGTTGCTATCACTCTTAACAATTGATGAGTGTCTGAGGTAGGATTTGAACTTGGCTCTTCCTAATTCATAAGTCTAGTGTTATATCCACTACTATAGGCCACCTCTCCTGGGACTTAAGGGAAGAGGTAAAGAATCAATTGCCATCCTGAAAAGCAATTATTAAGAGGAATTAACTTTTCCCTACTCAGGAATCTTTAGAGAATTTAGAGTTGGGAAGTACCTCAGTGTCTATGCAATTCACACCCCAGGAGTAAACCCCTAACAGATAGTCACCTAGCTTCTACTTCAGAAGTTTTTCCTGACAACAAGCCTGTTTACTTTTTTTTTTTTTTTTGCAGGGCAATGAGGCTTAAGTGACTTGCCCAGAGTCACACAGCTAAAGTGTCAAGTGTCTGAGGCAGAATTTGAACTCGGGTCCTCCAGAATCCAGGGCCTGTGCTTTATACACTGTACCACCCAGCTGCCCCCTGAGTTTACTTCTTAGCAGCTTCTAACTATTGTTCCTGGTTTTGCCCTTCAGGACCACATAGATTAAATTGAAATCCCAGTCTCCTTGGCAGCCTTAAAATGGCTATCTTATCACCCTAGAGTCTTGTCATTTGTATATTAAATGGTAACATTTCCTTCTACCAATTCTTATATAATGTGGACTCAGACCTTCACCGTTCTGGTTGCCCTTCTGGATACCCTTCAAGCTTATCAGTGTCTTTGCTATACTGTAGCAATTAGAATCCTTCAATAACTGTATTTCAGTATAATTGGTTTCCTTTGTAACTATGTTTTATTTTAATGTGTTTTAAAACAGCATTCTGAGAAGGAATCCATGGGCTTCACCAAACTTCCAAAGGGGGCCATGACACAAAAAAAGTTAAGAACTCCCACTCTTAGCTGTGAAAAGTTTTGGGGGTTCTGACCCTTTCATCCATGTTAACTATCCCTCCCAGATTTGTATAATAGGCAAATTTGATAGGCATATCCTCTCTACTTTTATTCACCCTAGTGAAAAAATTCTGAACAACCTAGGACCAAGTGCAGATCTATGGAGTAATCCATTGCAGAGACACCTACCAATTTGACATTGGACCACTAACTGATTACTCTTGTGGTCTCTCATGCACACACACATACACACACACACACATTCTCTCTCTCTCTCTCTCTCTCTCTCTCTCTCTCTCTCTCTCCCTCTCTCTCCCTCCCTCCCTCCCTCTCTCCTTTTTCTCAGAATGTAGCTACTAATCTTAAACCCATTTCCCTTATTAGTGAACTTTTTGTATCATGACTCTTGTTTAGAAAATACCAAAACAGCTGAAGTAGCTGGTCTTTGGGGGTTTCACGAAGGGCATTAGCACTATAAGTCTTTGTCTTTAAGGATAAGACTGTCTTGTTTTTATTTATTACTAAAGGACAAGGGAGTAACAAACATGGAGTGATGCCTCTATCTGTAACCCTTGTGTCTGATACTTTGTGCCACAGTGAAGGTGGGAAATGGGGACTGTGTGAGGTGACACTTCAATTAAACCTCCACCCAGAAACCTGGGGAAAACCTTTCCATTGTACAGCCCTGCTATGATCTCATTTTTGCTGGCATATGCTGGCTACATGTATTTATTATAGTTTTATTAAAAGAGAAAGGAAAAATAAGCAAACAGCTTTGATAATCCCAAATCCTAAAGAGCGCAGCATGATTATTCCTTAGTGTTCCAGTCCTAGAACCAAGAATCTTTCTATATCAAGGCCTTCTACCTGATATTTCCATGCATGGTATATGCCTGTTGTCATATCCTGTGCAAAGTGTCTTTATACTTCAACTGATGAGCCATACATAAAGTCTTCTACTGGGATCTTCATTCAGTTATTCAGGGTACTGAGCACTTTTTGGGATAATCCTTAAGGAAAGTCCAATATTTTTCCTCCTAATTTGACTAATTCTGTACAGAGTTCACAGCTCTGATGATGTGATAGTAGAGGAAGGATCCCTTTTTTTTTTTTTTAAAAGAATTAACTGACATGTCTACCTCTTCTGACCTTTGGGTATCCATATTATTTCTCTAATTTTGTCTGGCATTTTGACTCTTCACGTATCAAAATGTTTTCACTACCTTGGAATTTAATTTTAATGCCAGGTTGCTTTTCTGACATTTCGTCATGTAGTCCTCCTGTGCCTGAAACAAATCGCCTTATCAACTTCCATCCATGTCCATATCTTTCTTCATGACTCATCTCAGGTTCTCCTTCATCTGATTACCTCCTTTTCATTTGTGGATAAGTGAATAATCATCCAGTAGGAAATAATCTCTGTAAGAACCTGGATTATTTTGTTTTAGCCATAACCCCAGTACCTGAGATGTGTAGCATGATTTACTGCCATAGGCAGCCTTTGCCAGCTTTGGAGTCAGGAAGATTTACTGGGGTTCAAGTTCTTCCTGTAATCATATTGCTTATGTGAGTACAGTAAGCCATTTAACTTCTCAGTGCCCTGGCCATTTCCCTGGGAGTCGGACTAGATGTCCTGATCATTCATTCAGCAGTCAATACACATTTAGCAAATACCTACAATGTGCCAGGTATATATTTAGGACAGTAGGAATAAACTTGTAAGACAGCCCCTTCCCTCAAGGAGCTTATATTCCCGAGATTAATTGAGAGCTAAATAAATGCAGGATAAATACAAAATACATACACCATGATTTTAGAAGTGGAGCTTGGAAAGGCCTCTTAAAGAAAGTACTATTTTAATTAAGCCCTGAGAGAAGCTGGAGGTTTCATGAGGTAGAGAATAGGAAAGGAGAGTATCACAGGCTTGAGAAACAACCTGTGAAAAGGCACACAGCAAGATAAGGAGGCTTGTATTGCCTCTTCGGCTGAAGCCTAAGTGTTCAACCTGGAAAGTCAGGCAGGAGCCAGGATTTGTAGGTTTTTGAATGCCAAAGAGACTAGTTTATGTCTTATCTTGATGTCATTGGACAATCAGTGAATCTTCTTTTTTTTTTTTTTTTTTAGTGAGGCAATTGGGGTTAAGCGACTTGCCCAGGGTCACACAGCTAGTAAGTGTTAAGTGTCTGAGGTCGGATTTGAACTCAGGTCCTCCTGACTCCAGGGCTGGTGCTCTCTCCACTGCGCCACCTAGCTGCCCCAATCAGTGAATATTCTTAAGCACAAGAATGGGCTTAGGCAGACTTGTGTTTTAGCTTGAGAGCTGTATAGACAATAGATTGGAGAGGGGAGAGACGATGCAGGGAGTCCACTTAGGAAGCATTAGTCTATGTAAGAAGAGATGATCAAATTATGATGTGAATCAAGAAAAGGCACAGATGTTAGAACATTCAGGATGCTTGGCAACTATTGGATGTGAGGGATAAGGGAAAGGAAAGAATAAAGGTTGACTACTGGATGTGGTGTGCCCTCAGTCATAATGGGGAAATTGGGAGGGTTGGGTTTGAGGGAAAGATAAAGAGTTCTGTTTTGGTTATGTTGAGTTTGAGATTCCTTTGACACATGGGAGCAACTAGCTGGTGCAGTTGGATAAAGCACTGGCCCTGGATTCAGGAGGACCTGAGTTCAAATTTTACCTCAGACACTTGACAGTAGCTGTGTGATCCTGGGCAAGTGACTTAACCCTCATTGCTCTGGGGGAAAAAAAGAGGAAAAAAAATCAATGAGATTCCTTGGACGCATTGGGTGAAGTGCTGGATTTGTAGTCAGAGAACCAGGCTTCAGTTCCCTGCTCTGCCACTTTGCTGGGGTTCAGTTTTCTCACCGGCAAAATGAGGGAGTTGGAGCTATGATCCTGTGTCCTTCAGGTACTTGGAGATTGTGGATTTGACTTTAGGAGAGAGGTGAAGCCTAGATATGTAAAAAGTTAAGTGTATAGTTAAGAGTTAACAAGCATTTATTAGTTCCTTCTAAGTACCAGGGATAGCTGAATTAATGGGCATTGGTAAGATCACCAGGTGAATATAAAGAAAAGTAGGCCAAGGATAGAGCTCTGAGGTATACTCATGTATAAAAGATAGGATATGGGTAATGGTCCTTCAAAGGAGACCTTTCTACAGGTATGAAGAGAACCCCAACAGAGTAGTAACATGAAAACCCAGAATTAGGGAGATAATCAACAGTGTCAAATGTTGTAGAAAGGTCAACAAGTATGAAGACTCAGGTCTGTAGCTTCTCTTAATCTTTAAGTTAGAAAGTTGCTAACATTCTTGATGGAAGGAGTTTGTACAGTAACACTCATGAAATCACAGATGCACCAAAAAAAAAAAATTCCCAGTACTTTGTCTACTTCATTGAAGATAGCAGGCACATATTGAATGTTTAATTGACAAAGTAACTTAGATTAGTTCAGTCTCTTAAAACTCTTAGATTTCTTTCACCTAGTGCCCATCTTACCCTTTTTTTTTGCCCCATAGCTATTACAAATATCTCTTTTGGACCGGACCTGTGATTTCATTCTTGAAGGAAATTTCTGAGGCTACTCCTTCTACCAGTGCAGATCACTAACTGTTCTGCTTTTTATGGTCTTAGGAAGCTTCTTGGTACTCTGATGGATCATAATGTTCTCAGGGTCACAAAGCCAAGATGTGTCAGGGTCTGGACTTGTACACATGTCTTACTGATACTGCGACCAGTTGTCTGTTATATCAACATGCCACACTGCCTCATTCAATAGCTTGTACTATGCTTTCATATATACTTACATCCTGATGGTACCTATAAGAAAGGGGTTATCCCCAAGTCTCAAATTCTTGTCTTGAACTTCAAAGGGCTGAACTCAGTTGTCACCTTAGTAATTTACCTTTCCCATCCTCCATTTGTCAGTGCTATCCTCAATTTACTTTGTCTCATATGTATGCATGTTTTTCCTCCTTCTCTTGTATAGTAGGACTGCTTACTTTTTTCTCTTTTTACATGTAGGCCTCGAATATAATAAGTCCTTAGTAGTATGTGTTGATGTGAATTAAAAACCAGAATTTAGGTTGTGACAAGCTAAATTAAAGAGGGACCTAGACTTGCCATAGTTTAGCAGTTTAATAGCTAGGCATTGTACTAAGCCCTGGGAATAAAAAAAAAGTAGGGGGAAGACAATCCTTGTCCTCAAGGAAGTTTACTTACAACTCAGAACAAATATCTAAATAAATAAGTATATCCACAATAGTTAAAGAAGGAAAGTAACCTTAGAGGGGAAAATTTGACTTACTTGGGCCTGGAAAGGGCTCCTACAGAAGTGACTTTTGAGCTCTCTTAAAAGATGTCAGGAGATGGAGGTGATGAAGGAAGGCATTTGTAGTCATGTAGAAACAGCCAGTTAAAAAGTATGCAGTGGGGGTAGCTAGGTGGCACAGTGGATAGAGCACCAGCCCTGGATTCAGGAGGACCTGAGTTCAAATCCGGCCTCAGACACCACGTACTAGCTGTGTGACCCTGGGCAAGTCACTTAACCTCCACTGCCCAGCAATAAATAAATAAATAAATTTAAAAAAAAAAATTTTAAAGTATGCATACAGAAGATGGAGTATCAGAATCAAGGAACAGCAAAGTAGGCCCGTATTGTCAAACTGTAGATCCATAAGAAGGAATAAAGTACCCAAAAACCAAAATAAAACAAAAACTAGAAAAGTATGAATGGCTAGGTTGTCTTAGAAGCCAAAGTGCTTTATATTTCATCCTCTGGTTAATAGGGCAACTACTGATAATGAAAAGGTGTGTAACAAGGTCAGACCTACGTTTTTTACATTGCCTAGATTTTTTTCTACATCCTTCCCATCATTTCAGAGAGTATAACTTACAACCAAGAAATTTAAAAGAGAAAAATATAAGAAAAAATGCAGCTGAAACTAATCTGTTAAAAAAAATAGCAAAATAGTAACCTCCTTGCAGTATATGACTATCAGTGGAATCTTTGAGCCAAAGATACAGACATTCTAGACACTTTTAAAAAATTTATATTCATTTTGAACTTAAATACAAAAAGACCAAAAAAAAGATCATTTCCATGTACATAGCACAGCATAAAGAAGTTTCAATATAAAATGATGGATTTCTGTTTCATAATGTTCACTTTTTAAAAACTATGTAACAAATACCACACAATTGTTTTCAAAGCTATCCTGCTTTTCTGTGCTTCCTTCTGTGTTCTTTTGTTCATTTTTTCCTTCCCTCCCCATCCCAGCCTAAAGAAGGCCACTCTTAGACACAAATATGTGTAGGTATGTATGTATATACATATATCTGTAAATATATATGTGTGTGTGTGTGTGTGTGTGTGTGTGTGTGTGTGTGTGTGTGTGTGTAGAACCATGATATACATCATCTATTAGCTCTTTTTCTGGAGGTAGGTAGCACCTTCCTTCATAGGTCCTTTGTAGTTGATTTGAATATTTAAAGTACTCAAATTGACTTTAGTCATTCAGATTTGTTCTTAGAACAATATTGTTGTTACTATGCACAGTTTTCTCTTAGTTCTGCTCATTTTACTCTTCATTATTTCATGCAAGTCTTTCCATGTTTTTCTAAAATCTACCAGCTCATAATTTCTTATAACACAGTAGTAGTGCATAGTCATAGACTACAACTTGTTTAGCCATTCCCCACTCAATGGGCATCCCCTCAGTTTCTAGTTCTTTGCCACCACAAAGAGCTGCTATAAATATTTCAGAACATATAAGTTCTTTTCTTTTTTCCCTGATCTCCATGGAAAACAGACCTAATAGTGGTATTGCTGTGCCAAAGGGTATATGCAGTTTTATAACTTTAGTTATAATTCCAGATTGCTTTCCCAAATGGTTGGATCAGTTCACAGTTCTACCAGCAGTGAATTTAGTGTCCCAATTTTTTCATATCCCCTTCCAACATGTTGCTTTCCCCTTCCATCATTTTAATCAATCTGATGGGCATAAGATATTTCAGAGTTGTTTTAATTTGCATTTCTCTAATCAATAATGATTTAGAGCATTTCTTTCATATGATATGGTTTTGATTTCATTGGAAAACTACCCGTTCACATCCTTTGACCATTTATCAATTGGGGAATGAATTGTGTTCTTATAAATTTGACAAAGTTCTTTATATGTTTGAGATATAAGACCTTTATTGGAGAAACTGTCTATAAAAAAAATCTTCCCCCAATTTTCTGCTTTCCATTTAACTTTGCTCTGTTGGTTTTATTTGTACAAAACCTTTTTCATTTAATGTAATAGGAATTATCTATTTTATACCTCATAATGTTCTATCTCTTGTTTACTCATAAATTGTTCTCTTATCCATAAGTATGATAGGTAATATGTATCATGTTCTCTGATTTTCTTGTGATATCTCCCTTTATATCTGGATCAGGTATCATGAGACCTATTTGTACAAAATTATAGCAGCTTTTTTGTGGTGACTAAGAATTAGAAATCAAAGGAATGCCCATCAATTGAGAAATGGCTGAACAATTTGTGGTATATGATGGTGAGGGAATATTACTGTGCTTTTAGAAATTATCAGCAGGATGTTTTCAGAAAGGCCTGGAAAGACTTGTATGAACTGACGTATAGTGAAGTGAGCAGAACCAGGAGAATGTTGTGCACAGTGACAGCAATATTATTCAGTGAAGAACTGTAGGGACTAACGATGAAGCATACCCTCCACCTCCAAATAAAGAACTGATATTGATTGAGCACAGACTGAAGCCCAAATTTTTCACTTTTCTTTCATGTTTTTTTTTATTCGAGTTTTTTTGTACAAAGTGACTAACATGGTAATGTTTTACATAATTGCACGTGTTGAAAAAGGACAGCCCAAGTGCTGCCATCTTCCCCCCCCAAAAAAAGATATTGATCTATGTTTCTTCCAGACTTGCTTTCCAGCTTTCCCAACAACTTTTACCAAATAATAAATTCTTATCCCCAAAACTTAAATCTATATGTTTGTCAAACACAAGGTTACTGTTGTCATTTGCTAATGTGTATTCAGTTCTACTGATCTACTTTCCTATTTCTTGACCAGTACCAAATAGTTTTGACAATTATTGCCTTAGAATATAGTTTAAGATCTGGTACTACTGACAATTTTTTAATTTAAAAAAAAGTTAAATTCAAAATTTTTCTTGATACCATATATATATATATATATATATATATATATATTTTTTTTTTTTTTTTTTTTTTTTTTTTGCGGGGCATTGAGGGTTAAGTGACTTGCCCAGGGTCACACAACTAGTAAGTGTGAAGTGTGTGAGGTCAGATTTGAACTCAGGTCCTCCTGAATCCAAGACTGGTGCTCTATCTACTGCACCACCTAGCTGCCCTCTCTTGATACTATTTTTATAGCACCTAAATATCCCTCTTCATCATTCTTCCTCCCAGAAAGCCCTATCATATAACAAACCATATTTTTAAAAGGAAAAAGAGAAAAAAATCAGCAAAACTTACCAAAATATTGGGGGAAAAATTCCAAATTCTATTCAGTGTTCCAAAACTTGTGGACCTCCCACCTCAGCAAAGGCTGGAGGAGATGTCTTTTTAATACTTCTTTGGAACTATGCTTCTTGGTAATTTCACAATATTCAGTTTCAGTTGTTTTGCATAGTTTGTAGTCATTGTATATGTTGTTTTCCTGGTCTTGTTTACTTTACTCTTACTTCATGTTCTCATAAGTCTTTCCACGCTTCTCTGTTCATCATATTCATCGTTTCTTATGGCACAATAATATTTCATTATGTTCATGTGTCATAATTTGTTCAGATATTCCCTGGTAAGGGGCATCCATTTTGTTTCTAGTTCTTTGTTACCCCGCAAAAGTCTTTTATAAGTATTTTGAACTTTATATAAGGACTTTCTTTTCATCAGTGACTTCTTTGGAGTATGTACTTAGCAGTGGAATCTCTGGGTCTGTGGGTATGGACATTTTAGCCTTTTCTTTACTATAATTCCAAATTGTTTTGCAGAGTAGTTATGCTAATTTCACACCTCCACCAAAATGCATTAGTGATCTTATCTTTTCATGCCCCACCCCTAACACTGACTCTTTGCATCTTTTTTTTCAGCTTTCCCAATTTGTTCAGTGTGGGGTGAAACTTCAAGGTTATTTTGATTGGCATTTCTCTTATTAATGATTTGGAGCATTCTTAACTATGGTTGTCAATAGCATACAATTCTTCAGTTGAAAACTATTAGTTCAGATCTTTTGGGGAATGGCTTTTGGCCTTGTATCTTTATGTTAGCTATCTATGTCTTATCTTGAATACCAGACCCTTATCAAGAGTATTTTATACGAGGATGATCCCCCTCCTTGCTTTCCTTCTAATCCTCTGTGCATTAATTTGTGGGAATGTGTCCTGCAGAAGTTTTTCAATTTCATGTAATCAAAATAACTCCTTTATCTTTTGAAATCACTCTTGTTATACCTAAGATTTAGGAGAATCCTTTTATCATCTGTGTAGATGATGGCTTAGAGTGGGGACAGACCAGAAGCAGAAAGAACAGTTAGAAGACTTGAAGGCAGAAATAGTTCTGTAGAGATTAGATAAGAATAAGCAAAGGTAGAGCTGGTTATGAAGTAGTCCAGGCAGCTGTCTCCCCCATAAAAAGTTAAAGATATAATCATATCTAGCATTTAGATAGTTTTCCACACACATTATCTCGTTGGATATTGGGAGGCAGGGATACTTTTGCTTTAGTCTTGCCCAGGGACTGCCTAGCCCAGTGCCAGGCACATAGTAGGTGCTTAGTGCTTGTAGATAGATTGATAAGGAAACAGCAGAGGTCTCAGAGATATTACCTTAGAGACAGGTGACCTAGTCATAAAAGGATGAATTAGAAAGCAGAGCAGAATTCACTGACCAAAACTGGGCAATAGTGATAAAACATTTACAAAAATGTCATAACAGAGAGGGGTAGAGGATTTACTTTGATACTGAACTAGCCTCTGAAATGAAGGCTTTTTATAAGAAAAAGAGAGAAAAACTAACCAACAATTACATTAAGAAAGTCTGACATATGTAGTATTTTACTGGGATTCTTAGTCGCTTTCCTCTGTAAAGAAAGGGGAAAATATATGTTTTCTGGAAGTTCTTTGTAGCCAAATTTGGTCATTATCATTTTACAGTATTCAGTTTAAGCCATTTTGTTCTTTCCATTTACATTGTTGTTGTCATTGTGTATTTTATTTTCCTAGTTCTGCTTATTACTTCAATTCATATTCATTATTTATTTTTTGACATTTTAATTAGCATTTTATTTTTTCCCCCAATTACGTGTAAAGATAGTTTTCAACACTGATTTTGTAAGATTTTGAGTTCCAGATTTTTCTCTTTCTCTACTCCATCCCCAGCCAGCAAGGAATCTGATCTAGGTTATACAATGTAGTCATATTATGAAAGAAAAATCATAACAAAAGGGAAAAACTATGAGAAAGAAAAAACAAAAAGTGGAATACAGTATTCCTCCATCTGTATTCAGTCTCTTTATTTCTTTCTCTGGATGTGGAGAGTATTTTCAAATCATCATGAGTCTTGTGGAATTGTCTTGCATCATTGTATTCCTGAGAAGAGCTTAGTCTATCATAGTTGGTCATTGCATGCACAGTGTTGCTGTTACTGTGTATAATGTTCTTCTGGTTTTGCTCATTTTATTCAATGTCAGTTCATGTAAATTTTTCCAGGTGTTTCTGAAATCTACCTGCTCATCATTTCTTATACCACAATATTATGTTTACATTCATATACCACATAGGTTCATTATTTCTTATATAGCACACTAAGATTCTCTTATATTCCTGTACTGCAACTTAAACCAATTGATGGGTATCTACTTTGTTTCCAGTTCTTTGCTACTACCAAAAACAAAAACCAAAAAAAATCTTTATAAATATACTGGTATTTATGGAACCTTTCATTTTACTATTGACCTCTTTGGGGTAAATTCCTAGCAGCAGAATCTCAGAATCAAAGAGTATGGACATTTTATTCACTTTATATAATTTCAAATTCCTTTATAATGATTTGACCAGTTCACAGGTCTATAGTGTATTAGCCCTCCATTGTTTCTGCAACCTGTTTTTTTTTCTTTTTTTGGTGGGGCAGTGAGGCTTAAGTGACTTGCCCAGAGTCACACAGCTAGTAAGTGTCAAGTGTCTGAGGCCGGATTTGAACTCAGGTCTTCCTGAATCCAGGGCCGGTGCTTTATCTACTGTTCCGCCTAGCTACCCTACAACCTCTCAAAGATTTACTACTTCATGCTTTTTTTCATCTTTGCCAGTTTGATGGATATAAGAAGAAACCTCAAAGTTGTTTTGATCTTAATTTCTTTATTAGTAATCTCTAACATTTTTTCATACTGTTAACAGTTTACAATTCTTTTGAGAACTGTTTCTTCACATCCTTTGAGCATTTATCTATTAAGTAATGGCTTTTGGTGGCCACAGTCATTCTTTATTCATATTAGCTGCATCCCATAAGTTTTTGTATGTTGTCTCATTATTGTCATTCTCTTTGATGAAATTATTGTTTCTATGATTTGTTCTTTGACCCACTCATTCTTTAAGGTGATATTATTTGGTTTCCAGTTAATTTTTCATCTGTCTTTCCTTGGCCTTTCATTACACTTAATTTGTATTGCATTATGATCTAAAAATGATGCATTTATTATTTCTGCCATTCTGCATTTGACTCTGAGGTTTTTATGCCCTAATACATGGGCATACGTTTTTTGTGTAGGTGCCATGTACCTCTGAGAAAAAAGTATATTCCTTGCTATCCCCATTCAGTTTTTTATTTTCTTTCCCCATGCAGTTTTTTCCAGATGTCTGTCATATCTAAATTTCCTTAAGTTCTATTCATGTCCTTAATTTTTTTTCTTTATTTTGTGGTTAGATTTATCTAGTTCTGAGAGAGGGGGTTAAGTATAGTTTTGCAGTCTCTTCCTTCCTTTAATTCACTTTTAACTTCTCCTCTAAGAATATTTAGATGCTATACCACTTGATGCATATAGATTTAGTATTGATATGACTTCATTGTCTATGGTACCTTTTAGCAAGATGTAGTTCCCTTCCTTATCTCTTTTAATTAAATCTATTTTTACTTTTGCTTTGTCTGAGATAAGGATTGCTACACCTGGTTTTGTTTTTTTTGTTTGTTTGTTTGTTTTTAGTCCAGCTGAAGTTTAATATATTCTGCTCCAGCCTTTTACTTTTACTCTGTATGTATCTCTCTGCTTCAAGTGTGTTTCTTCTGAACAACATATTATAGGATTCTGGCTTTTAATCCACTCTGCTATCTGCTTCCATTTTATGGGCGAGTTCATCCTATTCACATTCACAGTTATGATTATTAACTCTGTATATCCCTCCCTCCTATTTTTCTCCTTGTTTATACTTTTCTTTCTTCTTTCACCCTGTCCCTCCCCACCAATGTTTTGCTTCTGGCCACTGCCTCCTGCAATCTGACCTCCCTTCTATCAACTCCTTCTTCCTTTTCTTTCCCCTTTCCCTTCCTACTCCCCTATAGATAAATTTCTATACCCAACTGAGTGTATGTTATTTTTTCTTTGAGCCAAGTCTTATGAGAATAAGGTTCAAACAATGCTTATCCCCTTCCTTCTTTTCCTCTGTTGTAATAGATCTTTTGTCCCTCTTCCTATGATGTAATTTACCCCATTCTGCCTCCTCTTTCTTCTTCTCCCAGTAGAGTCCTTTATTTTTCACCTCTTAAGGATTTTTAAAAAAAATAGTATCACATCAAAATCAACTTATATCCACATCCTCTGTCCACCTATCTGCCCTAGTAGAGATACAGTTCTCACCTTCCCATGTAGGGATGTAAACAATTTAACCCTGTTGAATAACATGTTTGGTTTTGGGGTTGCTTTTTTTTTTTTCTATTTTACCTTTTTATGTTTCTCTTAACTCTAGTATTTGTAGATCAAATTTTCTGTTCAACTCTGGTCTTTTCATCCAGAAAGTTTGAAAATACCCTTTTTTCATTGAATGCCCATCTTTTTCCTGACAGATAATGCCTCAGTTTTCCTGGCTAGTTGATTCTTGGTTGTAATCCCAGTTCCTTTGCCATCTGGAATATCTCATTCCAAGCCCTCTGATTCTTTAATGTTGAAGCTTCCAGGTCCTGTGTAATCCTGACTGTGACTCCTTGATATTTAAAGTGTTTCTTTCTGGCCATTTGAAGTATTCTCTCCTTCACCTGATAATTATGGAATTTGGTATAACATTCCTTGGAGTTTTCATTTTGGGGTCTGTTTCAGGAGGTGAGTGGTGAATTCCTTCAATGACTATTTTACCCTTTGGTTCTAGGATATTGGGGCAGTTCTTGATAATTTCCTGAAATATGTTGTCCAGGTAGTCCAATAATTCTTAAATTGTTTCTCCTGGATCTATTTTTCAGGTCAGTTGTTTTTCTGATAGGGTATTTTACATTTTCTTCTATTTTTACGTTCTTTTGATTCTGTTTGATTGATTCCTGATGTCTCAGAGTCATTAGCTTCCATCTGCCCAATTCTAATTTTTAAGGAACTGTTTTCTTCAGCCAATTTTTGTCCTTTTTCCAAGCTATAGACTCTCTTGCATGCCTCTCATTTCTTTTCTCATTTTTTTTTCTACTTCTCTTATTTGAGTTTTTAAATCCTTTTTGACCTCTTCCAAAGAAGGCTTTTTGGTTTTCAGACCAATTCATCTTCCGCTTTGAGGCTTCATATATAGGAATTTTGCCAGTGTTTTCCTCTTCTGAGTTTGTATTTTGGTCTTCCCTGTCTCCATAGTAGTTTTCTGTGGTAAAGGTTCTTTTTTGTTTCTTACTCATATTTAACGTGTATTGTGACTTTTAAAGTTGGCTCTGGTCTGGGGGACCAGAGGTCTGATGAACGACTTTTCTGTTATGAGGCTTCAGTGGCTTAAGGTGGCTTGCTCCCTGTACTGGGGTGGCCCAGCTCGTAGAGCTGTTTGTAGTGTATAATCCAGCTGGCAGATTGTATTCTGCATTGGGGCTAGCAGGGAGAGGAGGGTGAAGGGAGGGGGTGCAGTTCACAACTGGCCTGCTGTGCCACTAGCCTTCCGGGTCAGAAAGAAGGTCCTCAGCTGTGATCTTAGCCCTTCTGCTGGGTTGCCCAGAAACCCTTTGTACTCTGCTGTGCTCTCCTTTTATGCAAGAGAGACAGACGTTTTCTGAAGTCCTTACAGGTTATCTTTTTTTTTTTTTTTTTGGTGAGGCATTTGGGGTTAAGTGAATTGCCCAGGGTCACACAGCTAGTAAGTGTTAAGTGTCTGAGGCCGGATTTGAAACTCAGGTCCCTCCTGACTCCAGGGACGCGTTCTCTATCCACTGTGCCATCTAGCTGCCCCCTTACAGGTTATCTTAAGCCAGAAAATAGTTTCACTCCATCTTTTTGTACTTTCTGTAGCTCAGAATCCATTTAGAGGCTTGATTTAATGTTGTTTCCTAGGGATATTTGGGAAAGCTCAGGCAACTTCCTGGCTTCTCTCTACCATCTTGTCTCTGCTTCCCTTTTATTCATATTAAAAAGGAGAATTTAAATCAAAGTTTAGAGTTGCCATCTTCATTTAATTTTAGCAAGACAAGTCTGCATGTTAATAAGAACTATAGCATAGCCTTTATTTTCAATGTTTAATTTTATTTTTTATAGGCCCACTTTTATACCTAACTTTAGACATTTATATCTTTTAAGTACTTTTCCTTTCTCATTTTGAAAATTTCAAACTGTAATGCATCAGTTTCTCTCAGGAGAACTTAATGCTTTTACAATTTAATGTAAATTGTAACCTTTTGAACCTCATTGCCACATTGTAGTTTGAAAGCCCAATCTAAAACTAAATGATTAAGGTTTTATGTGTGTTCTTCTTATCTTGCCCTCATGAAAACTTATTAATAATACTTAAGTATCTGATTAATATAACTGCAGTCTCTAGAGGATGAAAACTTAGTTATAGCCCAAACTGATAGAGCAATGTAAATTTATCCTACTGAATTACTATTACTTGGGTTAAAAATGTAATTTAGCTTATACATGCATAAAATATAAAATCCCAGTGATTTTATTCCATCTTTTCCTCTTTATCATTTCTTGTTTTGTTTTGCGGGGCAATGAGGGTTAAGTGACTTGCCCAGGGTCATACAGCTAGTAAAGTGTCTAGTGTCTGAGGCCGGATTTGAACTCAGATCTCCTGAATCCAGGGCTGGTGCTTATCCACTGTGCACCTAGCTGCCCTTTCTCTTTATTTTTTTTTCTTTTTTTTCTTTTTTTTTTTTTTTTAGTGAGGCAGTTGGGGTTAAGTGCACTTGCCCAGGGTCACACAGCTAGTAAGTGTCTAGTGTCTGAGGCCGGATTTGAACTCAGATCCTCCTGAGTCCAGGGCCGGTGCTCTATCCACTGCGCCATCTAGCTGCCCCTCTTTATTATTTCTTAAGGGAAATAAGTAATGTGGCTTGAGCCCAACTTGTGATACTTTTTTCCTCCAGAGGATGTATAGTTCAATTCTCTGCTTAGTTAGTTAAAACCCAAATAAATAATGAATTTATTATAAGTTTCCATGAAGACATTTGTCACGATGCCCTTGGTTTTTTCTGTTTGTCCTTTGATTCCTTCTGTACAACTTCCTTGTATAAGATGTTCTGGGGAAAAGTATTGGATAGGTATCAGAAGATTTTCATTTTCTCGTACTGCTCTCCCACCATTACTACTTGTAATCTTAGAAAAATCTCTAGTCAGCAGGCATTTATTAAGCATCTATGGTTAGGCATGGAGATACAAAGACAACGCACTGCGTTATTAACTGCAGCGAGCTACATTCTTTTGAGGAGTCAAAAGCTGGTTAAAAGGACACAGTGCAGTGAAAAGTAATCCCCCTTTCTGGGCCTGTGCAGTTTAGGCTTGATCTTAAATGAGTCCCTGCCACAGTTTGCCAAGCATGCTTGTGGGTAACTGCTTTTAGAGATATTTATTTCCATGTAAGAATATATACGTAGAGCCCCATTGTATTTAAAATAAACGATGGGACCTTAAAATAGTAATTGCAGGAGAATTACTAACATCTGGAAGCCTACATTTACCACTACCAATTCCTTCATTTGTTCAGTCTCTTAAAAGCATAGTATATTTTCATTGGCTCTGGTATAACCTCTTTTTGGATTTGTAACACTTTTATACTTAATAATTTTGAAAGTCAGTTTGGATGTTTAAAAAGCTTGGAAGTTTCCAAGAAATGCATTGACCCTATAAAGAGTTGTTTATATTTTTTGACTTGTATTTCTATATAACAAAAACTTGCTATGTAACTGAAGATTATAGATTTAATCTTAATCGTTGTTTTTGTTGTTTGTCCTTCATTCTCAAAGAGGCCTATGTCATTGGGGGGAGGGCTGTGCAAAGTCACCAACCTCACACTCTCCCCCCAGAGCCATCTAGGTCCAATGGCAAGATATACTTCGGGACTACTGGAGATGGTGCCAGATGTTTAAGGCAATTGGGGTTAAGTGACTTGCCCAGGGTCACACAGCTAATAGGTGTCTGAGGTCAGATTTTAACTTAGATCCACCCAACTTCAAAGCCACTGCCCTTCTAATTTTAATCATATATTTAACTAAATAATAGATTTAGAGCTGGAAGGGACCTCAGAGGATATCTTGTCCAACCTCTTTATTTTACAGATGAAGAAATTGAGAATGTAAGTGATTAGGGGAGGGTTATACAGCTACAGAGGCAGGATTTAACCCCTGGTCTTCCTGACTCCAAGTCTGGCAGCCTGTACTCCCTCACCATTCCATCTTTCTTGTACCATCCTTTTAATTTTTTGGACTGAAACATGACCATACGCATTTTATTTTAGCGCAATTGTGAGTTCAGAGTCAGAAGATGAGTTCACATCCTGGTTCTGCCATTTGCTACCTGTGTAACATTTGACCCATTGGGATCTTAGTTTCCTCATCCGTGTAATAAGGAGGTTTACTTGCATGAGCTCAAAGGGCTCTTTCAGCTATACTAAGTCTTAAAAATTTTCAGTTTATCTGATAACAAATAACACATTTAGTCATTGGAATTTTAAAATAGCACGGCCAAATAGAGTGCTAGAATCACCCCATTTTCTACCTTTTTAATAATAATGTTTGAAATTATTGAGTGGAAGAGTGGATTATTAGATTAATAGAGAGCTGACCTCATAGCCAGGAAAGACGACCCTGCACCTGACACATCCAGGCTGTGTGATGCCAGACAAGGCACTTAATCTCTCAGTGCTCTAAGGTACCTCTCTAGGTTACAGAGAGGGTGCTGCTGACCTGCATTAGTCCAGAGAGTTACCCTGCACAAATGAAATCACAGGAACAATTTATATCCTTATCCTTAAAATTATTAGATCAAAGGTCCTATTTAGATTAAAAGTATTCCAGTTAGGCTAAAAATAAGTTATTTAAACATCTTATGATTTGAAACAACTCCCATTAAATTAGCTGAGACATTATTTCATTTGTAACTTTTTTTAACCAGGGAAGGTAAACCATGGTTATTCATACACCAGCATTGATAACAATTTACTTCTTTTGATTGAATTAACAAGATGGCTTTTGTCTAATTAAAATACTAAATTAAAGAGTATCATTTAAGAGGACGCATTTCTTGCATTTTTCAAACAGTTCAGTCTACTTCTTTAGAGTCTCTAAAAAAGAACAGAACTAGGAGCAGCTATGAGTGGTGGGATACGCTGCCTCTAGAGGGAGATCTTCAAACAGAAGTTAGGTGGTCACCATGAGTTAGGATGTTGTAAAAGGTATTCCTGTTCTGGTACAAGTTGGACTCGGTTCTTTTTCTACTCTGAGATTTTGTGAATTACTTGAATTTTCGAAAAAGCTGAGATTTCCCTCCCTCTGATGAATGAAGTTTCCATTTTAGGAAACATATTGTAAAACTGAGAATCAGCTTTAAGATTTGTTTTATTTTTAGCATTGCTTATTATTTCTTCTGAATAGACACTCCTTGAATATGCTGAGAAATGGAAAACCTCAGAAGATCCTTTACCTTTGTTGGAGGTTTACACTGTGGCTATTCAAAGCTATGCTAAAGCACGACCTTATCTTACCTCTGAGTGTGAAAATGTAGCATTGGTGCTGGAACGATTGGCATTGTAAGTATATTTGTCAGTAAATTAAATCCTAGATTTAGATTTTCATGGCCTTTTAGAAATTATTTTAAGAAATTTTAAAGTTAAATAGATTAAGTTAAATCTGTCAATGCAAGAATCACTCATTTTTACTTGACTCATTGGTGTATCCTTACCAACTTTGTGCTTTTCAGAAGCTGTGTTGAGCTTTTACTGTGTCTTCCCTTTGAATTATCAGATAATCAGTGGAAAGAGTTTCAGGCATTGGTGCAGGTAAGAATCTGTAGTAGTTGTGTCCTAAGTGGTTTTACCTCATATGATTTATTATCTAGCTTTGTTAAGCCAGTTAATTTAAATTTCTCTATAGGATGTATTTGATGTATTATATTTAATTCATTCATTCACCAGGTAGTTAAATTCAGGAACTGTTCTAAACACTGGGCATTAAAAACAAAACAAAAAACAGTACCTGCTCTCAAGGAGTCTACATTGTACTGGGAAGAAACTACACATGCACAAGAAAAATGCATATATAAAATCAGTGTAATTGTTTCCTGTTACTAAAGTATATTTGAAAAACATATACAAAGTATGCAAAGAAAACAAAAAGTAATTTCTGGGATGAAAGGATAGTAACGGTTAAGGGAAATAAGGGGATCAGGATAAGCCTATAGGAAGGGGCACTTCAGCTGATCCTTGAAGGAAGCTAGGGATTCCCATTTAGTTTTCCTGTTAGACTTAGACATCATATTATTAAGGTAGTACTTAATTTTCTCTCATTTTTGTCTCATTTGTTATCTTTGACTCAGGAACAAAAGTATAAAGTCTTTTAGGGCAGGACTACTTCTTATACTCCCTTACAGCTTTCTCAGAACCAAACAGTGCTGGGTACACTTGTAGATGATTTAAAACTATATTGGTGATGTTTAATAAATGCTTGTTAAGATGAAAGACATGGAAGATCTTAGCCTCTATAATAAAGGTAAATTATTTATAGCTTTTTCAAAGTGCTTTGACATAATAAACAGCACCCGCAAAAATAAATAAATAAATATTGGTTTGTGATTTAATTAATTGAATTAATAATACATTTTCCTAATGATTAGGCAAAATCTTCCTAACAAGCTGTCAAAGTATATGTCTGGAGGACAGCTAGGTGGCACAGTGGATAAAGCACTGGCCCTGGATTCAGGAGGACCTGAGTTCAAATCCAGCCTCAGACACTTGACACTTACTAGCTGTGTGACCCTGGGCAAGTCACTTAACCCTCATTACTCCACAAAACAAACAAAGTATATGTCTGTGAAAAGTTCTAAAAATACCTTTTTAGCTGTTTTTATAGTGGCATAAGCCTTATTTGGGAATGGCAGACTGAAAAATAGTGATGAAGAAAAAAATATTAGTTGACCTGAGAAATAAATTTATTTTTAAATTTTGCTTATAAATTTATCTTTGCCTAAAATAAAATAAATCGGCTACATACGTTGATATTAGATTTGTATTTATTCATCATTTCCCTCCATTTTAGCATTTCAGCATATCATGAAGTTTGTAATAAATATTATATTTTTCAAATATACCAACAAAAGACAGTTTGTAGATTTTTATATGCAGATGTAATATTGAACTACTTTGCACATTTTGCTAATTATTACCAACTAATTGAACCTTTTTTACAAGGGTAAATGATAAATATATCCTGTTTGTTTTATCTTTCTAAAACTCTTAAGGCATTTTATTTAGTCTTCTTTAATAGAGAATATGTATTCTTAACAAGGATGTCTTATATTTCTTTTTTAAAAAGATACATATCTACACTTCAGAATTTAATTTGAAGTTTATGGGCAAAATTAAGCAACATTTGAAAACATTTGTAAAAATATATTTCAAAATAAAATTTGAAGTAAAAAATGCAAAATGCATTTATAAACGAAAGCATGCTTCTTTTTTCCTTTTGGGAATTTTTTTAACTGTTTCATTCAGAAACTATACCTGTATTTCCATAAATATAGATTGGCTTAAAAAATCTTTTTTATCTACACTGAATTTAATATCTGACCTCTCATGAAATACAGGTTTGATGAAACATCTTTGGATTTTTATATTTGTTTTATAATGTTAATTCTTTATGTAAATAATAGAAATTGAGTTTTATCATTGCTTTATTGTTCTTTTAGAGTGATTATTTAAAATCAGAATGAAATGAAAGTATTAAGCATCTTATAAATGGTTTTTTCAAATAAAACTTTATAAGCTATTTTAAAACTTGTGTTGTTTAGTCATTCAGTCCTATCCAACTCTTCATGACCCTGTTATTGGATTTTGTTTTGGGGTTTTTTTGCAATTATCCTGGAGTGGTTTGTTATTTTCTTCTCAATGGATTAAGGCAAATAGCAGTTAAGTGACGTGCCCTGGGTCACATAGTTTGTGTCTGAGGCCAGATTTAAACTTAGGTCTTCCTTAGTCTAGTCCCTGTGCTCTGTCCACTGAGAATTCTAGATGTTTTTATTTTAAAATTACTACTTTCAAAATGTTTTAGTGTTGCTTTAAAAAAAAAAGTTATCTTAATTCTTTTGGTTTCTGATGTTTCTAGGTAGCTCATAAAAAGCTGATGGAGAATGGAAGCTGTGAATTGCATTTTTTAGCTACTCTTGCTCAAGAAACTGGAGTGTGGAAAAACCCAGTATTGCAAACAATTCTTTCCCAGGAACCATTGGATAAGGAAAAAGGTAAAATTTTTGGAGAGAAAATATATGTTAAAATACAAAAATAAGTACATAATATTTTATGAAATCTTATTTTAAAATATCACTTCTAAAAGAGCTCTTTAAATAATCTTTCCTTTGAAATCCTCAGAGCATTTGTGTTTGATCTTATTCGTCCTCCAGGCTCTTTCTTACCTGTCAAGAAGGTCAGGAGAGGGTACATTCAGAGAACTTTACAGTTGGAAGTGACCTTTAAGGTCTTTTACTTTTGTGGGAGTGCTTTGTGTCATTTTTTGCTTGAATACTGTGAAAGATGGGCCGCTTATTTTACAGATTGAGAAACTTAAGCAGAATGGAAAATGTTTTCTCCAGACTCTCACAGTAAGTCATCAGTAGAGCTGATAATTAAAACCCAGGTCTCAATTCATATTTCAGTACTCTTAATAATAGAGCCCATTACCCTATGCCAGCTTTTCTTGCTAATTTATGAAAATAGCATTTTGTAGATCTAGAATTAGAAAGGAACCTTTAAGGTCTTATAGCCTAAACCTCTTATTTAACAGATGAGAAAACTGAGACTCAGAGGGGAAGTGACTTACCCAAGGTTGTACAGGTAGTAAGTGACAAACCTGGGAATTGTACACAGGTCCACTAACTCCAAACCTACTACTCCGCTGCCTCCATCTTAAATGTTACTTACTTTAAAGATGTCCCAACTGGTTTTATGTTATAAAGAATCTATTTTAGGGGAAACTGGTCGGCATCAGACTGAAAGGAGATTGCAAAGTTACTCTGTTAATAGGAATGATTTAGCCAACCCACATATTGCAAAGAAACTGCTGATGTGCTTTGAAAAAGAGCTGCCTACATATTAATGTCTGGTCAGAACAATATGAATGACACGATATCAAATTATTGTGAACACATAATATTCATGTTTATATGCAGAATGTATAAAGCACGTAGAAAAAAACAGGTTTTCATTTTTGTGTCCTTAAGGGTTTTACATTTTAATAAGTTTAGTGGGACTTTTCTCAAAAGTTGGGGAGAGTAGTGCCCAGCTTCTCCTCTGGGTAGTAAAACTATGAAGAATCTGGGCTTTTCTGTTTTTGTTTCCAGAGGAATGGGATTTCTTTTTTTTTTTTCCTTCTTTAGGATTCAGTATAATAAATGTTGCTTTCAGTGATATTCAGTGATATTTTAATGACAAGGAAGAAATTAGTGTCTTTTGAGTATCAAATATAAATGAAGAACTAGCTATGAAACTGATATAAACTTTTTAACCAGTCTATTCTTTGTACATATGGAAAGTCCTCAGAATTCTGAATCCCTTAATTTTAAAAAACAAAACATTTGTGAAGTTTGAGAGTAAAACTAGAAATGTTTTTTTCCTACTTGAGGAAAGGACAGTGATTGTAGAACTAAGGTTCAAAAGGCAAATTATAACTGACTAGATAGGATACCCATATTTTCTAGAATCCAGTCACTTGATCTGACAAAAAAACAAAACCCCCTATCTTCCTTTTACAAAGCTTGATTATAAAGTACACTTTATTTTCCCAAATTCAGAAGTGTTCAAGAAAATTTTGGGCATAGATTGAGTTTAGGGCACATGGGTGATATAGTAGAATGAGCCCTGGATAGGTTCTGGGCTGAAATCCTGGCTCTGTCCCTTAGTACATGTGACCTTGGGCAAGTTACTCTTGAGATCTTCAGTTTCTTCATTTGAAAAATGAATGGGTTGGAATAGATGATTTCTGGAGTCCTTTCCAACTCTAAATCTGGACCAAAGTAATTTAGTTTACATACTCACCTCCACATAATATCTTTCTCTCTTTCTCTCCTTGTTTTTTGTTCTTTGCTTTTGTCTTTGTGTGTATTTGCTTCTCTTGATTGCAAAGTCAGGGTAGTGTCTTTTTCGTAACCTAAGTACGCATGCAAACTATTTGGGGCAATCTGTTTCCTGGAGTAGTCACTCCAAAGAGCACTTGCTGCATTATCCCCTGCTAATTCGTGTATCCTTCAAATTAAATCTGTAAATGCCACGTAATTCAAAGTGGAGAAAAATGTTTTTGGAACCCTGTGGTTGTATTTTAACCATATGGTAACATTAAGAGAATCATTAGTGATTGTCATTCAAATGCTGGTTTCTCTTCTTTTTCCTTGTTTCTTTGCCCTCTTTTTGTCTCCCCTCTGGACCATGATATAGAATACAGTATTTTTTGTTGTATTTCTGAAGGTTTATAGTTCCTCATTATAATAGCTGTCATTTATAATAGCATTTAAAGTTTTACCAAATACTTTGATATAAATTGTCTTATGAGCCTCACAAAAGCTTGTGAAGTAGATATTATCGATATTATTATGCTCATTTTACAGATGAGAAAGCTGAAGATGAAGTGGCTTAACCATGGTAACATAATTCTTTAGGTCTTTCATATAATTCCTAGTCCAGCATTCTTTTCCAGTATACCACATTGCTTTGTTATTTTTTTTTAAAGTGATAACCTGAATAGCTCATTAAATTAAGTGAAATTTCTTTTTATGTGTGTGTCCTGAATTAATATTTTTTTGTGAATCATTGACTTTGGATGGAAAAAATATTCCCTATCATTATGAGAGAGCCACTTAGTTCAACTAAATAAATGAAGATATCATACCTCTTTCATGTGTTTTTGCGTCTCTGTTTATTGTATATTATTATTATTTTATTATGTCATATAGTATGGATATGAATAGTAATTCTATATTTTAGTATTATGTAAATAATACCCTGGAAATTTTAATTCAGTTTTTTTTTTAATCTGAATTATCCTCCCCCAAGTTCCCTGCATTCTTTAACTATGTATTTTAGTAATATATATTCCAGTAAGGGCAAGCTTTTGTTAAAATTGGATTTAAATAACTTTATTTAAATTCTTCACCAGCATTTATTTAAGGTAATCATTTTAATAAATAAATTTAATAATAAATATATTAACCTCTGATAATCTGATTTCTTATTTATGATTGCCTCCTGTAGGAGATTATCCATTAAACCTATATTTTTGGTATAAACAAACAAAAAAAAATAGTAAAGTGCCCTTATAGATTAGTGGGGGGTGGAGGGTGGGGTATTTCGGTCTTTTTTTTTTTTTTTACTTTCAGCTAATTTTAAATTAAAGAACCAAATCATGCAAATACTTATATCAACTGTAATCATTTAGAGAAAGTAAAATCTTTAAAGAAATGTGAATCACATTACTTTGACTTAAGAATTTAGTTAGTTGTATCTCCAGTTTGTTTTGGGGTTTTTTTTTAAAGATCTATAGAAATACTCTGGAATTTCTGCCTAAGCTCTTGTTATTAAATACCTGCACACCACTTTTTAGAATACTGAATTTTTTTGAAACAGTGGAATTAATGATGGTACCAAAAGAAGCCCACAAAAATGTACATACTAAATGTAAGCAAGCTTTAGTCCCATGCTATTGTTGTTGCTTCTTCCTTTTATTTAGGCTCAACAGATAAAAACATTATATTGGCCAAATATAAGCCACACTTTTCCCCCATATCTTTCTTGTCTGTATAAGGATTGTAACTTGGTTTTATTTCTGTTTTGTCCTGACAACTATCTTCCTGCACTGAGAAAAGTAACAATTTTTTACTTTCTGAAATATTTTAAAATAATACAATAATTTGATGTAATTATTTTTGAAATAAGGGTACATATTATTTTTCTTTCAGAAAGATTTCCTTTTAGGAAGGATGCCCTATATTCAGAACAATGCAGTAAACTTATTCTACTCAGCTAGTTTTCCAGTGAGCAAAAGATAAAACAAATGGGCGATTTTTGAATTGGCCTAATTTATCTAGAAATATACAGTTTAGCCATCTCAGGATTCTAAAAATAAACTACTGAAAAGCTTAGGCACTTTCCTTCATACTTATAGTACAAAAATTTCAGAATATTGCATGAAGAAATAAAATTTTATTTTAAATGAACTTCTGAAGTTCAAAAGCAGACCTCACTAAAAAACCATTACAGAAACCACTTAAAGATGAACTAAAGGTATTTTGAAATAAACTTCTGGAGACTTGGAAAGGACTATAAGAACAGTTTCCCTAAATTTCAATTCCACTAGGTTTGAAACAGCTTTAGGTGAAAGGAATCTGTGCCTTCATTATTAACTTTTTATATAAATTTTGAAACTTTGTTTCTTTTCTGCAAAGAAACCTAAATTATTGTCAGTTATTTTCTTGGTCACACAGAAACACTGTTGATCTTATCTAATCTTGGGGAAATAGAATAGAACTGGTTCACTGATGAGAATTCAACATAAATCACAAATGCTTCTCATTGCCTCCTGGTTACAAAATAACTGACTATTGTTGTTGGAAATCAGTTAACTTCCCCCATCCCTAATATGATCAGCAAATTTTGTAATTGTAACCCACATTTATATAGCACTTGAAGGTTTGGTAAAGCATTTTTCTCACAGCAAGCCCATGACTTCTCAGCAACCCTTATAAAAGTATGTATGTACTATAAGCATTGTTATTCACATTTTACAAATAAGGAAACTGAATTATATTATTATTATATTAGTCAATTCAGCAGACATTTAGGCACTGAAAACACAGAGACAAAATGAAAACACTCTGCTGACTTTCTTATAGAGCTATCTCAAAACTAGAATTAGAACCTAGGCATCAAAAAAAAAAATAAACTAGACATCTTGATTGCAAGTTCATTGTTCTAGCAATGGGCAAATAATATCAGAGTCTGTATATAAAGTGGTAAATGCTAGTTATTATCACAGGGAGCCAACTAAATCTTGTCCCCCAAACTCTGAATTTTTCTTCCTCCAAATTGAGTTGCAAGGGCTGTGATTTAAAAAAAAAAACTATTTTCTTTAAATGTGTAAAATAAGCCTTTATTTATTGAAGGGTTAAAATTATGCCAGTTAGGGGGCAGCTAGGTGGCGCAGTGGATAGAGCACCGGCCCTGGAGTCAGGAGTACCTGAGTTCAAATCTGGCCTCAGACACTTAACACTTACTAGCTGTGTGACCCTGGGCAAGTTACTTAACCCCAACTGCCCCACTTAAAAAAAAAAAATTATGCCAATTAGGAAGGAAGGAAGGAAATTTAACCCTTAAAATTTCAAAATGAGTTGGTACTAAACTAAGCTTTTTTAGTAGTGACAAAATTAATATTCCATGTTTCTCTATATCTATCTGATTTCTCTATATCATTAAAGTTTAATGAATTATTAGAGGTACATGAAATAAAAATATTTATTTCCATTAATTCAAATGGTAGTTTCAAAGCTAATAAGATGTACTTTATGGTATTTATCAAGCTTTTTTTTTTTTTAAGCAGCTAAAATAGGTCAGAAAAGTAGATAGAATGTTGGATTTAGAGTCAAGAAGACTTTTAAGTTCAACTCTCACATTTGATACTTTGTGTCCAAAGACACATCATTTAACCTCTCAGCCTCAGTTTCCTCATCTGAAAAGTGGGGCTAGTGCTGGTGGTTGTACTTGCATAAGGTTTATGTGAAGCTCACAATTAGTTAATTTTGTAAAACACTTTGTAAACAAATGTTCTTAATATTCTGTTGTCATTTGTTCCAGATTGAAAAAGACTGAGGGGTCTTACATATGTAAAAGACAACTTAATTTTTTAGGGAACTTATTTTTGTCATGGTCAACTTTCTTACCTTAATTTTAGGATTTTTAATCATGAAATTTAATCATGATGTATCCATCTTACAGTTTAAAATTTTTTTTATTACTTTTTACTAGAGAAACATCAAATGTGATCATTTTCACAACATGAAAGGACTTTACTTGAATCCATGAGTATTTAGTACAGTTCAACTCACTTTTAAAATAGGAGCAGGGAGCACAAAACCTTATTTCAAACGTCTAGAAAAACTAAAATATACTTAAGTCCCATTTTATAGTCAGTTAAGGAAAAGAGAATGAGAATTGGGGAAAAAGTAAAGAGAACAAAATTAGACGGGAGTAAAGAAGGAAAGGGACAGAAAATAGAAAGGCAGAGCTAAGTGCTAGTAATTTTATCACACTCAGTTTATTTGGGCCATAGATTTCTGATTAGGGTTACACTTTTATCTCTCCCCTTTGAAAGCTAATTACTTAATAGATTAGTAGCTCCTTAACTGCTTCATCTTTAGAGACAACCAAACTGTCTGAAATTTTCTGCTAGTTTACAGCCAGGATGAACTGTTACCATTATCCTGAAGATTAGCTTTGTCCTGTAGCCCCGAGGTTCTTTTTTCTCTTTTCCTTCAGAAACTTAATAACTTTAATTTTGGCCTTTTATTTAAAATCTTTTTTGTGACATTATTTTTCATTGTAACAATTCCCCTTTGCCCATTTTCCCAATCTAATTTCCTTTTTTTCAATTTGGGATTTTAGGAAATCCAGCCATCTATTTGGTTAACATGCTTGCCGCCTCTCAAAATTACTTCTTTCCAGTGATCACATCTTGAGCCTTTAAAGGATTATTTTGAAATAATTCCTATCTTTTATGCATCTCTAGCTTGCCTTTCTGAAGAAAATAGTTTTAGAAACCAGAAGCTAGCATAATACCTTCAACTTGTTTACAGTCAGAATAGCCATCATTTGTATTTTATATTTTCTTTGAACTTAGATTTAAAACTACATCTAGTTTCCCTATGTGACACAAAACTAAACACAACACAGAAATTAATGACAATTTTCCTCTTATTGACATTTGAAAAATCTTGCCCTGTATACCTACTTTTTTGATCAAATTAGATGTTGTTAGCATTTCTCTGTGTTTAACCTTTTAGTTTGATATGGAGAAAAATAGAAGGGAGATAGGATCAAAAAACTTAGAAGAGGAAGAGAAGAGACCAGGAAAAAACCCCAAAATATGTGATATCTATATAATTTGATTTTATATATTGACATTGTTTAGTAAGAACTATTTGAATGTTTAGACCTAAGGCATAATCAGTTAGTGATTAATGAGCCTGCCCCTACTAATGCTACTTAATATTTTTATCATTGTGATGGATAAAGTCATAGGTGGAATTGTTATCAAATTTAAAGTTGACATAAAACTAGAATATTGTGTCATGGAGTTAGGTTACAAAAAGATCTGGATGGGCCATGTTTGTAGTAAGATAAATCGAACAGAGAAAAAAGTAAAATGAAATTTATTTTGGAGGAAATTCTTATTAAGATACAGCTTGGACCTGTTAACTATTGCAGTGCTTCGTCCAAGATTGATTGATTCTTTGTGATTACTAACAGTTCATACAGGAAAAAAAACCAAATGCATGAAAAATGCCCATTGTCCAGATCAAAATGGAGATTGAGTAGATCAGTCTCATAAGTTATTAACATACACCTGGGGGAAAGCACTGCAGATAAGCAATGAGTTAGGCTCAGAATTGAGTAAAAGAAGAAGAAAACAGTGGCATTTGATAATTGCAGCACGATGCTTTCAACAATCCCAAGGTGTGCCCGAGTACAAAACCACAATCTTTTTTTAAACACAAATGTTTCTCCAGGTGTGATATGGCTGTAGGTGACAAATCTTGGAACACCCACAATCTTTAAAAGAATCAAAGTTGCAGGTTGCCCAAAGGGACATGGAGAGCTGCCTAGTGTTTGCCGGGTATGTTGTAGAGGGAATTCTCATTCTGGTACTTTTATATACAGATTGGACTAGAAGAACTTCAGTGGTACCTTCCAAGTCTGAGATTCTGTGATTCACTTAGTTTTGAAGCTGAAGAAGCTATATCATAATCTAGTACATTCAGAACTTAGTCATTATACTAGAGTGTTTACAAATGGTTCACAAAATACTAGAGAGAAATAAGAATAAATAGGGAAAAACAAAATTAGTACTAGGGTAAAGTATTTGTAAATAGGAAAAACATGTATCATTTATAGGGATATTGTCATTAGTAACAAAAAAAAACTATTTCATGTTATCACCATAGTCAAATTTTAAATATCTTAAGGTAAAAAATTCCTCTTTGTAGATGAGATAAACACACACCGTGAAACCAGAGGGTTAGAAAGGGGACTTCAAATAGTTTGTCAGCTGAGGAAATATACAGGAGATTAACAGTTTATAGGTTTTACCCTTCAGGAAGTATGATTTGTCCAGACACAACTGCACGAATGAAATAGGACTTGAGTTCTTAGGGAAGAAAAACATTTCATATACATGAATTAAAACCACAGTTTAAAATCTTATGAAATATCACATCCACATCTATGTGGCTGGCCATTAGGAATCTCCAAGGATTCCAACCCTTAATGCTGTTACTTAGAGGTAAATATTATGCAGATAAAAGAACATAGTATGTTTTTAAACAACTTTGAACGTTACTGTTTAATGTAGGATTATTTCTACCTCTTAAATTAACTATTTCAGAATTTATTATGGTGTCTCTTCTAATGTTACTTTAGTGGACAGAAATTACTTAATGACTCTTTAAAAATATAATCTCTTCCTAAGGTTAGGAACTTTATAAAAAAAATAGTATAACAATACAATGACAGTTACAAAGTGTTTTTAGTGATGTCTGCCCTTTTGGCTTTTAAATTCCTTGGGAATATTTTTATTTCAAATATAGTATTGTTAAATATAGGAGTTTCTGTTAATAATGTGTTATGTTTTGTCTTTCAAAGTGAATGAATTTTTAGCCTTTGAGGGTCCCATCTTGTTGGATATGAGAATTAAGCATCTAATCAAAGCAAATCAGTTAAGCCAAGCTACTGCCTTAGCAAAGCTGTGTTCTGACCATCCAGAGCTTGGTACAAAGGGCAGTTTTAAGCAAACCTACCTTGTCTGTCTCAGCACAGTATCACCAAATGACAAGTTAATTGAAGAGGTAAGTATGTTTTCTTTACTGAGATTGCTTCTAAAACTGATAGGCTTAAATTTTTGCTATCTTCTTGATAATTCAAGGTGAGAAAAGGTCATAAGGTTTTTGTTTCTCATCCTTCAAGTTAGTCAAGGGTAATTATAGACCTTTTTTGTTTGTTTATTGATATTAGAGGGAATTCTCTTAGTCCATTCTGTTGTATATAAATTTCTTTGAGCTACTATGGTAGCATTCTCTTAAAGAATGCACTTGGAGAGATGTAATACTTAAATTCATTTTTTTGTGTCAGACTTTGAAGTTATCTTCAGTTTGTTTAGTTTCAAAACACTTGTCATGAATATAACATTCAAAAATATTTATTAAATGTCTGTTATATGCAGTGCAATATGCTAGTACTGAGGAGGAGGAGGAGGATGTAAGTGATATATAGTTCCTACCCTCCTGGGATCTCATACTTTAGTTATAGACCTCTCCATTCTTTAATACTTTCACAGTCATTGTACAGAATTTAAATGACCATTTCCCCCATGAAGGATATTTTTCTTTTTAAATCAAAACAATAATTATTTGTGGCTGATCTGAATCTTCTGTGAGCTTTATCACTGATAAAAATTATTATTAATTTCCCATTAGAACAAAAATTTCTTTAAGCAAGTCATTTTAATTCTCTGTAACTCCTTCTTCTGTAAAATGAAGTGGTTGGACTAGTTAATCTCTATTCCCTTCAAGCTCTAAATCCTATAATCCTGTGATCCAATGATAATGAAATGCTTAAAGTAGGGGGAAAAAAAGTTATTTTGCAAAATGGTTAGAACCTCTCTTTGAAGTAGGAATTTGTTTTCTGTCATCAGAAATTCTTAGGTGAAGTTGGCAAAAGTAAAAATTTAGGGAGTTCCAACACTTGAAAAATTAGTATTTAAACAGTGGGGAAAACATATTAAAGCAGTTACTAAAAGGTAATGAGAAGTCTTGTGGCATAGTAGATAGAGAGCCTGCCTTCAAACCAAGAAGACGTGGTTTAAATTCTGTCTTTTCAGTCTCCTTTGCTGGCTTCGTCATCCTTATCAAACCCTGTTCCTAACTCTGGGTGTTCCCCAAGATTTTGTCCTAGGTTCCCCTCTCTTGGTAACCACATTGTCTCTCACAGCCCTGAGCCATTTTGAGTCAAACGTCACAAATTGCTTCCTAATTGGATATTCCAAACTGAATGTCCTTTAGACATCTCAAACTCATTATGTCCAAAATTGAATTCATTACTTTTCCTCTACCCCTCTTATAATTTCTCTTTTTCCCTTGAAGGCCCAACCAGCCTTTCAGTGTTTATAATATTGGCATTATCATTTTATTTTCTATTCTATTCTATTCTATTGACTCCCCACTCTCCTTTTCCTCATATATCTAATTAGTTGCCAAATCTTGCCATTTCTACCTCCACATTCCTTACATCTTACCACTTCTTTCCACTCCCACAAGTAGCAAGCCCTCAGTACCACTTACCTTCTTAATTGCAACAGCTTCTTTATTGGTTCCCTTTTGTCACATCCATCTTACACACTGCTGCCCAAATAATTGTTCTTATGCGTATGTCTAACTATGTGACTTCTCTACTCAGTAAGCTCCAGTGGCTTCTTGTTGCTTCTAGGATAATATATAAATTCTTCTATTTAACTTTTTCCTCATAACCCTATCCCCAACCTATCCAGTCTCACTGGATATTATTCCTCTTGCTACATTCTGCTATCTAGCCAAATTGGCCTTTTCTCTATTCTCCATACATGAAATTTTGTCTCTCATGCACATATCCCACATGCCTGAAATGTGCTCCCTCCTTTAATTCTGCCTTAAAGAGTCCCTTTTTCCTTTGAAGATACAGCTCTGGTACCATCTTCTGCAAAAAGCCTTTCCCGATTCCCCCAAATTGCTAGTGTGCTCTACCTTGTATTTAACTACTTTGTATGTCTTTGTATTTATGTTGTATATATTAATGTCTGTTCTTGTTTCTCATTAGAATGTAAGCTGCTTGGGAGTAAGGATTGTTTATTTTTTCTTTTTTTTTTTCTTTTTTTTTTACTTATCCTGATTGTAGGCACTTAAATGCTTGCTGATTGATTCTGTTATTCTAGGCAAATCACTTAACTTCTCAATGCCACAGGCAGCTATCTAAGACTAATAAGTTGTAGAGAAGATGCCCCCTTGCATTGATGGAAGGAATTTCCTGCTCCTGAGATTCTCTGTACCACTGAAATCACAAGTCCAATTTATACCTTCTAAAGGGTCCAAGAATAATTTGAATAGAACCATTTTGACCAGATTCTATACTTTGATTTCTTTACCTTGGTCTCAGACATTTCCAGGTTCCTAAATAAACATTCTTTCTCATCTTTCATAGAAATGAATTCTTGTCTAATAACTCCTCCTTTATGAAAAGTAATTGCAAACCTTTTTGAGTAGAGAATTCTTAAAAATCCTTTTCCCCGCAACCACTGGGTAATGCTGTTTATCTTGAAAAGAAAATGTAATTGTAATTTATTGTCTTAAGACTAAATTAGTCTGAAAGGGGAAAGGGTAACTCTACCTTTGAATCCCTTGTCCTCTTGACCTTCTACCATTCCCTCCTGATTTTCAGTTCATTCATCACACCTTCTCTGCTACTTTTCCCAAATTTGTTTAATGCATTATCCAAACATTATTTCTCCCCTATCTCACAAATACTTCATTAGACCCCATCATCACCTTACCTGTGATACTGTCATTCATTCTTTTTACTTTCAAGTAGAAATCTAGTGGACTAGATCCACTACTTTTTTTTTCCCCAATTTTTTGGGGGGGCGGGGCAATGGAGATTAAGTGACTTGCCCAGGGTCACACAGCTAGTAAGTGTCAAGTGTCTGAGGCCGGATTTGAACTCAGGTACTCCTGAATCCAGGGCCAGTGCTTTATCCACTGCACCACCTAGCTGCCCCAGAGGATCCACTAAAAATGTATGTACAATACCTGGCATGCATATGTACATAATAAAGGCTTGTTAAGTGATTGATTGTCATGTTCTTTTCTCCTATTACCTGGAATATCCTCTCCTTTGCCTTTTGAATCCCTACCTCTTTTTAAAATTTTTTTTTTAAATACATTTTTATTTATCGTTTTGAGTTCCAATTTTTGTCCTTCCTCCCCTCCCCCCTCCGTGATGTGGTAAGCAATCAGATATGGGTTGTATATGTACAATTATGTAAAACATTACCATATTGGTCATTTTGTTCAAGAAAACTTAAATAAAAGAAAGAAAATGAAAGAAAGTGAAAAATAGCATGCTTCAGTCTGTGTTCCATCAGTATCAATTCTTTCTTTGGAGGTGGATAGTATATTTCAACAGTCCTTTGGGATTGTCTTGGATCGTTATATTGAGAATAGTTAAGTCATTCATAGTTCTTCATCAAACAATATTGCTGTCTCTGTGTACCACATTCTCCTGGTTCTTCTCACTTCACTATACATCAATTCATAAAAATCTTTCCAGGCCTTTCTGAAATCATCCTGCTTGTCATTTCTTTTAGAACCGTACAAGTCCATCACCATCATATATCACAGCTTGTTCAGCCATTCCCCAATTGATGGGCATACCTTTGGTTTCCAATTCTTAGGCACCACAAAAAAGAGCTGCTATAAATATTTTTGTACAAATAGATCTTTTTCTCTTTTGGGGGATATCTTTATCCCTGCCTTTTTTTTTTAATCCCTACCTCTTAAAGCCTAATTCAAATCTACTTTTATCAAAACTTCCTTGTACCACATACATAGCTCTTTATAAAGTTTGTGACATTACCTCCCTGATACACTTACTGTGTATTATAATATACCCTAGTTAATATTATATGTGCTTTAAACTTCACAAGGATATGCTTTTTGTTCTTTCTTCAAGTCTACTACAATGCTCTGCACCCAATAAATAGCCAGAGAATTATAGCATTTTATGATCCAGAGGTAAAAGAAAATTTTGAGATAATCTAGTCCCTAATTATAATAGGTCATGGAAATGATTGGATTTATTACAAATCATCCCTCAGCTTCAGTATATCCCCCACCTTTTTCATTTCAGGGTACATACTTGTGAATTTATCTACACATTACAGTGTTCCATCTAACATACGTTGCAGCCTCTTTCCCATCCCTATTAACCATCTGTCTTATCCACAACCACATCATATGTAAATGTTTATACTTACTTGGTCCTGTTTTTCCTGTCAAGAATTGGAAGAAAGAAGAAAGGAAATCAAAGATGTCATAACATAGCAGGGACATGTGGGTGATAATTTGGGGTGTCAAAGCGGCAGTTAATTTGTTGAGGGGGATAGTGAGGGCTAAGTGACTTGCCCAAGGTCCCGCAGCTAGTAAGTGTCAAGTGTCTGAGGCCATATTAAAGACCACCTGAATCCAGGACTGGTGCTTTATCCACTGCACCACCTAGCTGCCCCCATTAAATTTTAATAGTATGTTTTCTCTAGGACTTTCAGACTCTTTCCCATCCTTTTATTCTTTAAGAATAATGTAAAAAGGGGCATCTAGGTGGCGCAGTGGATAAAGCACCAGCCCTAGATTCAGGAGGTCCTGAGTTCAAATCTGGCGTCAGACACTTGACACTTACTAGCTTTGTGACCTTAGACAAGTCACTTGACCCTCATTGCCCCACCCACCCCAAAATAGAATACTGCAAAAGTGTTCTTTTCTGTCCTTCACTTTGATTATGTCACTACTATACCTTGTATAAGGCTCTAATTTCTTTTTTTTTTCCTCTCATAAAAGTATTTTATTATTTTCCAGTTACATGTAAAGATAGTTTTCAACATTTGTTTTCATAAGATTTTTAGTTCCAAATTTAAGCAATCTGATATAGGTTATATATGTACAATCACATTAAACATATTTCTGCATTAGTCATGTTGTGAAACAAGAATCAAACACAAGGGGAAGACCTCAAAAAAAGACACATACACATACACACACACACACACACACACACACAAAAAGACAAAAAGTAGAAACTGCATAGTTCAATCTGCATTCAGAATCTACAGTTCTTTTTTCTGGACATAGAGAACATTTTCCATCATGAGTTCTTTGGAATTGTCTTGGATCACTGCTGAGAAGAAAAGCTCTAATTTCTTACCTCTCTCTTCTCATATAAGGATGGAATTCTTGTCCCTCAGTTCCCTTAATGTATCCCTTTATCCTAGTATAGTTGTTTGGGTACGTGTTGCGTTTCTTTACCTTGCCTAATTTCTTTTTGTTCATCTACTTTCAGCCTTTCTCTTCTACTCTTTTAGTTATCCCTATTCATTACTTTCGGCTTTCACATTTTTTGAGTTTTGTCTTGGTGTACCTCTCTTCTTCATCTGTTTACTAGTCATGTCTTTCAGTATTCAGACAGTTCTTGAATTTAGACCTTCTTCATGAACTGGCCTCAACCTTTAGATGTACAACTACTTAGGTCTCACATGTTATTCTCAAATGATACTTATATAGGAGAAACATTTTAATAATAGCACAGATCATGGAGGATATAAAGAAATGTCTAGCTTATATATTATGGAATATGTGAAAATCCTTCTCTCCCCTATAGCTTAGTGCCTGGGCAGCTGGGTACACAGGCAGAGTAGGCAGTGGTACAACAGCTCTAACAAGTCCTTTATTTCTTCCTTCTACAATTCGCTATCTCTTTTTTGGGTAACCTTTCTCTGTCCAAGTGCTGCTACTGCACCCTTCTAGAACCAGAGTAATATCTAGTGGTAGTCCTTGTTTTCTCCTTTTACCTGCCTAATTGCTAGGAAATACTGCAACTACTTCCTTTTAGGCAGGCAGGAAGAAGTATAAACCACCATCACCCTTGTGCTTGTTTCTTCATGTCCAAAGGTAACAGGAGTTAAGAGGAGAAAAGATCTGGCCGACATAAGAGGAAGGGGATTCTAGGGAAACATTCATTTCAGAAACCTTAAATTTCTGGGTCTACCATGGTGAAACATGTTTTCTCCACAGAGCATTTGCAGTGACCACAAACCAAGTGACATTGTGTTGGAATTCTCTTATTATCTTATGGTAAATACAATTGATCTATGTGGCTGTATGTCACAAGTATTATTTCATAAACTTGTAACAAGTAGAATTATATACACCTAACTGTTGTATGGTGGCCAGCATATGCCATATATATCCAAAGATAAAAGGTCCTTTGCAAACCTTAAAGACTATATAACTGCCAGCTGTCATCATCATATTGTAATGATCCTTCTATGGATTTGAATCTGATCATGCATTCTGCCTTAACCCTCAGGGTATATATTCATGAATATTGACTGGCTTTGAAATACCAAGAAAGATCTGTGGGAAACTATTAGCAGAATCCCAGAAAAGTTTTTTTAATCACTCATTGTCCTTTCCACTAATAAGTAGATAACCTGTTAGAACACTTCTTGGGTTTTTAATAGCATACTTATCACATGATAAATACTCAGGTAATTAATGACTTCAAATCCTTTGGCCTATATAGTTCAAAGAAAATATTGTTAACTTGCTTTTAAATGTACATGTTTCCTTTCAAATTATTACCTATTAAAGGTCCTTAATGGACCTATTTTAATGAGGATATAAATGTATAATTAGGATGTTACTTGTTCACTTTTAAAGGCCTTGAAAACAACTGATTTTCCTTAAGTGTTTTTAATATTGGCTTCAAGATCAATAAACTAAGTTCAGTGCCTACTTCCATTGAGAACCAGTTCTAATTAGTGGCATTTAAGTTAATGAGATTTTACTGTTGGATGCTAAGCAATAAATTTCTAATAGAATTTCTCTAATGTTCAACATATATCCATATATAAAATCTAGTATATGTGTATTTTTTTCTTTAGATTTCAGCAGTTGATTGCAAAGATGCACTAGAAATGATATGTAACTTGGAATCTGATGGAGATGAAAAAAGTGCTTTGGTTTTATGTACTGCATTTTTGTCCCGCCAGCTACAACAAGGAGACATGTATTGTGCCTGGTGAGTTGATTATTTTTTAAAGACCAATTTCATCAGTAAAAACAGAATGGCAGCAGTGATTTAGAAGATGTATTAAATGAACTATTTACTTTCAAAAATCTTTTAGATTTTTTTCAAGACTGATGTCTTACAGGCAGTTATTACATACATTTTTTAAATTGGTTATTAAGTGCTTCTTTTTTTAATTGCTTAAGTTTTATTTCATTTTAGCAAATATTTATTACATTTCTACTTCAAAGTATGTGCAAGATTGCTAAGGCAAATACAAAGATTAATAGGACCTATTCTTGGCTTCACAGAGCTTACAGTTTGCTGGAAAGGAATTTTCATTCAGAAAAGCACCCAGGATTGTTGGCATGATGCCCTTTCTCCTCCTGCCAGTGGTCTTTGTCTTTTCTCTTGACATCCTGGATTTTCTCCAGCCTCTACTGGCTTTTTCACTAAAGGGAAAACGAAATAAATTAGAAAACATATTTTACTTCAAGGCCTTTAAAATATAGCAGATAATAAAATGTTCATAATATTTATAAAGTAGATTTGAATGTATACAGTGCAAATGGAAGAAAAAAAAAAACCTAATGATTAGACCATATAGGTCATTTCAATCCATATCTTTAAGGACTGGAAAGGAGTCATGGTTTGACAGGATAGGAAACAATACATTTGAGAGAATGGTTTCTGCCAAGGCAGGAAATGGAAAATGAGTGAGTCCGGTCCAGCACAGATAGAAAGATTTTCTAATACTGAAGCAGGGTACTTTTGACGTGATGTTTAATTTGTAAAACACCTTAAAACCAGATTTTGAATTTGATATCCAAAGAAACAGACTTGTAGAGTCTTCTGTTTGAGAATGACATAATGCAAGTGGCATTTGAGGAAAATAGTCTTAGAAGTACAAAATGAATTAAAGGATGGAGAAATTAGAGATGGAGGAATAAACTAAGTAGCAAATGGAAAGATGTTGCAGAGGGGCAGCTAGGTGGCGCAGTAGATAAAGCACCAGCCCGAGATTCAGGAGGACCTGAGTTCAAATCCAGCCTCAGACACTTGACACTACCTGTGTGACCCTGGGCAAGTCACTTAACTCTCATTGCCTCTCCAAAAAACAAACAAAAATGTTGCAAAAACAGAAGTGATAGCCTTGATTTAATAGATTGTAAAGGCTAGTGATATCAGATTCAAATCCATAAAGAATCCTTATCAGCAGTCTATCAGCTTAGTTTTAAAGCATAATCTTATTTATGTTTTTTGCATTTTTATTTATTTTGTTAAATATTTTAATGGGTGTGTTGAGGGCAGTATACCACGTTCAGCATCTTTGGTTTAGCATATACAAGAGAATAAGATTTGTAGACAATAGAAGGAAAGGAGTCTCAAATGGATTTCAACCAAGAGAAAGAGAATACCATTGATTAAAGTGAATAAATTAGGAAGTAAAGGATGGTAACTGTGGTTTTTAACTTGCTAAGTTGAACATTTTCAGTTTCAGGTGGAAAAGGACATCCAAATGAAAGGAAACAATAGAAAAATTAGAGGTAGGGAACTAAGAAGTCAGGACCAGGGATGTAGATTTTAGGCTTTTGTTCATGCAGCGAAACAGATTAGTGGATCCTTAAGGGAATTAATTTAGAGGGAAATGAACAAAGAATCTATAACTGAACCTTGCGAAAATACCAACAAATAATTTACAGCTGTGTGTATGTAGAATACCTGACAAGGAAATGGAGACAGGGAGATAAGACAGTTCATTGCAGAAGTTAACCTTGCAGGGGAGAAGAGGTAGAGCAGTAACCCTGGATAGGAAGGAAAACAGTACTCAGAGAGCCAAACCTCAACCCAAGGCTGCTCAAATTTTCCTTACTTTCTCTAAATAGGCCTTCCTTGCACAGTCATTGGCATAGCTGCCCCTCTCTACTACTACTACTACTACCAGTCCTTACCTGGCTTCTGAGGATCCTTGATTTCCCCAGATAGTCCTGGCTCAGGCAAGAACACAAACCTTTCATTTCCTTCTTTTACCTAAGACAAAAGTTGAGTTACCAAAGACAGCTTTACTAGCAACTGAGGAGAAAGGGTGAAATAAAGCAACTTATTATCAATTGACTAGTTACAGAACACAGAAATATTTATCCTAATCTAGCCATAGCAAGCTTACTTGCTGTAGGTCATTGCTCTTACAGGAGAAAAAAATGGGACAGTAGTTTAGAAGGGGAAGTGTGAGGATTAATTTGCTTCTGGCAAATGTAACTATTTCATTTGAGATGAAATTAAGCAGTCAGAACTATAATTTTGTTTTTAGCATATCTCTTCTTAAAATTGTCCAGCTTTCTTTATGTTCTAAATTATTAGTGGTTCTTCTAATAAAGGCACCTAATAATAGTAGATCTAATGGTATAATCTATTTCTACTTTAAAATTTAAACATTAAAAAAGAAACATGGCATTGATGACTATCACCATTTTTTACCATCAAATTGCCATTTCAGATATGGATTATGAATTATCACTGGTTTTATTTGTCTGAGTGGCAAATGTTTCTTTGTAGAAAGTAGGACTTCTTTGTCTGATTTGGAAGGATACATTAGGTTGTTCGCTGCTTACAAATATAATTTTTCTTTAAAAAAAATAGAGGCAAATTAATTTCACATAGAGAAAGTGAAAGATGAAACCAATTTTATGTTTGAGTTCACAAATTGGATTAGCATGGCCTCTGCTACATTCTTGCTTCATCTTGGTTTTTTGGTGTGTGTGTGTGTGTGTTGTTTTGGTTTTTTGTTTTTTTTACTTTTAGGGAGCTGACACTCTTTTGGAGTAAATTACAACAAAGAGTAGAACCATCTGTGCAAGTGTATCTAGAGAGGTGTCGTCAACTTTCTTTGTTAACCAAGACGGTCTACCACATTTTCTTCCTAATTAAAGTTATTAATTCAGAGGTAAGAATAGTCAACTGTCATCAAAATTACATTATATTTAATAGATAACTTTTTTATTATTGGCACTTGTTTTTCCTGTTAATACTTTTAAGGTACTTTTGTCCATTGATTGTGTTCTTAGCATCCCAGTGAGGCAGTATGTTCACTTATCTAATATCTGAAAACTTGGGGACACAAAAGAGAAATACTATGGGTGATAGCTCATAACTTTAAAAGGGAGTTCACATGAAAGCTATATTTTATTACTTTTGTCATTGGGTGCTCATAGGCTATTTATAAATAAAACAGAAGGAATACAGAAGACTTGTTCTTTCATTTAAGAATATTCAGAGGGGAGTAGCTACTTGATGCAGTGGATAAAGCCCTGGATTCAGGAGGACCTGAGTTCAAATCCAGTCTCAGATACTTGACACTTACTAGCTGTGTGACCCTGGGCAAGTCACTTAACCCTCATTACTCTGCCTCTCCCCAAGAAAAAGAATATTCAGAAACTTCCTGACTATAAATAATTAAATAATTAGAAGGGGTTGGTTTTTTTTAATGATACAATAAAAAAATTGTTTTAAAGATTATTCAGTGGTGTAGATTTTATAAAAAACCAGTTTATGTAAGGTTATTTTGTAGAATGATATTCTAGTCAGGAATGAATGCAGTTGCTTTCAGTTGTTTTTTCTATAAATAAGGAGACTATCTTCTAGAAATGTTAACATTACAAAGAATCAGTAACTGGAGTACAAGATTGACTTTTCTAAAATGTATATGTTGTCTATAATTTATTTGAAAAGGGAAAATAAAGTCCATCCCAACACATTTAGCACCTCACCTCCCCCCAAAAAATCTTAATTCTTGTTCTTAAAATTGATAAATCAGGAGAATAGATCTTCATTTTTCAATCCTAATGTCATCTACCTTCCTTTTAAGAAATAAAGAGGGGGCAATTAATATTTCTATTTCCTTTGAAGTATTATTATTATATAAGATAAAAGTCTTAATGCTTGGAGCATCCTATATTATTTCTTAACTTACTCCCAATTTTTCTTCCATTAAGCTTGTAACATCATGATTTATAACACCCTTTCTTCTAGTTTATAATGTAACAAAAGTAAATTAAAGCAATGTTAAAAACATTAACATACTGTTAATGTTAATTCATCTCCAATTTACAAAACACCTGGCTTACAAGTGACATGTATAGTAAAAAGAGGGGAAGAACACTGGCTCAGCCAATCAGACGTCATTTTACTTTCCTGGCCCTCAGTTTCTTCACTCATAAAATGAGTATTGGACAAGTGTTACCAAAAGTTCCTTCTACTCTAATATTCTTTTTAGCCCTAATTTACAAATAATCCACAAATAGAAACAGCTGTTACTCCTCTCTGCCCCTTCATTGTCATTTTTCCTTCTTCCCCCACCAGAAAAAATAAAAACACTATAGGAAAAAACCACCAAAGAAAAGAAGCAAATATGGTACTGATAATGATTCTAGAGAAAAGTGGCAATAACATGGAAGGTCAGCAAAAGAAAGGAAAAAAGACAGGATTGAAAGATGGCTAAGAGCAGTAAAATAGCTAAGAGAAATCCAGTTAGGTGGTTTATTAATATCATGTATCATCTGGACACTACTATTTTTTGTTGTTAATTTGTTGTTGTTGTTTTTTATTTGAAGAACCTCTAAACAGACTTGTTTGCTTTTGTGACATCTTTAAAGAAATGACTGTGTCAGATGACTTTTGTTGTACCAACAGTGGGTATTTAGCACTCAGTCGATATGTGTACAATATTGTTAGTCTTTACAACTACTGTGATTAGTGGCAAGCAATTATGCATGTGTCCCAAGATAAAGGAATTGAAGCCAGATTTCAGTTTGTGGTTATATTAGTGCCTACTATGTGGCAGGCACTATTATACTTTACAGTTACTACCTCCATTTATCCTCTTAATAACCCTGTGAGGTAGGTACTATTATAATCCTTTCCATTTTAAAGTTAAGGAAACAGGCACAAATGAGGTTGAGTGACTTACCCATGGTCACACAGCTAGTAAGTATCTGAGTCTAGATTTAAATTCCGGTCTTCCTGATTCCAGTTCTAATGTTCTGTTCTATGCACTAAATTATTACTTGTCTCATGGATTTAGTGGAAAGATAGAAGTATCATAAGAGAGTCATAGAAGTGAAGTCTCAGGATATCTATAATGTGTAAGAAAGAAAGTTCTGGCCAGATCCTGATGAATCCCAGAGAATCTTCTCCCAACTATCTTCTAGCCAGAGACCCTATATCCTCTCAATTAGAAGACAGTCTACAGTTTCACTAGCCTATCTTTCACTTATCCACCAAAGTCTACATCCTTTTTCAGACTTTGCTTACATCTGTCCTACTTTCCTTTTGCCTCTGTGCCATACTGTCTCTTTCTTGCCAATGCTTGCTTTTTTTTCTGTTAGTGTGGGATTCCTTTATATTTTTTCCTCATCTAGCCTCCCATCCAGCTTTCACAACTGGCTCCTTTTATGACTGTAAGTTCCCACTATATTTAATTTACTTCTTGCCTTTGGATTAAGTTGACTTCAGTTTCATCCAACCAAATCTGAGTGTTCAAATTCATAACTTCTTAACAAGATTTCTCCCCCCCCCCAATCTCTGGTTTTCAGATACAGTAATCATAGCATTTATAATAGCATTTAGTTTGTAAATTACTCTTATATAGATCATTAAGTGTTTACATTTATTCTTTTGTTTCTACAGACTGAAGGAGCTGGGCTCGCTACCTGCATTGAACTTTGTGTGAAAGCTCTTCGATTGGACTCTGCTGAAAACACTGAAGTGAAAATATCTATTTGCAAAACCATTTCGTGCTTGTTGCCTGAAGATCTGGAAGTCAAGCGTGCTTGTCAATTGAGTGAATTTCTTCTTGAACCCACAGTTGATGCATACTATGCTGTTGAAATGTTATATAACCAGCCCGACCAGAAATATGATGAAGAGAATCTTCCAATACCAAATTCACTGCGCTGTGAGCTCTTACTTGTGTTAAAAACACAATGGCCCTTTGATCCAGAGTTTTGGGACTGGAAAACCTTAAAGCGACAGTGTCTTGCTTTAATGGGAGAGGAGGCATCTATTGTGTCTTCAATAGATGAACTAAATGACAGTGAAGTGTATGAAAAGGTAGAAGACTACCAAGGAGAGAGAAAAGAAGCTTCTGTGAATGGACTTTCTGGCTGTTTTGATGAAGCCACAAGCCTTCTTAAAGGCATACGAGATGAGAAAGAAAAGAAGAAAGAAATTAAAAAGTTGAGAGAGAGGGGATTTATATCAGCTAGGTTTAGAAACTGGCAAGCCTACATGCAGTATTGTGTTCTATGTGACAAAGAGTTCCTTGGTCATAGAATAGTAAGACATGCACAGAAGCATTATAAAGATGGGGTTTATAGTTGCCCTATCTGTGCAAAAAACTTTAATTCTAAAGAAACTTTTGTCCCTCATGTGACTTTACATGTCAAACAGTCCAGTAAAGAGAGATTGGCTGCTATGAAACCATTGAGGAGATTAGGAAGACCTCCTAAAGTACCAACCACCAATCAGAATCAAAAGACTGTTACTGTAACCAAACAAGAGCAGCGACCCATAAAGAAGAACAGTCTTTATTCTGCTGATTTCATTGTGTTCAATGACAATGATAATTCAGATGATGAAAATGATGACAAGGATAAATCTTATGAACCCGATGCGATTCCCATTCAGAAGCCAATACCTGTTAATGAATTCACTTGTCCTGTAGCTTTCTGTAAGAAGGGTTTTAAATATTTTAAAAATTTAATTGCTCACGTCAAGGGACACAAAGATAATGAAGAGGCTAAGCGTTTCCTTGAAATGCAAAGCAAAAAAGTTATTTGCCAGTATTGTCGGAGGCATTTTGTAAGTGTTACTCATCTCAATGATCACTTACAAATGCACTGTGGCAGTAAACCCTATATATGTATACAGATCAAATGTAAGGCAGGTTTTAACAGCTATGCAGAGCTTTTAACACACCGAAAAGAGCACCAGGTCTTTAGAGCAAAATGTATGTTTCCTAAGTGTGGCAGAATATTTTCAGAAGCCTATCTACTTTATGATCATGAAGCACAGCACTACAACACCTATACCTGCAAATTCACAAGTTGTGGGAAAGTTTATCGTTCTCAGAGTGAGCTTGAAAAGCATTTGGATGACCACAATACTGAAAAAGTGCTGTCCCCTGAAGGCCAAAACAATACAGCTGATGAGTCAGTTCAGCCTTCAAAAGCGAATGAAAACACAGATGAAAATAAAAAAAATGAGAAATCTGTGCTTCCTTCAGAAAATAATGCTAGTAACAACTTAGCAGTGGATGGAAACAGTGCTTGGGATCAAAACAAAACAGAATCAGTTGTGACTGAACAAGCCAAAATTTCTGCCACTGAGCTTGGGCAGGCAGATACACTGCTGTCTGATGGTTCAGAAAACCCTGCTATCTCTTTTATTCCAACAAATGAAGCAGCTGCATTAACCCACAGCATTAAGGTTTCCCTCAGCCAAGATCTCCAGGATAATATCGTGAAGCAGGAAAAGTTGGCTGCTACAGGCTGCATGGTGAATATTAACAAATCTGTGGGTACACAATTATGTACAAATGTTAAGGATGCTTGTAATGATTCTTGTCTTCCAGGTGTGCAGGAAAGAAAAGAGAATAATAGTAATTGTTTGAGTCAGGGTCAGCATGTTCAGAATACTTTGGCAAATTCAGATCCCCTTAAAATAGGTGATCTTGCACCTCAAAACTTAGAAAGACAAGTTAACAACCTGATGACTTTTACCTTGCAAAATCAGGCAGTATTTCAAAACAATTTACCTATTTCCAAACTTGAATTTGAAGGTAATGCTAAAACTACATCTAGTCTTTATAATTTACCACTTAAGACATTAGAAGGTATCACATTTGTTCCACCACAACCCAATCTGAGCAGTCCTTTAGTGACTCCACCTGTTCCACCACCTGTTCCACCACCTGTTCCCCCAACAGCTCCAGTTCAGAAATTCTGTTGTCAGGTTGAAGGATGTACTCGATCTTACAATTCTTCACAAAGTATTGGAAAACATATGAAAACAGCACATCCTGACCAGTATGCCGCATTTAAAATGCAGCGTAAAAGCAAAGGAAGACAGAGATCCAGCAACTTAAATATGCCAAATGATGGGAAGTGTGTATATTTTTTGCCATCACAGGTGAGCAGTTCCAGTAACACTGTTTTTACACCACAAACCAAAACCAGTGTGAAACCTACTTGTTCAGCCCAGTTGCCACATGTTTCAACTCCTCTTTTTCCAACTCATCTAGAAAATTTATCAAACCCATTGTTGCCCTCAGTGGAAAGTGTCATAAGTACAAATATACCTTCTCATGTTAAAAGTGAACCAGGTGTGGTATTATGTTCCCCAATGGAAAATTTATCAAATGCAGCATTGCCATCACAATTGGAAGATATAACAAAAACAGTTTTGCCATTGAATATTGACAGTGGTTCAGATCCTTTCCTCCCTTTGCCTGCAGAAAGTGGTCCAATATCTCTTTTTCCTTCACCAGCAGATAATGGGACTAATTCAGTCTTTTCCCAGCTGGAGAACAATACAAATCACTTTTCACAAATAGAAGGAAATACTAATTCTGCCTTTGTAAAGGAAGAAAATGCTCAAAATAGAGTTTTTCCTTCAGAAGTAAACACTACAAATAACTTCAGTGCCACCACCTCCCAACATCCAGCACCAGAAAAAAATAAAAAAGACCGTGGACGGGGCCCAAATGGCAAAGAAAGAAAGCCAAAACATAATAAAAGGGCTAAGTGGCCAGCAATAATTAGAGATGGCAAATTTATCTGTAGCAGGTGTTACAGAGTGTTTACTAATCCCAGATCACTGGGTGGACACTTATCTAAACGGTCCTACTGTAAGCCACTGGAAGGATCAGAAATTTCTCAAGAAGCTTTGCAAAGTAATAGTCAACCCTCTCTTCTTGCCAACATGATACTCTCTACAAATGCAATAAATGTCCAGCAACCACAACAATCTACCTTCAATTCAGAAACATGTTTTAAAGATCCATCATTTCTTCAGCTGCTTACATCTGAAAACCGGTCATCAACATTTTTACAAAATACATTTCCTCGCACTGGTGTGACTAATTTTAATACCACTGCTAATGAGGAAGGAAGTGAAATTATTAAGCAAGCCTTGGAGACTGCTGGCATTACAAGTACATTTGAGAATACAGAGATTCTTTCACATATGGTTCCAGCAACTTGTGTCACTGATACAACTCAAGTAAATGCAGCAGTTATACCAAATCCAGATGTTTCACCTTTATTGCAGACTGTCTGTCACCCAAATACTCTGCTAACAGACCAAAACAGGACACTAAGCACCAAAACTCCTTCCATAGATGACTGCAGCAACTTACCAGTATTTCCACCAGATGAATTACTACTGAAGACTGTTGAAAATGGTTTGTGCTCTGGTTCATTTCCCAATTCTGTTGGGTCTTCACAAAATTTTGCCCCTAATAGTTCACGTGCTTCAGTGATAAGTGGTCCCCAGAATTCAAGAGCTAGTCATTTAAATAAAAAAGGAAACTGTGCTTCTAAAAGAAAGAAGAAAGCTGCTCCACCATTACTTGAGAATAATCCTCCAAACTTAGTAACAAATGACTTAACCGCAATGGGACTATTAGCAAAGAGCATTGAAGGAAATGCACAGATACCAACTGATAATCTTCAGCCTCAGGCATTAGTGGAAAATCTCACACAGAAGTTAAATAACGTTGACAATCAATTGTTTATGGCCAGTATCAAAGAAAACTTCAAAGCAAATCTTGAGTCTCATGCTGCATTAACTCCTTTAGCAATAAAAACTGAAAATGGAGATTCCCAAATGATGGCTATGAATTCATGCACTGCCTCTGTAAACTCTGATTTACAGATTTCTGAAGACAGTGTTATACAGAACTTTGAAAAGACTTTTGAAATTATTAAAACTGCTATGAGTTCTCAAATACTTGAAGTTAAAAATGAAATTCAAGATGTTATTGGAGCATCACAAAATTCACAGATCAGTTATAATACTCAGATCCCTTCGTCAGTAAGTGTGATGCAAAATTCTAAAATGCCTGATGTGTCTCAGTTTTCATTGCACAGAGATATCGCCACTGCAAATGATGACTCTCCTAAGCCTGAAATGCCACTTAAGGATGATTTTGAAGTATTAGAAATTTTGGAAGGCTTACAGAAATTAAAGTTAGAAAATGATGTCTCTGTTCCTCTTTCTGATAAGGTTCCCCCATGTCTACCAGTGAATGCATCTGCTGCTTTGACTTCCACACCAGTTAAAGCAACCCCAAATACAGTAGTCATTCAGCAAACTTCTGAAGCAGGAAACAACATCCAATTTAGTGATAAAGTTAATAAACCTTTTGTATGCCAAGACCCAGGCTGTAGCTACAGTGCTATGACAAAGGATGCCTTATTTAAACACTATGGTAAGATTCATCACTATACTGCAGAGATGATTATGGAAATAAAGAAACATCAACTCAAGTATGCTCCATTCAAATGTGTAGTGACTACCTGTCCAAAAACATTTACAAGAAATTCTAATCTCCGTGCACACTGTCAATTGGTACATCACTTTACAACAGAAGAAATGGTCA